>NC_139002.1:33478884-34078884 GCF_964374135.1 Grampus griseus
TAATTTTGTATACATTATTAAATACAATACTTAATAAAATGATTGACTATAGTTTGCTGAATATTATTTAATCATTAACATCTAATATACTTCAATATCCTCCATGATTGAACTTGATAGCTTACTTAGTCTAATGAAGATATTTCCATTAAGGGCAAGCAGTGCAACGATAATTCAACTATACCCAGTGTGACCCTATTCAGTGTCTCCTTTTATGTGGCAAGGTGATATTTTCCAACCCTTCTCACTATGCTCTGGCAATTGCCATTATATGGGCTATAACTCATCTGTCTTATTCAGTTTTCCTTTATTGATTTTTATCTTTCCTGGTTACCTGTCACCAGAATAATGGTTTCAACAAGAATTTAGTTGGTATTAGCTTCTTTTTGCTTAGGAGCCAGCATGTGCAAAGAAGCATTAGTTGTATTGATAAAATTTAGTTGAAAAACAGCTGGCCACTCTCTTCCCAGATTAACCTGGAAGAGAATGTCTAGTATTTTTCAAATGAACATTCTTCACAAGATATTAAGAAAGAAATAGTGTTAGTAGTTGATTAGGGAGATAGTGGGACACTGCTAAAATAGACTGCTGCCTATTGGATTTTTGATCTGAATAGATGCTCAATTCTCTGATGTTTTTATGTAATAAAAGTCCAAGAGAACTCACAATTCTCTTCTTCTTTTCCTTCCAGTTTTATTGATATATAATTGACATACAGCACTGTATAAGTTTAGGGTGTACAGCAAAATGATTTGATTCACATACATCATGAAGGAATCAGAACAATAAGTTTAGTGAACATCCATCATCTCATACAGATACAAAATTAAACTGGAAGTGTGTACTTTTTGATTGCCTTCATCCAATTCCCCCTTCCCCCTCTTCCCCTACATCCTATTTCTAGTAACCACAAATCTGATCTCTTTTCCTACGAGTTTGTTTGTTTGTTTGTTTTTGAAGTATAGTTGACCTACAACACTATGTTGGTTCCTGGTATACGACATAGTGATTCGATATTTCTGTGCATTTCAAAGTGATCACCATGATAAGTCTAGTTATGATATGTCACAAGTGGCAAAATTTCATTCTTTCTTTGGCTGAGTAGTAGTCCATATATATATGTGTGTGTGTGCGTGTATATATATATATATGGCACATCTTCTTTATCCATTTATCTGTTGATAGTCACTTAGGTTGCTTCCATACCCTGGCTATTGTAAATAATGCTGCAATGAACATAGGGGTGCATATATCTTTTCTGATGAGCATTTTTGGTTTCTTAGATAAATACCCAGGGGTGAAATTGCTGGTTCATACCGTAGTTCTATATTTAATTTTTTGAGGAATCTCCATACTGTTTTCCATAATGGCTGCACCAATTTACATTCCCAAAAACAGAGCTTGAGGGGTCCCTTTTCCCCACCTCACAATTCTCTTCTTTAACTCAACTCCTCCCCTTCTCCATACAGTATTGTGACTTTGTAGTCATATTTTTGTTAAACTATAGCTTCAAAATATATAAAATCATGCCTCTTATACAAATATAAAATAAACATTCCAAGGTTTTATTTAACTTATTAATTAATAAGCAAACCATTAAAATGCTATAACTCATTTAAAGCAGAATTTGAAGAACAGACTATGCAATCAGGAATGATGAAATAAATGTAACCCTTTTTTGAGCTAGAAGGCCATGGGGTGGTAGACAGTAAGGAGGGGTCAACAGCTTATAAGGGATATTGTCTCTGAGGTAAACTATAATTTCTGTAACTTGATAACTCCCAAGGAGACATATGACATTTGGAAGTATGAGTATTTGCCACTGAGGCTTCAATACAGCTCGGAGCCTACTGTGAAGTTCTTTCCTCAGGTAGGGAACTTATGATTCCAGGTGATTAGTGAACCCACTGCCAAATATCTGTGCCTATCCAGAAGCTCTTATAGATTCATAAATCACAGAAAACATTTTATCTTAAATGTTATAGCCCTCTTAGAGCAATAAAGTCAATAAAAGTGAGGTTCATTTATCTTTAAATAATTAAAATCTTTTTTTTTTTTTTTTTCAGTACGCGGGCCTCTCACTGTTGTGGCCTCTCCCGTTGTGGAGCACAGGCTCCGGACGCGCAGGCTCAGCATCCACGGCTCACGGGCCCAGCCGCTCTGCCGCATGTGGGATCTTCCCAGACCGGGGCACGAACCCGTTTCCCCTGCATCAGCAGGCGGACTCTCAACCACTGCGCCACCAGGGAAGCCCTAAATAATTAAAATCTTGATTTTCAATATCTATTAGATGTCCAGGTAGTCAATTGAATCCATTTTTAAAGTGCATTGAAACCTCTATTTTCATGAAATTGAAGGGTGTTTTAGCCACTTGGAGGCAAAAATTCTGGGCCAGATGTTGCAGACCAAGTCTACCCTACTATTTATGATCATTTGATCCTTGAATTAGCATTGCAACATATTTCTGTATACTTTTAAGTAGATACATACAGCAAGTTTGTCTAACTTATTATAATTTTCTAGAAGCAGTAATATAGTACGAGCACCTTAACTTAAGCTCCATTCTTAGGTATATGTGTGCTGTCTCTAAAGCTGGGTTTTGTGAGAGAAAGACTTCCAAAGTGAGAAGTTTTCTAAGTAAACAGAGGTATAGGGAAGAGGAGGGCTTGAATTTGAGGAGTGTCTGTAGGAATCAACATTGTAATCTTATAAAATAACTAGTACCACTACAGTGGCTTTAAGAGAGCACTGCCCTGTTCAGTGCAGAAATACTTCAAAGATTGCATTGCCTTGCTTTGCTTTCTAAATTTAAAAATAGATTAAAAAGGGCTTAAAATTTATCAAAATCTTTCTTAGTCCACTAAACAAAATAAGACTCAACTTTGTACTGAGTCATCTACATTAATGGAATCATCCAGTTTTTGGTGTAGGACTATTACAAAAAGTTTATAATTGGGGTAGTCTGCAACTTATTCAATATTGAGATTTAAAAAAAAATCACCTGTTTCACAATGTTCAAATGAATTAATATAATATATCAAGGAAATTATTTTTGGTGAAAATGGATTAATTTGAAATGTGCCTCCTAAAATTGTCATTAATGGAAATTAATTTATAGTCTGCTTATATAAGCTTGTTGAAATAGATATTTTTATCTTACTTTCCCAATATGATGAATACTGATTAAAAACATAATATATAAAAATTACAAATAATTTATGCTGTCTCCATTACTCATTTCTTACAAACAGATTGACTGAGCAGACCTTGATAAGTAGTCTTTTTTATTAGTAATTGCATATACAGGTTACACAGCAGTTGAAGTCAGTGATACTTTCCATAGGGTCCCAGGTACTTAAGCTCTCTGTGGGCCTTGGTTTTCTCTTTCATAATAACTGATGTTTTTCTAACTGAGCTGCTTTAAGGGTTAAATAAATCAGTACATGGAAAGTTTAGGCTCTGGCACACACTAAATAATAAATAATGTTCATTATTATCTTCATTATTTGTACTATTGCTTGATCCGTTCAAGTTCACCTCTGCACTGACCTCATGTAGATTGTGCTTATGCCTCCACACCTTCCATCTTCCTCTCTTGTCTTTGGAACAGTGTCTTCGTTTCAAGGTTCTTTCCTGAGTCCTGAAACCTTCCCTGAGCCAAAGCTCCCCTCTTATGGTTCTGTAGGTTGCACTTTGCACAATTCTAGGTGGCTCCCTTTACATTGTGTTCATCATGTTTGGAGAATTATGATGACAGTATTCTAGCAAATATCACAAAGTGTCTTGAGGAAAGCTGTTTATGCCAATTTGTACAAAGTCAACATTTGGGCTAATGGAGTTACAATTTATTATTCATCATTGAGTTTTATTAGTTTCCAAATATAGTGCAGCAGCTGGAAAGTTAGACTTGGCATGTATGCTCCTTGAGAACGGGGAACGTAGGTGGCCAAGAAATGTTTGTTGAGTGGTTAAGATTAACTGAGCCTTAATGTAAGATCCAAGTTGCATCAATTTTAGTATGAATTTTAGGATAGAAGACCTTAAATCTTATTGGTTGTCTTGCTCAAAGCTATGCCTGAGCACTTGGTCTGCAGTCACAGGAATTAAATGGCTCCCACAAAACATTGAAACCTATGCCACTTCTGAGTGTCAGCTTTCTTATTTTAAAATTGGGCTAAGAGCACTTGTCCTGCCTGCCTAATTCTGAAAATCAAAAAAGATCTTGTTTGGGAAAGTGATGCATAAACGTAAAAGTATTATATTTTGTTCCACATGTCTTGGCAGAAATTTTTCCAATTTCTTTTTCTTATCATGACCTGCTTTGCCTCTGCCCTCCTTCCACTTCTTTCTTGAACTCCTACATGGAGCACAAGTTGGGCAGGTAACAGCTCTTGTTTGCTGTTCATGGTGTTAAAGAGGCTGTTAATAAAAAGCTGCATCTTGGGAAGGGCTTGATCAGATTTTCAGTCTATTGGAAACCCCCGCTGAGAGGGCGTTTGGGGTAAGTGAGGCCTCCAAACAAATAGAACAGAGAAGCCCAATGTGAAAGCAGGTTTTATCTACGAAACAGAAACAGACTCACAGACATAGAGAACAGACTTGTGGTTGCCAAGGGAGAAGGGGCATGGAGGAGGGATGGATTGGGAGTTTGGGGTTAGCAGATGCAAACTATTGTATATAGAAAGGGTAAACAACAAGGTCCTACTGCATAGCACAGGGAACACTATTCAATATCCTATGATGAATCATAATGGGAAAGAATATAAAAAGAATGTATATATATGTATAACTGAATCACTTTGCTGTACAGCAGAAATTAACACAACATTGTAAATCAGCTATACTTCAATTAAAAAAAAGTAAAGCAGGTTTGAGGAGGTCAGTGGGAAGTGGGCCCTGGAGTTATCAGAAGAAGCCACCCTTGTTGGGGCCATTTTTCTGGTTATCTGGCCTTTCTCATGACCATAGACTTGTACTGGGAGTTCCTGGAGGCCTAGCCCTGAGCAGACACAATCCATGCAATTTAAAGTTATGAACACTACAATTCAAACTGACACTTGAGGAATCTTAACATTTGGCTCTTGGATTAAAAGAGACAGCTTGTTCCTTTTCACAAACACATGGTTTCCTAGACTGAAGACTGAGCAGCTCTGAATTTGGTAGGCAAGGCCGAAGCGGAACATAAGCTGATGCTTTAATAGAATGAGAATGGATGCTCCCAGTTCCCATAAACATTCATTTTTTTTCCAGCTCATGTGCACCTTTTCTCGGGGATGAAATCAATCTTTTTGAAATAAGGAAATGAACTGTGTCACTAGCCCTCAGAGTTATGAGTGAAAAATATGGTAGATGTTCAGCCTTTCACAGGGGCAGAGAATAATTCAGCACACTGAAGATGTCATGTCTATTCCTCAGATGATTTTAGCCAACATTTACCAAAAATCTAGTAAATTTGAACTCTTTAAAAGTTTTTAGATTATCCTGCCTGTTTTTTCTTTTTAAAAATGTGGGAATAGTTAGTGATTACTATGCTTTTTCTTTTTAAAATAAAAACAAAATCATAGATCTTTATAGCCAGAAGAATCATTAAGACACCCTGTAGTTAAATCCTTTCAACTTAAAGATGAGATACTGAGGCTCAGAGTGGTGAAATGATTGCCCAAGGTCACAGAGCAGAAAGTTGTAGAGCTGGGACTCAACTCAAGCTTTACTCCTTCTCTTTCCTCTACACTGTTAAAAGAAAAAGAAAAAATAGGACAGTTTCTTCTCATCAATGACAACATAAAGGTTGGGTTAAAAACCTTTTGGTTGGAACTCAGCTACATATAACAATATTTAAGAAGGTGGGTTGATATCTGACTTATCTCCATTGTGGCTCTTTCATCTCCGGGACTTTGGGGAAATTAGTTAATCTTTCTAAGTTTTAGTTTCCTCCTTCCTAAAAAGTGGAAAATGACAGTACATAATCACGTAATCCACACAATTATATGATGAAGTAATTCATGTAAAGTGTACAGCATCGAGCCAGACACAGAGTGAATGCTTAATAAATATTAGCTATTATTTTTTTGGTTACATCTGACAAAATTTTTTGAGGATGCTTTTCGTGGTTAGATCCTTCTGCAGTGGAAAAATGTTACAGTCAATGTTCCTTGGACTCTAAGTAATATTGGAATCCTGATGAGCAAATTGAAGTATTTAAAAGTCCAACACTCCATTTGCATATTCAGTATCCTTCAGAAAGACCTGCCCTCCCAGGATTTTTGACATCAGACAATCAATTTCAGTTATTTTCCAAATGAATAGCAAGTGTAAGAGCTTTACCAAAAAGGGGAAAATAGTTAAGTCAGCTTCCCTGCCTTTGTCTGTGGTGTTCCCTCAGCTTGGAATGCTGTTCTCTTTTCCGCCTGTCCAAATTCTACTAATCCTTCGTAGTCTTGCCTCAAATGTAGCAGGAACCGTGCACTAGCTTCCCGTGCTTTCTTCTTGAAAAGCATTTATCACTGTTATTTACAAGTTTCAAAATAGATAGATGTTGCTTTTTCCAGGTAGCTTTTGGCACGCCTTCCACCCCTTGGTTAAATATCACCTTTGCACCACAGCACCCTGCATTTTCCCATCCCAGAACTTGGAGAGGTGACGTGACACCTTAGAGCACTAGTTCTGCTGCCAGATCACTTGGGTTCAAATTCTGGCTCTGCCTTTTCCTTAAATTTGATTTTGAATAGGCTACACACCTTCTCTGTACTTGTTCTCCCCTTTCTAAGATGAGGCTTAAACAGTGCCTATCTCAGGAGTTCAGAATGAGGATTAAATGGGCTAATTCATTTAAGCACATAGTAAAAGTTAGTTAGCCATTATTATTGACTCATATTATCACGATCGTCCACTTACTTGTCAATATATCCTTCCAGATTATAAACTCCATGAAATCTGTACTACTGTTGGTCTCATCATTATATTCTCTAAGGCCAAGCAAAAATATTCATTGATGATGGAAGTGAAGCTGTGTGATCTTGAAGGGCAGGGATTATATTTTATTCACCTGTATATAGTCAGTGTCTAATACTGGCCTAATACATTGATAGTCAATAAATGTTTGATGAACGAATGAATAAATGAATGAGTGCATATTAGCATCTCTCTGCCAAGCTTGGAATTAATTGCTAATTCCTTTGTGCCCCTGGATTCTCACAGCACTTAGCTGGTTCCTTTCCTATACCACTTGTGCATGACCTCCCTGCATTATACAGTTTGTACTTCCGTTTCCCTGACTAAGTTTTGAACTTTTTCAAGATGAGGCCCTGTGTTCATGTGAATTCCTTCAGCACTTATCATAGTGTAAGTGCCCAAGGCATGCTTGCTTCAAAACGAAACTAAACAACAATGACTTTGGTCAAAGGTGATTTGAAACATGTTGAGAATCTTATTGATTGCTGAGTCCCTGGTTCCATCATGATTTCCCTCCAAAAATTTTTTAAGATGAATTTCCTAAAAAAAAAAAAAAAATAGGAACTTATTTTTAAAAAGTGACAAGTAGTCATTCTCAGAAAAAATTCCAGGAGAAGTTGTTTTCTATTTACTCCTAACTCTGAAGTCAATTATTCAGAACTACATATTGTATTTGTTTTTTCAAAAATTGTCTTCTTTACACTGTGTTATGCTTTGGATCTTATTTAAAAGACAACATGTACTTCATCTTAATTTAAGCTACTGAAATCTCATAGTATTCTCTGGAGGCAAGAGGCCAGCTCGTTACAATATGGACATTGAGATCAAGTTGAATCAGCAACATCTCAGAAATGCATGTTGTAGCTGAACACAGCATCCGGTGTTGTCTGTGTTTTTATTTCAATAGCACTCACGTCAGGGTTAGAGCATACATTCTTTCCCTGGTTTGTTAATTCTGACAAAATGTCATTCTTGTCAAAGTGCCTACAGAGGCCCACAATAGATGTTAAAAATGTAGCCTTGTGAAAAATGCTGTTAATATGATTTAGCTTTTGAAGTCAAGATGTTTTTCTATATAAGCATTTTGGTTTTTGTCATACCTCAGCATGAATACTTCTATGTTTGTTTGACTTTCATAAAGGAACCAATTTGTTGAAGTATAGTCACATAACTGGTAATTAGGCATTAAGATTATCCCCAAATTCTGCCAGGGCACTGAGGGTCATATAGGCTTGTAGATGTCTAGCTAATGAGTTGGACCCATTTTTAAAAAATCATTTGTCATGCTTATTAGAATGAACCTATATTCCTTTATTACCCAGTACAAATTCTTTCCATATCAAGCCCAGAACATAAAATTAAAATTGTATGAAACATTGATCTCCTTCTTCATTAATCACACTAGTTAATTGTGTGATAGAGGTGTCAGCCTCTATCTAACGGCAGATGCTTTCTGACCACCAATATAATGCTGAATATTTGCTGTGTACACTTTAAAGGGAACTGAGATGTGTATAATACAAACCATTCTCCTTTCATTATACCATGAGTTGAGAATTTTACCCACATTATACTTAGGGATAACTTTAATTAGGAATATCTGACAGCTAATCCAAGGATAATGAATTTGAGGGCTTAAATGAACAAAAGGATAAAATAGTGTAAAAGTAGGTCAAATTAATTTTTACAAAATTAAATATTCATTTCGATAGCGTTTCGAGAACATTTTTTGAATTTCTTTGTTTAGCTTACTTAATATGTTACCTGAAATAAGTAACCAAATAATCACTCCATAATTCTATAATCACATGGTACTGCATCTAGAAAAACATGCAGCATGCAATGCCCTTTGAAAAGTGTTATACAGTGACCATTAACAAAGTCTTGTGCAATTGAGGATAGTCTGATAGAATAAGTCTTCAATCTATTGATTTCCTTTTGTTATAACTTTAAAAGTCTATTCTCATTTAACTTTCAATCAGTTGCCCCCCAAAGGGTAAGATTATATTAAGGTACAGAGTAACATATAAGTTATATCTATATGCATTTCTTACTCTGTTTTGTTTTTCTAGGAACACCAACAAATAGAACCTTGTTACTTATATCAGAGATGAATCAAGAACTCCAGGTATTTAGGCTGATATGAGAGCGTTTTTCTTAGGGAAAAAAAAAATTAAATGTTAACCTAGTCAGTGAGTTTAGAATTGGTCAGCAAAGCTTATTATTATTATTTTAATTTACTTGACACAGATATCCAGTGTGCTAGATATTTAATGTTGAAATTAGCCTTATCTTATTAGCATAAATTGTATGATTACACAGTAGTTCAAGAATTGTTTTGTGAACGTTAACTATCTGTGCATCACTGTGCTAGGTCCTGGGGATACAGAGGTGAAAGAATTCCTGATTTCATGGAGCTCACACACTATTGGGAAAGAGAGATTAACAAACCAACGTTTATAATAATGTGGTTTGTATGGAGTGCTATAGGTACTCAGGGAAGAGGCTCCTAATCACAGAGAGGGAGGCCAAGAAACTCCCTGGGAGAGTGATCCCAGAGGACAGTCTGAAAGGAAAGTTAGTTCCACATGAGAAGACTGGAGGGAATGGAATCCAGAAAAAGAGAACAGCATGGACAACAGCAGGAAGACTTGGAATAGAACAGTAATATTCTAGCCTGGTTATGGCTCTAAGGTTCAGTATGTGCTGAGGAACAGCAAGAGATGAGGCTGGAGAAGCAAGGACCACATCATGAAGTCTCCCATGACATGCTCAGGAGTTTGGATTAATTCTTGAAAGCAACCCAGAGACTCTGAACCATTTCCAAAAAACTTAGTGACATGGTAAGATTTGATTTTTTTATTACCAAACCCACGCTGATAACAGTGAGGAAGTTAGACCAGGAAGGCCAGGCTAGGTGGTTTTTACAGTATTTCAAATGAGAAATGATAATGTCCTGGGCCAAAATAGTGACAAGGGAATGAAAAGGAGGGAAGAGATGAGAGACAGGAAGACTCAACAGAACTTGGTTATATGTACACATATTAATAGGAAATTTGACCAAAGTCAGTTTGGGTCAATATGTGAGATGTTTTCTCCCTGTTTCTCTTTCTCCTTTTCCCTTGTTTCTTACCAATCAGATTTTGTTATGTCCTAGTTGCCTCAGGAAGGTATGGGGCAAAGAGAGTAGAAGTAGCCAACATATTTTTGGTTATTGTTTTTCAAAAGCCTAAGGTTTAGGAGAGTGAAGGGGCGTTTGCAGAGTCTATAGAAAGAAGTAGAATGCATGGGAGCAATGATTTGTTATTTAAAAAATATAAAGAAATCCTCTGGATTAAAAAGAGATTCCCTTGTCACCAGAAGGAAGAGATCAGAAGAATTTAGCTGAGTGGCTCTGGCTCTGGATCCTTTGTGATGTGGCATCAGTCATATGATGGCTTGACTGAAGTGGCGGATCGGCTTCTCATGGCAGTGGCGAGACCAGAGACAGAAGTTGTTACAGGACGCATTCTGGCATGTGGAACTGAGAACAGTTTTGAGGCAAGACGTTTGTGCCTCAAGGGTGGCCCAGAAGCAGCAGAGATCCATAGGCTCTGAGGGGATCACGTGACAGGAACAGCAAATGCTCTGGCAGAAACAGTTAAACAAGTGCCCCAATAATTAGAGAGTATCCACCACCATGTTGTTTGACAATGCTTAAGCCCTTAGGAACCTTGAGAGGATCTTGAGGGAAACCTCCAAAACGAATAAGGTTAAGTTTAACACTTGCTCTGAGAAACAGGAATGGAAACTCCAATTACAGACTGGATTGCTTTCTAGAAAATAAAGGAAAGTTTTGTTTCTTCCACATCTGAGTTTGTAAACTGGGCTTTATATTTACTGCACGTATTTTGGGGCTTTGAAAAATTATACTCCTCACGTTCTTTTCTGAATTTCTCTGGAAAAGAATGTATCAAGAAACTTGAGCAAATGGAGGAAAGAGTAGACAATATTAGTAAAATATAAGAACAATGAGAAGGAAATAAGAGTATTAAAAAGATTCTTTAGCAAGGACCAAGGTTATTATAAGAAAGTTTTTCTCATCTGGCAATTTTTTTGGTCTTTCTCTAAAGAATCCACCAGATCTGTAAAATGCTTTGTGTTTTATCTGCTCCAGAGGTTTTTGAAATAATAGCACTTTTTGTGTGTGTATCAGTCTCTGTCTGAAACTTTTTCTTTGTAAGTGAATACTTTATGATAAAATGAAAAGCTTATTGTCTATCTGTCTTCTTTCTTAAAGATGCTCTCTGCTCTGGGTGGGGCCATCTGTCACTAAGTGGGCACAGGGAAGGAGGTAGCACTTCCATTACCTAGCAGTGACTAGAACTTCCTGGGATTGCTGAAACTGTGGGGTCACAAGCAGTGCTTTGGGGGATCCTATTACATGTTTTTTGGTGTTATCATTGCCTTCTCACAGTCTGACTTTGCTGCAAATGATAACCCCAGTTTGGCACAAACCCTTTAAAACAGAACTCTTGTCTGCTTCTGTCATCTCTTTCTCCCCAGTTTTTCTTTAAAGATAAGTTCTTTACCATCAAAATCACTCATGAGGATTTCACTTTGTCTGTGATACTCCCAAAGGCACTGTGGAAGGCACTATCGCAGTTCTGGAATGCCTATAAACTTGTGGCTTTGGTTGTATTCTTTATAGAGAAGGTCTGGGAGATAGCCAGGTTGGTTGACATCCATATATACTGAGCATCTTATTTGCAAGAAGTGGGGGCATAGGGGGTGCTTCTTCAATCAACTTCCGGAAAGCTTTTCATACTGAAATGCAGTTCTTCTGTCCACTGTTGTTACATGACCCTGGTTTCTCATTACATACTTGATTATCTTTGTTTAAGAACTCTCCTTTTACCCACATAGGAGCATATGATAAACAACACTAAAACATTTTTCCGTTAGTTTGAAGTGTAAATTCACTATTGATTCAGATCTTACAGTTGATGAAAAACTCTTCCAGCTTTACAGACTTCAAAAAAATATATAGTTTAAAACCTATTTGTGTTTTCAGCATCTTCAATGGTTATACAGATTTCTCTCCAGAATCCTGGAGTTCCTTCTGGAGACCCCAAGTACCAAGTTCAAAGAAGAAGGAGATGGTCATTCATTCATTCATTCTGAGAATGAATATTTATTGAGCACCTTCCGTGGGCCAGGTGCTGTGGTAGGAACCTAGAACACGTGCTGGTGCTGAACAGACCCTCCCCCTGAGAACTCCTCACTTGGAACTTGTGAGGGAGTTAGATAATGTGCAGTGGGATTAAGTGATATAATACACATAAAGCACTTACCACAGGGCCTAGTGTGTAGTTAAGTACTACTCAATAAACATTATTACTATTTATTATTACTTCTGTTATCATCTGATGGGTGCTGTTGGACTAACTCTTTAAGCTTCACTGTCTGGGGTTGGGCTTCCGATAGTTGTTGCACTAAGGTCACTAAGTTCATCAACCTCAGAAACTATCTTGGTGTCTGGCATTAGGAGAGAATCTGTTTTGAAGGAAGTGCTGGCCTGCTTGTGTGCCTTGAGTCTAAATTGAAGGAGATATAGCCAGTAACCGCTTCCCATTACCCTGAAGCCACATTTCCAACTTCTAGAATGCATGATTAAAACTTTTTCCTTCACTCTTTCCCTCCATCATTAGTGTGATATGTCAAAACAAGATGCAGCATATCAATCATTTCTTGGAGGAATTCAATAGCAGTTTTTGTGAGTAATGAAAATAATTACCAGGTTGATAGGGGATTTACTATTGAAAATCTGATATAACAGTTGTCTCACATGGTAGAAAGTGTCAAACAAACCAGAAAAGAAAACCGAGATACCAGTAGAAGTAACAAAGATGGGATAGAGTTTACTCGGAAAACTATAACTTATGATTAAACATTTCTCACCATGGTTAAGGATCTAGATGGGAAATTATCGACTAAGAATTTCTAGAACACAGACTAGAACCCATAGCCTAATCTCTAGTCATGGATATTCACATTAAGGTAAGATAACTTGTAGACTTTATCTGATATCTCAACTTTCATCTCTATTTTGTATTTAATTTGATTTAGTTGTTTGTTCAATGAATAAGATCTTTAAATTTAAAAACAAATGTGGACTTCCTAACACCATATACAAAAATAAACTCAAAATGGATTAAAAACCTAAATGTAAGGCCAGATACTATAAAACTCTTAGAGGAAAACATAGGCAGAATACTCTATGACATAAATCACAGCAAGATCCTTTTTGACCCACCTCCTAGAGTAATGGAAATAAAAACATAAATAAACAAATGGGACCTAATGAAACTTAAAAGCTTTTGCACAGCAAAGGAAACCATAAATAAGATGAAAAGACAACCATCAGAATGGGAGAAAATACTTGCAAATGAAGCAACTGACAAAGGATTAATGTCCAAAATATACAAGAAGCTCATGCAGCTCAATATCAAAAAAATAAAAAACCCAATACAAAAATGAGTGGAAGACCTAAATAGACATTTCTCCAAAGAAGACATACAAATTGCCAACAAACACATGAAAAGATGCTCAACATCACTAATCATTAGAGAAATGCACATCAAAACCACAATGAGGTATCACCTTACACCAGTCAGAATGGCCATCACCAAAAAATCTAGAAACAATAGATGCTGGAGAGGGTGTGGAGAAAAGGGAACCCTCCTGCACTGTTGGTGGGAATGTAAATTGATACAGCCACTATGGAGAACAGTATGGAGATTCCTTAAAAAACTACAAATAGAACTACCATATGACCCAGCAATCCCACTACTGGGCATATACCCTGAGAAAACCATAATTCAAAAAGAGATATGTACCACAATGTTCATTGAAGCACTATTTACAATAGCCAGGACAAGGAAGCAACCTAAATGTCCATCAACAGATGAATGGATAAAGAAGATGTGGCACATATATACAATGGAATATTACTCAGCCATAAAAAGAAACGAAATTGAGTTATTTGTAGTGAGGTGGATGGACCTAGAGTCTGTCATAGAGATTGAAGTAAGTCAGAAAGAGAAAAACAAATACCGTATGCTAACGCATATATATGGCATCTAAAAAAATGGTACTGTTGAACCTAGTGGTAGGGCAGGAATAAAGACACAGATGTACAGAATAGACTTGAGGACATGGAGAAGAGGTAGGGGAAGCTGGGATGAAATGAAAGAGTAGCAATGACATATATACACTACCAAATGTAAAATAGATGGCTAGTGAGAACTTGTTGCATAGCACAGGGAGATCATCTCCATGCTTTATGATGACCTAGAGGGGTGGGATAGGAGGGTGGGAGAGAGGTTCCAGAGGGAGGGGATATGGGGATATATGTATATGTATAACTGATTCACTTTGTTGTACAGCAGAAACTAACACAACATTGTAAAGCAATTATACTCCAATAAAGATGTAAATAAAATAAAATAAAATGCCATGTGAAGAATGGGAAAAAAAAAAAAAGTCTGGTGATCATTGTAAGTTTGCTATTTTTTATATAGTCAAGAAGGAACATTTTAAAATACTTTTATCTATTATCACTTAATAAAAGAAAGGGTATTTAAAATACCAAAAAGATAAAAAGGGCATAATCTCAGAATAAAGAATAGTTCTACAAATGAATAAAATTAATTTAATAAAAAAATCTATACACTGTCTTTAATTTTCTCATTTTCTAAAGCACAGTAGGACAAGCTGTCACAGACTGATACTATTCAACTATTATTTTTTAGTGATTTTATATGAACCTGTTGTGTCTTCCTAGCATGCTTCATGAGGGCCAATACTAGAGCAAACCCTTCTCATTCTCCCTGAGAGCACCCACCTGCACTGGACACAGAATAAAGTCTCAGTGAGATTGTAATAGATTAGCTCACTGTAAGAATATTCTACTAATGAGAGCTATGTGAAACTGGAAAGGATTATTTTTGTGTCAATAAGTTGTATGTCATTTGAGGTAATCAAGCAGAGGCTGAAAGACTTGTCTGGGAGGGTTATAAAGGGCATTTTTTCTAATCTGAATTTTCTAGAAAAAGATCCTGAGGCAAGATTTAAAGTGCTAATGATTTATTTGAGAGATGCCAAACCTAGGGCAGACAGTGAGTAAAAAGGCAAGTGAGGAAGACAGGCTGTGAAGCAATGAGAAATCAGGTACTATTTCACAACAGATTACGAAAAGACATAGGAGGGCGCTCAGTAAGTGACTCTTTTTTGTATAAGGACATTTTCAGGATGGGCTTTAAAGAGAAATTTTGCCTAGATTCATTTATGGAAGCAAAAAATAGGGGAATTATACTCAACATTTGCTTTGCGGATTAACTCCTCTGCACTTCTGAGTTTTATCATCTGACACCTTCAAAAGCTGCTCTCTGTCACATCCCATGCCTTGAATGTGTAGTGTTTTGTCTAATCTGGAAGTGACGGGAAGAGCCAGAAACTCCATGTGTGGGATTTGTCAGCCACATTGCTTTGAGGTGGCCAAAGGTGAGAAGGAGCTGGACCTAGGGCAGGTAGCTTATTGGTCTCAGGGGGAGGAACACTGTGAGCAAAGTGTTGTTGGCTGAGGTGGACAGAGCAGCTGAGGGTCCAGGGAACAGCTGCCTCTAAGGAAACCTGAGAAGTATATAAAATTTGTTTCCAAGATAGTATTCATATATAGAAAGTTGAACCAGACCACTGTTCCCAATGTCTATTACAAGTACCACTTGTGATATACAAGATGATTTTAGGTGGACTGTGAGTAAATAAATTTTAAATATGTGTCTGTTTTAATGTGTATCAGGATAAAATAACTAGTACTTTAACATAATACTGTTATATACTATAACATATTCAAAACAACAGTGTAAGTGTAACAGTGTATTTCTCTTGAGCATAAATGTTTTAAAACAAAAATTAGAGTTAATTTAAAGAATAATAAGTAAATCTGAATATAGATTATATACAGATGTGACAGAAGTAGCTGTATAATAACTGAAGTTTAGAAATACCAGACCAGATGATTCTTCCACCTCAAGTGTCCATGATGTGATGAATGAACAACTACATAAATTTTGTCCTCATGATAATAAAAGCTGCTAAGATGTTGAAAAGTCAGGGGCCCTCTTCTCCAGTGTGTGAATTGCTTTGGCTTGGATTTGATTTTAGGACCCTATACTTTTTCTCAATAAAGCTCTGCTAAGCCTCCCAGTTTGGTTTTATAGAGTCCCATTTTTTCTTTCATTAAATATTTATTTATTCTAGTGCCTTAAAGTGGGAAAAAAAGTAAACCTAATAGTCATTTGTAGGGGTACTTATTCTCTCTCGCTGCACTGAAGCATTAGCACTAACCAGGACGATTCATCTTCATCCTTCATTAGAGTGTGTTATTCACTGAAGTGGTTTATGGTCAAATAGAGTTGCTGGCCTTGCAGATTCTCTTCGGGGTGGTACTGAATCAAATGTGTTCTTCATGTATAGATAAATCATTCCTTAGATTTTCGTGGTTGAATTTGTGTTAATTTCCAAAACTAACTGGCAAAACTGATAAAACCTTACTAAAAAGCGTTCTAGTGTGTGGACACTAATTCAAATGTTTTCTCATGCAATACATCTTATCTTAAATACATACTTAAATGAATAATTAAGATATTTTGTACTTTCCAATGAAACTAAAAACTAAAATATATGAAAAGATGAGGGCATATTTTTGATGACAGCCCATATAAAACTTTTTATATGAGAGTAAAATAAAGGCAGAGCAGCACTGCCAGGATAGACCTGTTAAAAATCAACAGGAACTGGATCTGGGACCTTTTTTGTCAAGATGGACACTTCCCTACAGACAATAGCAAGTGCTTCTTTTTTTTTTTTTTTTTCGGTACGCGGGCCTCTCCCTGTTGTGGCCTCTCCCGTTGCGGAGCACAGGCTCCGGACGCGCAGGCTCAGCGGCCATGGCTCACGGGCGCAGCCGCTCCGCGGCATGTGGGATCTTCCCGGACCGGGGCACGAACTCGTGTCCCCTGCATCGACAGGTGGACTCTCAACCACTGCGCCACCAGGGAAGCCCAGCAAGTGCTTCTTGACGGAACTTAAAAAATGATTATAGGGATCCTGTCCCTGTAACTTCTTTACAGGTGATTCTCACTTATTCCTTATTGAAATTTTGTCAAAAAGTTCTTTTGATGACAATGCTGTAAGGGTATCAATAATAATAGCTGCTATATTAAAACACCATATAATAATCACCAATACTGTATACATTATATTCATTATTTCATTGAGTTCTCATCATGACCTCATGAAATGGATATTAGTATTTCCGTTTTACCATTAGTATTAATATTAGTATTTCCATTTTAAGTAGGAAAAGGAAGGTAATTAACTTGTCCAAGATGGCACAATTGGGATTGAATTTGATTTGTCTGTTTGTAAATTCTGCATTTTTAACCATTAGTCTGTTCCTACAAAGACTACAGCCAGAGAAAAGCAAAAGCAGAATAGATCAACTGGAGATGTATCACCCCGGTTATTGCCTAATTAAGAGATTGGAATGGTGACTAATGAATAAATAAAATTATAAGAAATGGATGTCCAGGGTGAAATTCTCTTTGAAAAATGACCTGGACAAGTGTTCTGTGGTCTGAACTCTTGTAATAACTTTTTCTTTCTCCTCATCTTGGATTGGAAAGAGTATTTAAGAAATCACTAATAATGCACCCATAGTTACTTTCTATTTTTAAATAGCCAAATCTGTCATGCTGGATAAAATGTTAGGAAGATACAGCCCTGAAAAAAACATGGATCTGGAAATTAATGATGAACCTCATTTTTCTCCACCTCTTTGCTCAGGAATGTATGAGTAACTTGAATTACTAAGATTTCTTGAGAATGAATGGAGATTATTTCAATTTGACGAAAGATATAGGATGAGAGTCTTAAGGAGGAGAGATGGAAGAAACAGTTACTCTGATAATGAATCCTAAGAAAAGATAGTGACATTAATAGACTCAAATTAAGATCAGGAGACCCTGATTTTTCAGCACCTTAGTTGTAATAATGGGAAAGGTAAATGGAAATAATAACTGCTCAGGATGAAACTGGAAAAACTGAGGTGTTTTGGTAAAAGTAAATTAGAAAGATGAAATGCGGGAATATATAATCATCACTTTGTTTCTATACCTTGGGTTTAGTTGGCTTATCTGAAGCTCTGAACACACTAGCTTATGAATGGATATAGAGGAGACCAACAATAAGTAATAATGTGCAAATTTTGATGCTGGAATTCTTCCATTTGAGAAGGTAGCTCTGTAACTGGACCAGAAGAAACATGGTTATAGAAGGCAGAGGAAATATGGGATTAGTCTGATGCTTAAGCAGGCCACATTCTTCTGGGAAAATGATGGGCTGAATCTCAGCACCACAGCTAGGACTTCACTGCATTTTTCTCCTGGAAGTTGAATGCAAAGGTATGGAGGCAGCTCCATGGATTCTGGTGACAGAATTCCAGATACTTTCTTTTTGCAATACTAGGTTATAGCTCATCCATGTCTTGGGCTTACTGAATGCACTGTTTCTCAAAGTATGGTCCTTGACTCTACTGTATCAGAATCTCCTTTGGTATTTATTAAAATTATAGATTTCTTGGTCTCACCTTTGGAGGTTTGGCCAGAAATTGGCAGTTGCAGGAGTGTCTTAGGTCAGATTCCTCAGCAAACAGACTCTGAAGCAGAGTTTTGTATTAGAACGTTTACTGAGAGATTGCTCTCAGGTACAGCACTTGTAAGGGCGTGAGGGAAGCATAATTGGCTATTGTAACAGAAACCTCAGCCAATCCTACAGGGGATTTTGGAGCTAGGGCCTTCAGATTTGCCATGAACTGAGGCAAATGGACCAGGCCTTTGTGTTTTTGCATTGAACAATTATTTATTATAGGCATGGAGGGAGTGTAACTTTGGGTGAGGCAGTTTCCCTTAGCTAAGCACAATTGTAATCATCCACATCAGTAGCCAACACTCTGGGTTTCTGGAGGAATGAGTGCCTCCATCTACAGAAGCCACTATCGTCCATTCTTTCCACCACTTGGGTATATTTGTAGCATTTAGTAAGTTCATGCCATTTGGTAAAACTTGCCCCAGGATTCCAGTTGGTCTGTTTTCTGGGGAAACATAAGAAGAAAGTCAGTGAGGTGAATTATAGCTTCAGCTACTGAAACTAATCTTGAGACTGCAATGAGCACTGATTGCCTCCATTCTCAACATGCATTCTAGATTCCTCTCACCTTGACTAACATCTCTGTTGGTCCAGGAGGGTAACTTGGTGGAGTGAGTTAGACTCTCATCTCAGAGAGGTCTGAGCTTCTGATCACTGTGCTCTTCTCAGGCTGTGATTGCTGCACTTGTCCATTTACCATCAAAATTAAGAAGCAAAGTGCCACAAGATGCACTGATGGATCATCTGGGTATCAAATAATTCTTCCCTGCCAGCACTGTGTATGAGAAGTCCTACTTTTTCCCGAGGATCAGGGTCAAGTATACCTGCAGATATGGTGACTCATTTCTATGCCACTCATTTCTATGGCAAGTTCATGTATATCCTTAACTTGGTCATTTTTATTCCAACAAAGTGGTTGACTAGGTACATCCTCAGATCCTCAAAGCTCTACCCATTGAGAGGATTCCCCTTACTGTTATCTTTCAGACCACCCCTGAGTGGGGCTGTAATGAAGCATCCATCTTCATCTTGTACACACATACTGACAGACCCATTTGTAAAACAAACTCAGCCTTTCCTTTTCCATCAGTTGGTCATAAAGGCACCTCTTCCACCTTCCCTCTGCAGCCATGGGTGTGAGCTGATGGAGAGGTACAAATAAAATGCTGGTAAATGACACGGAAGTCTGGACCACCTGCCTATGCCATTTACTTTCTCCCTGTGGCCTTACTTATGATCAGTATGGTCCCTAAATGTATTGTTCCCTCTTATATTACTGTTGCTTCCACCTATGACTTGGTATATCTGACTATTTACAACTAGTGATGGGTAGATAGCTCTAGCTACATGTTCTCTTGAACTTTCAAGGTCAAATACTACATTTCCACTAAAGTTTAGCAACATGCCAGAGTTTTTGAAAGCTGTATAGTTCCTTGCTGAAAATGGTATGGCCTTGCACCAGATCTCTAGAGGATGTATACAATTATTCTTCTATCGGAGCTTGCCATAAGCTTTACAAAGCATCTTCTCCCACTATAGATACTTTTAGTGCCATAGGATCTACCATGAATTGTGCACCACATCCTGAACCTGACACAGAGCTGTCACTTGGAAAATAGGTCAGACAGTATTCCCAAGTGTGAAATATGTTGTTTCTGGAACATGCAGAGACCTGCCAGATGGTTGTGTTTCCCGCCTGGTGATGGGACTTATGAGGTATAATGATTTTTCCTTTATTCTTGAGGCAATGTCTCAGCATTCCCCAGACTACTGGATCTCTGAAAATTTCACAGATGTGGGCTCATAGATCTTCACAGAGTTTATTTTCCGTACCTTACTTTATGAATCTTACCAAGGCCTCTATCATATTTGCTGCTTCTTGTTCATCTGGTCTGATTATCATGATATCATCAACAGAATGCACTATTTAAATATTCTGTGGAATGTTCAAATGATCCAGATCCCTTTGAACTGTACTATGACAGAAGGTGGGAGAGTTAACATAGCTTAGGCACCACCATAAAGGTATTTTGTTGTTCATCTCATAAGAATATGAAGTGCTTCTGATCCTTCTTCTTGAGAATGGAAAAAATGGCATTGGCCAAACTAAGGGCAACATACAATGTCACAGGGGCTATGCTGATCTTCTGAAGCAGAAATACCACTGTTGGCAAAGCAGCTGCAATTGAGACTAAAGTTTTTGAGTTTATATAAGTTTACTGCCATTTGCTAGCATTGAAGGATGTAACCTTGGGTCAGACAACTCCCTTTGGTTTAGGGAAATGCCTGGAGAGGGACTCGGCTGTGAGTCATCAGTAGCCAATAACCCTAGCAGCTGGAAAAGAGAGTGCATCAGTCCAGAAGGTGGGGTCTGGGCAGCACACCACAACACGCAAAACAGGCTCTTTTAGTGAATCTTATACACATTGACATTTGAGTACACTCTTCAGGGAAAGCACCCTATATTCCTCAGCTATGAATTTTAAATGTTTCCTTTGGACCATTGGAAAATGCCCAATTTTGGTTTATATTCCCCTTTCAGTTTATTTTAGCCATTAGTTTATGTCTCTGTGTTTTTTGAAAAGTATTAAATTGTCACTTTAGAACTATTTTTTATTTTTCAAACTTCAGTCATAAAATTCACTAAAATTATCCAGGCATTAAAAGTGAGTACAATTGAAATAGACAAATTGGTATTTCCTATTTTCAGAAGAGATATAGTGATTCTCACCCTTAAAACACACACAGGCCACACACACCACATACACACATACACACACATACCAGTTTTGGGTGATTATGAGTAAAGTTGCTATAAACATTTGTGTATGGCATTTTGTGTGAACATAACTTTTTATTTACTTAGGTGTATACTAAGGGATAGGATTGTAGGATCATGTGGTAAGTGAAGACTTAACTTTATAAAAAGACTGCCCAACTATTTTCCAAAGTGACTATATCATTTTGCACTCTGTCCCTGGCTCCAGCAGTGTATGAGAATTATAGCTGTTTTGTGTCCTTGCCATCATTTGGTAAGTTTTTTATTTTACATTTTTTTCATTCTAATAGGTGTGTAGAGGTGTCTCACTTTGGTTTTCATTTGCATTTTTTCTAACAGCTAATAATGTTTGAGAATCTGACTCAGAAACCCTGTTCTGCCACTTTTCTGGTTGAGTCACCACCCATATGTTACACAAACTCTCTAAGCTTCAGTTTCCTCAGATAGGCAAAAATGCTCTTATCTCATAGGACTAAAATGCAGTTAAATGTGAGAATGTATGTAAAGGAAAATACACTGTAAGGTTTATAATAGATGTTCAATAAATGTGAATACTCACGAGTCTTCTTAACTTGTTTCATTGTTCTCAAAATTCCATGCTTAAAAAAAACGCCTTCAGATATTGAAAAATACACTTGGACCCAGGTAGACCCAACCAGCCATGTAATCATGTCCTGATAAGTTTTCCAGGCCACTAGTTACACAGGTACATGTTGCCTAATAGACTTCCAAAATTTCAAGCTTAAAAGAAGGCACTTGTAGCCAATATGAGTGCATTTATGTTTTACCTGAAGCATTGTGTGTTCTCTGTTCTTGCCCTGCTAGATAATGAAAGATGCATTAATGGTCCCGATTACAAAATTTGATTTATAGCTCTTTGTTACTTTCTCTGGCAGTTACCATGTAGTAGGAAAATCCACACACAGCAATCTAAAGACTGAAATTGTTCTTTGCAATTTAGGCATTTAATTAGGGGTTTTAAAGCTTAATTAAAAAGTTAAATAATTTGTCTTTATTTCTGAAACAATGCTATTGTGGATGGTTCAATTATGTAAGATAAAACATAACAAGATAGGTATGTCCATGTCTGAAGTTATAGCATCATTCACACATACAGCACAGTCCCATAAAATGTATTTGAGAAGACAGAACAAAATTGAAATACAGAGTCATTAGATAGGTATTGAAAGTA
This sequence comes from Grampus griseus, assembly GCF_964374135.1. NCBI lineage: Eukaryota > Metazoa > Chordata > Mammalia > Artiodactyla > Delphinidae > Grampus > Grampus griseus. The sequence goes on from NC_139002.1 coordinate 33,501,558, forward strand.
ACTTCTGGCCTATGAAGTTGTTTTTCTCTCTTTTGTTTCGTGGTCTTAGCAACATATGACTTCTTTTTCTAAAAATGTAAATGATGAGAAAAAAGATTTTATGTGTATTACCTATAATTCCATCCAAAATGGGCACACACAGAAGAAAACTAGAATGAAACTTCTCATCAATCTTCAATTATTTAGCATTAGGAAAGAAACTGCATGGCTTGTTTCTGAGTAATCAGAAACATTCCTCACGTGTATAAATGTACTTTCTAATTTTTAAGGAACTATACCTAGGCTTCCACTAACCTAGGTCCTGAACCTCTGCATTTTTGGAAGATTCTTGGTGCATCCCTACATTTCCACATGTTCTAGGAATTCAGTCTCTTGTTCTTTCTTCTATAACTGCCTTGATTTTGTGGAGTGATATCTTTTGCTTCAAGATAGGCTGGAAGTATGTGAAAATGCACATGAGATTATATACCTGGGTTAGAAGACTCTTGCTATTGTATAAAATTAGGATATATTAGATTTGTGGTATTTAAATGTTCTTGAATTTGGTGGCTTATATGATAAGGAATGATTATATCATGTTATTCCTGGATAAGACCAAGATAGCAGATAACAGCTGACAGTCTACTGTAGAAGGGCTGGATGCAGCCAGGAGTAAGTGTTCTGAGATGACTTAGATTTTATATGTGTGGCCTGCACCTACACTCCTAGGATATTCACCCTCAACCTTGTCTGTACATGTTGGGGGCTAATGGAGCAAGAATATAAAGAAAATGCTATGTAAAATTTTCTTATTGGATTATGTTGATATTAGGATTTCAGGAATGATATAGAAAATATCTGTGAATTGTGGAAGTTGATTTTGATGGGAATAAACAAGAATACTGCAACTTGATAAGACTAGTCCCACCTTATGGCTGTGGAAGAGGTTGGTTCCTACAGTGATGTGAATGTCCTCAGGTAAATTAAAGTGATCGCAATCTAAGATTGTGTTGACTGGCCTACGATAGATGTTACCTGGGCCTTGGTGTCTATACTATAGAGCTGGAGTGGCTGGGGGAGGGCTAATGGTAAAGCATAGTTTCTTTACCTCACCATTTCTAAGGAACCCTGAAAACAGGCACTGTGTGTTTGTAGTGGATCCTATGGTGAGCCATGCAGAGTACTTCAGGACCGAGCCACTCATCCTCCCAGCTTTTGAGATTGTAAGTGGCTGATGTGTCTCAGCTGACTCCAAACTGGGTCTTGCCGTCAGTGGAATAGAGCTGCCTCACTCAAGATCACAACCCTCCCAGGGGACAATCTGCATCCAAAGACTGGTCAACGCAGGGTATACAGTCCTGTTCTCCCATCTCCATTCATGACAACCATGAAGGATCATCCCAACTCTAGAGTGCCCACAGTATTGGCTGAGGTTACACAATTTGGGGTTTGGTAAATTTTGCTAAAGAATGGAGTCTTAAGTAAGAATAAGAATATGACACCTACTAGCTGTAATAAGGCTTTGAGCTAGTGTCCAACTTTTGGACATAGAGAACTATTTCAGAATAATAATACATACCTTTTTTTGAGTACTTATGATTGCTTTTCATGTATTAACTCATGTAATCTCATAATATCACTATAAAATAAGTACTACTATTTAAGTATGAAGGGATTTCTGCTCTACTGTGTTTATCTTCTTATCTTTGGTGATACCTATTATCAAAACTGTTTTAAATAAAAAAATCTTAGAATGTGAAAGTAGAATTATAAGAATTATACCAAAATAAGTGTTAATCTACATTTTTGGTTTGGTAATCATTCATAATTACAAAGCTAGAAAGTAACAGAATCACAATAAAATATTATCTGGTTGTTTTAGGGAAAATCCCCATGACCTGGTTATTCTTAGTCATAGTCTGAAATGGATATTGCTTCTCCAAGCCTGGCCTGGCCAAATATCCCACCTCAGTGTTATTATGCTAGACACCCTGCAGGTATTCTCCTTTTGGTGCAGACATTCTTAAAGTTTTTCTTGAGACATTCCTTCAAATGGAATTCATAAATTTATTGTTGTGGATGTTTGCTGAACAATGATTTCTCTCTTGCTTTTAATATGGTGCTCCTTTCTACTTTCTCTTTCCTCCTTACCTTCTTCATCATCCTCACTTTCTGTTCTCACCTCCTTCCCTTCTTACATGCAATGGTACTATCTTCATCTTAGCCTCCTTCAGCTTATCTTTTCTGACTTTTCATGTTTTTCTACAAATTTTCTTTTTGTACTTGTTTTGATCATTTCATCATGCATTCATTCCATATTTTAATTTGCAGTATCACTGTCCTCCAAGTCAACCTGGAAAGAAAACTCAGAACTGTTGCTGATCCCTTTCTTTCCTTTGTACTGAGAGACAAGACTTTGGAATCAGTTCTGGATTCAAATGCCACTTCTGATCCTTCTACTGATTCTTATAGCAAGTGCTTTATTAAGAGATCAAGTTAGAGAGACAGAGCTAATATCAATGGTCTCAAATGCCCAAACGAAGACTAAAAACTTTAGTTTGCAAGTAGAATTAATTTGGTCATCAAAGCACTAGTTTCCTTACCAATATGAATTCTTTGAGGATATAGTCTGTATCCTATTCCCTTTGTATCTCCAGTGCCCTGCACTCTGCCTAATAAATATTTGCTGAACGAAAGTAGTAGGAATCCATTGGAAATTTTTAAACAAAGGGGTGACATGATCAGATGTATACTTGGAAAGTTAATCTGTGGGTTGTATTTAGGTTGGAGTGAGGTAGGAAGAGTCTGAAGTTTAGGTTAGAGAAGACACAAAGAGAGAGAGTGGAGAAAATGGGCACATATTGTTTTATTAGAGAACTTATTAATTCTGAATAATGGATGACAAAAATGTAATGTTGCTGTTGTTGACTTGTTGATGGTAGCAGAAATTTTGTAAAATAGAAGAGACATATATATTTGAAAGCAGTGGGGAAATTGTTTAAACATGCATAACAGTGTGATTGAAGATATGAGAGTGTGGAAAAAGGTATCAAGTTCTTAGAGGAGGTAGGATGCAGTAGAGTCAAGGTTAGTCTTGAAAATGAATAGGCATATTTCTTCTGTGAAAGAAGAAAGTTTAAATTGGTTACAAAAAAATGTTAGCATATGTGTGCGTGTTTGTGTGTGTGTAGAGGATGGGGTGGTGCTGTTGGAAGTTGAGATAATTGGTGTCAAATGACCAGATCAGTGGTTTTTACCATTGGCTGCAGATTAGAATCACTTGGGGAGTTCTTAAAAAATAATAATATTGTTGTGTAGATTTCATGCCAGTCCAATTAAATCATAGTCTCTAGGGGTGGAGCCCAGACCCCAGGATTTTTAAACACTCCCTAGGTGAGTCTATTGTGCAGCCACAGTTGAAAGCTGCTGGCCTATATCTTCTTAGTAACATGGCGACAATGCTTCCTCCTGTGAGCAAATTGGAGTGAGAATAAGACAAAGTTTAGACAAGAGATAATAATAACGACTGGGGAAACTCAATGAAAAGTCAATAAGCTATACTAAAAATGTTCTGAGCACTTGGGGGGCTCAAATGATATTAAGTCATTTGAAATTTAAAGCAAACAACCAGTGTGGCATTGCGATGTTATCTAGCAATGTATGACAACCAAGGAGTGGGGAAAACAAACATTAAGGTCATTCACAGTAGAGAACTGGCATTGTTAATTGTTCCCAAATCATGCTGAGCATCAGAATAATCCAAAAATATTTAGAAAAAAAAGAAAGCTCCAGGACCTCACCTCCAATGAGCTTCTTTCAATAGATCACTGCATCTGGATTGGGGCTGGCAATGTTTTTTTTTTTCTTTTCTCTCTCTCTCTCTCTTTTTTTTTTTTTTTCGGTACGTGGGCCTCTCACTGTTGTGGCCTCTCCCGTTGTGGAGCACAGGCTCCAGACGCGCAGGCTCAGCGGCCATGCGGGCCTAGCTGCTCCGCGGCATGTGGGATCTTCCCGGACCGGGGCACGAACCCGTGTCCCCTGCATCGGCAGGCGGACTCTCAACCACTGCGCCACCAGGGGAGCCCTAGAATTGTTTTTCAGCCTGAGACGTTTGTCTCTTAATCTCTCTATGTGTCTTCTATTCCAAGCAAGGTGCCGTGGAGGATACCTGTGGTACAGAGATCCCTCTCTATTTAAATCTAAACTGGGATTCAGACAAATCTGATGGGTGCAGACCTGCCAGGCATCTTCTATAAGAAATGCATATTTATCCTCAGAAAAAAGAGATTCTGCAACCATCACAATGTCTGCCTCTCACATTTGTCTCTTGTCTCAGTTTTCCCATGCACCCTCCTGAAAATAGTTTACCTCAATTATTTGAATAACATAAGAGGAGTATTAAAATATAAAATTACGAACATTCTACATATTCCATTTAACCCCCCAGTCCCCTTATCTTGCCACATGCCGTGCAATCCAAAAGTTCTTTTTCTGAGATATACCTCAGTAAAAAAAAAATCTATGGTGATTTTTCTTCAAATCTCATAAGTTAGGTTTCTAGGTTAATTCTAATTGTAGTAGTATTTAAAGTGACTTTAGTCATCAGACCAATTTAATAATATTGGAAGAAAATCTAATAGTCAACTTTGTTCTGAAATACTCCTCCTTTTGCTAAAAGTTTTCATGCTTTTACTTAACTTACTAGTTTGTCCATTGTTTTATAGATAATTATTACTTTACAGATCCTTGATGCAGTCAAGACCATCAAATGTAAAGAAAGTGTGGCAAATCTATTTGTTAAAAGTGAATTATCACTCTTTATTTCTAGGGATTGACAACCATTTATCATTTCTAACATCTACAACGGGATGAGTGTGTTTTCTAAGAAAATTGATTTTATTACTTTGGAAATGGAAGCCTATTATTTTCATTTCAGTAATTTCACCAAATGGCCATCACATTTAAATATTTCTTTCTAAGTGAGACTTTTCTATCTATCCTTTTATGTTCTTCATTGAAAGAGAAAGATGTAGTTTATTGCAAATATGATATGTGAGAAGGCAGAGATAATGTTGTGGTTCAAAAGGACATGAGTTTTTTCCTTACTGTATAATTAAAACATGAAATAGTAAACATGAATCATATGTTGAATTGTATGCTGTCAAAATGAGACTGAAAATGTTATTTAAAATATTCCTTTATCTATGCTCAAAGTACTTCTAAGGGACTGAGGCAAACACAGTTTATAATCTGTTCTTTTTCTTTTGCTACTTTCCATACAGGTTAATTACATTCCTGTACCTTTTCTACATTATTTATTAGACTGTTTCTGATTATACCAACCACATAGCGTTCATAGCTCACAAAGTCAAGATAAGTACAATACTTATAGGTGGGGGAAAAAAGAAACCTCAAGGGACAGTGAATGCAGAGATTGGGGTAATGCATCTACAAGCCAAGGAATGCCAAAGATTGCCAGCAAATGATCAGAAGCTAGGAGAGAGGGGTGGAACAGATCCTCCCTTGTAGCCCTCAGAAAGGGCCAGTGCTGCTGACACCTTGATCTCAAACTTTTAGCCTCCAGAACTGTGAGACACTAAATTTCTGTTAAGCCACTCAGTTGTGGTACTTTGTTATGGCAGCCCTAAAAAAAACCATAATACACAAGACATTTATTCATCTCTCTGTGCCACAGTTTTCTCATATACAAAGTGATAGTGATAATAATATTTACCTTCTAGGGTTTTGTGAAGATTAAGTGAGTTAATGAATATAAAGTACTTAGAATTGTGTCTGCCACATAGAGGCATAGGGCCGACATTGCTTGTTGAATTGACAACCATTCTTGTTTCCTTCTCTTTTGCTAAATGCTAAATAGCATCCTATTTGTAAGAGGGATTTTCTACTTACTTGAAGATCAATAATCCTCTACTGATACAAGGGAACAGAAAACAGATTTTTGTTTTGTTTCGTTTTGTTTTGTTTAGCATGGTGTAGGTCACAGGTTATAAGAAAGAAGATAGAGGACGAGGGGAAGATGGCGGAAGAGTAAGACGCGGAGATCACCTTCCTCCCCACAGATACACCAGAAATACATCTACACGTGGAACAACTCCTACAGAACACCTACTGAACGCTGGCAGAAGAACCTCAGACCTCCCAAAAGGCAAGAAAGCCCCACGTACCTGTAGGGCAAAATAAAAAAGAATAAACAGAGACAAAATGATAGGGACGGGACCTGCACCAGTGGGAAGGAGCCGAGAAGGAGGAAAGGTTTCCACACACTAGGAAGCCCCTTCGTGGGCAGGGACTGCGGGAGGCGCAGGGAGAAAGCTTCGGAGCTGCGGAGGAGAGCGCAGCCACAGGGGTGTGGAGGGCAAAGCGGAGAGATTCCCGCACAGAGGATCGGTGCCGACCGGCAATCACCAGCCCGAGAGGCTTGTCTGCTCACCCGTCGGGGCGGGCGGGGCTGGGAGCTGAGGCTCGGGCTTTGGTCAGAGCACAGGGAGAGGACTGGGGTTGGCTGCGTGAACACAGCCTGTAGGGGATTAGTGCACCACGGCTAGCCAGGAGGGAGTCCGGGGAAAAGTCTGGACCTGCCGAAGAGGCAAGAGACTTTTTCTTCCCTCTTTGTTTCCTGGTGCGCGAGGAGAGGGGATTAAGAGCGCTACTTAAAGGAGATCCAGAGACGGGCGTGAGCCGCGGCTAAAATCGTGGACCCCAGAGACGGGCATGAGACGCTAAGGCTGCTGCTGCTGCCACCAAGAAGCCTGTATGCGAGCACAGGTCACTATCCACACCCCTCTTCCGGGGAGCCTGTGCAGCCCGCCACTGCCAGGGTTCCAGGATCCAGGGACAACTTCCCCGGGAGAACGCATGGCGTGCCTCAGGCTGGTGCAACTTTGCGCGGGCCTCTGCCGCCGCAGGCTCGCCCCGCACTCTGGACCCCTCCCTCCCTCCGGCCTGAGTGAGGCAGAGCCCCCGAAGCAGCTGCTCCTTTAACCCCGCCCTGTCTGAGCGAAGAACAGACGCCCTCCGGCGACCTACACGCAGAGGCGGGACCAAATCCAAAGCTGAGCCCCGGGAGCTGTGAGAACAAAGAAGAGAGGGGGAAATCTCTCCCAGCAGCCTCAGAAGCAACAGATTAAAGCTCCTCAATCAACTTGATGTTCCCTGCATCTGTGGAATACCTGAATGGACAACGACTCATCCCAAATTGAGGAGGTGGACTTTGAGAGCAAGATTTATGATTTTTTCCCCTTTTCCTCTTTTTGTGAGTGTGTATGTTTATGCTTCTGTGTGAGATTTTGTCTGTATAGCTTTGCTTCCACCGTTTGTCCTAGGGTGCTATTCGTCTGTGTTTTTTTTTCCTTAAAAAAAAAATTTTTTTCTTAATAATTATTTTTTATTTTAATAACTTTATTTTATTTTACCTAATCTTCTTTCCTTCTTTCTTTCCTTCCTTCCTTCCCTCCTTCCTTCCTCCCTCCCTCCCTCCCTCCCCCCCTCCATCCCTCCTTTCTTTCTTTCTTTCCTTCTTTCTACTTTTTCTACCTTTTATTCTGAGCCATGTGGTTGAAAGGCTCTTGGTGCTGCAGCCAAGAGTCAGTGCTGTGCCTCTGAGGCGGGAGAGCCAACTTCAGGACACTGGCTCACAAGAGACCTCCCAGCTCCACGTAATATCAAACGGCGAAAATCTCCCAGATATCTCCATTGCAAAACCAGCACCCAGGTTCATTCAGCGACCAGCAAGCTACAGTGCTGGACACCTATGCCAAACAACTAGCAAGACAGGAACACAACCCCACCCATTAGCAGAGAGGCTGCCTAAAATCATAATAAATCCACAGATACCCCAAAATACACCAGCAGACGTGGACCTGCCCACCAGAAAGAGAAGATCCAGCCTCATTCACCAGAACACAGGCACTAGTCCCCTCCACCAGGAAGCCTACACAACCCACTGAACCAACTTTAGCCACTGGGGACAGACACCAAACAACGGGAACTAGAAATCTGCAGCCTGCAAAAAGGAGACCCCAAACACAGTAAGATAAGCAAAATGAGAAGACAGAAAAACACACAGCAGATGAAGAAGCAAGATAAAAACCCACCAGACCTAACAAATGAAGAGGAAATAGGCAGTCTACCTGAAAAAGAATTCAGAATAATGATAGTAAAGATGATCCAAAATTTTGGAAATAGAATAGACAAATTGCAAGAAACATTTAACAAAGACCTAGAACTAAAGATGAAACAAGCAACAATGAACAACACAATAAATGAAATTAAATCTACTCTAGATGGGATCAATAGCAGAATAACTGAGGCAGAAGAACGGATAAGTGACCTGGAAGATAAAATAGTGGAAATAACTACTGCAGAGCAGAATAAAGAAAAAAGAATGAAAAGAACTGAGGACAGTCTCAGAGACCTCTGGGACAACATTAAACACATCAACATTCGAATTGTAAGGGTTCCAGAAGAAGAAGAGAAAAAGAAAGGGACTGAGAAAATATTTGAAGGATTATAGTTGAAAAATTCCCTAATATGGGAAAGGAAATATTTAATCAAGTCCAGGAAGTGCAGAGAGTCCATAGAGGATAAATCCAAAGAGAAATATGCCAAGACACATATTAATCAAACTGTCAAAAAATAAATACAAAGAAAATATATTAAAAGCAGCAAGGGAAAAACAACAAATAACACACAAGGGAATCACCATAAGGTTAACAGCTGATCTTTCAGCAGAAACTCTGCAAGCCAGAAGGGTCTGGCAGGACATATTTAAAGTGATGAAGGAGAAAAACCTGCAACCAAGATTACTCTACCCAGCAAGGATCTCATTCAGATTTGTTGGAGAAATTAAAACCTTTACAGACAAGCAAAAGCTCAGAGAGTTCAGCACCACCAAACCAGCTTTACAACAAATGCTAAAGGAACTTCTCTAGGCAAGAAACACAAGAGAAGGAAAAGACCTACAATAACGAAACCAAAACAATTAAGAAAATGGTAATAGAAACATAAATATCGATAATTACTTTAAATATAAATGAAATAAATGCTCCCACCAAAAGACACAGGCTTGCTGAATGGATACAAAAACAAGACCCATATATATGCTGTCTACAAGAGACCCACTACAGATCTAGAGACACATACAGACTGAAAGTAAGGGGATGGAAAAAGATATTCCATGCAAATGGAAACCAAAAGAAAGCTGGAGTAGCAATTATCATATCAGACAAAATAGACTTTAAAATAAATACTATTACAAGAGACAAAGAAGGACACTACATAATGATCAAGGGATCGATCCAAGAATAACATAAAACAATTGTAAATATTTATGCACCCAACATAGGAGCACCTCAATATATAAGGCAAATACTAACAGCCATAAAAGGGGAAATCAACAGTAACACATTCATATAGCGGACTTTAACACCCCACTTTCACCAATGGACAGATCATCCAAAAGGAAAATAAATAAGGAAACAGAAGTGTTAAATAATACTTTAAACAAGATGGACTTAACTGATATTTATAGGACATTCCATCCAAAAACAACAGAATACACATTTTTCTCAAGTGCTCATGGAACATTCTCCAGGATAGATCATATCTTGGGTCACAAATCAAGCCTTGGTAAATTTAAGAAAATTGGAATTGTATCAAGTATCTTTTCTGATTACAACACTCTGAGACTAGATATCAATTACAGGAAAAGATCTGTAAAAAATACAAACACATGGAGGTAAACAATACACTACTTAATAATGAAGTGATCACTGAAGAAATCAAAGAGGAAATTTAAAAATACCTAGAAACAAATGACAATGGAGACACGACGACCCAAAACCTATGGGATGCAGCAAAAGCAGTTCTAAAAGGGAAGTTTATAGCAATACAATACTAAATTAAGAAACAGAAAGCATCTCGAATAAACAACCTAACCTTGCACCTAAAGCAATTAGAGAAAGAAGAACAAAAAACCCCAAAGTTAGCAGAAGGAAAGAAATCATAAAAATCAGGACAGAAATAAATGAAAAAGAGATGAAGGAAATGACAGCAAAGATGAATAAAACTAAAAGATGGTTCTTGAGAAGATAAACAAAATTGATAAACCATTAGCCAGACTCATTAAGAAAAAAAGGGAGAAGACTCAAATCAATAGAATTAGAAATCAAAAAGGAGGAGTAACAACTGACAATGCAGAAATACAAAAGATCATGAGAGATTACTACAAGTAACACTATGCCACTAAAGTGAACAACCTGGAAGAAATGGACAAATTCTTAGAAATGCACAACATGCGAAGACTGAACCAGGAAGAAGTAGAAAATATGAACAGACCAATCACAAGCACTGGAATTGAAACTGTGATTAAAAATCATCCAACAAACAATAGCACAGGACCAGATGGCCTCACAGGCGAATTCTATCAAATATTTAGAGAAGAGCTAACACCTATCCTTCTCAAACTCTTCCAAAATATAGCAGAGGGAGGAACACTCCCAAACTCATTCTCCAAGGCCACCATCACCTTGATACCAAAACCAGACAAGGATGTCACAAAGAAAGAAAACTACAGGGCAATATCACTGATGGACATAGATGCAAAAATCCTCAACAAAATACTAGCAAACAGAATCCAACAGCACATTAAAAGGATCATACATCATGATAGAGTGGGGTTTATTCCAGGAATGAAAGGATTCTTCAATATATGCAAATCAATCAACGTGATACACCATATTAACAAATTGAAGGAGAAAAACCATACGATCATCTCAATAGATGCAGAGAAAGCTTCCACAAAATTCAACATCCATTTATGATAAAAACCCTGCAGAAAGTAGGCATAGAGGGAGCTTTCCTCAACATAATAAAGGCCATATATGACAAACCGACAGCCAACACCGTCCTCAATGGTGAAAAACTGAAATCATTTCCAGTAAGATCAGAAGCAAGACAAGGTTGCCCACTCTCACCACTCTTATTCAACATAGTTTTGGAAGTTTTAGCCACAGCAATCAGAGAAGAAAAGGAAATAAAATGAACCCAAATCAGAAAAGAAGAAGTAAAACTGTCACTGCTTGCAGATGACATGACACTATACATAGAGAATCCTAAAGATGCTACCAGAAAACTAATAGAGCTAATCAATGAATTTGGTAAAGTAGCAGGATACAAAATTAATGCACAGAAATCTCTGGCATTCCTATACACTAATGATGAAAAATCGGAAAGTGAAATCAAGAAAACACTCCCATTTACCACTGCAACAAAAAGAATAAGATATCTAGGAATAAACTTACCTAAGGAGACAAAAGACCTGTATGCAGAAAATTATAAGACACTGATGAAAGAAATTAAAGATGATACAAACTGATGGGGAGATATACCATGTTCTTGGATTGGAAGAATCAACATTGTGAAAATGGCTCTACTACCCAAAGCAATCTACAGATTCAATGCAATCCCTATCAAACTACCACTGGCATTTTTCACAGAACTAGAACAAAAAATTTCACAATTTGTATGGAAACACAAAAGATCCCGAATAGCCAAATCAATCTTGAGAATGATAAATGGAGCTGGAGGAATCAGGCTCCCTGACTTCAGACTATACTACAAAGCTACAGTAATCAAGACAGTATTGTACTGGCACAAAAACAGAAAGATAGATCAATGGAACAGGATAAACAGCCCAGAGATAAACCCATGCACATATGGTCACCTTATCTTTGATAAAGGAGGCAGGAATGTACAGTGGAGAAAGGACAGCCTCTTCAATAAGTGGTGCTGCGAAAACTGGACAGGTACATGTAAAAGTATGAGATTAGATCACTCCTTAACACCATACACAAAAAATAGGCTCAAAATGGATTAAAGACCTAAATGTAAGGCCAGAAACTATCAAACTCTTTGAGCAAAACATAGGCAGAACACTCTATGACATAAATCACAGCAAGATCCTTTTTGACCCACCTCCTAGAGAAATGGAAATAAAAACAAAAATAAACAAATGGGACCTAATGCAACTTCAAAGGTTTTGCATAGCAAAGGAAACCATAAATAAGACCAAAAGACAACCCTCAGAATGGGAGAAAATATTTGCAAATGAATCAACTGACAAAGGATTAATCTTCAAAATTTATAAGTAGCTCACGCAGCTCAATAACAACAACAACAAAAAAAACCCAATCCAAAAATGGCAGAAGACCTAAATAGACATTTCTCCAAAGAAGATATACAGACTGCCAACAAACACATGAAACAATCCTCAATATCATTAATCATTAGAGAAATGCAAATCAAAACTACAATGAGATATCATCTCACACCAGTCAGAATGGCCATCATCAGAAAATCTAGAAACAATCAATGCTGGAGAGGGTGTGGAGAAAAGGGAGCACTCTTGCACTGCTGGTGGGAAAGTGAATTGGTACAGCATTATGGAAAACAGTATAGAGGTTCCTTATAAAACTACAAATAGAACTACCATATGACCAGCAATCCCACTACTGGGCATATACCCTGAGAAAACCATACTTCAAAAAAGTCATGTACCAAAATGTTCATTGCAGCTCTATTTACAATAGCCCAGAGATGGAAACAACCTAAGTGTCCATCATTGGATGAATGGATAAAGAAGTTGTGGCACATGGATACAATGGAATATTACTCAGCCTTAAAAAGAAACGAAATTGAACTATTAGTAATGAGATGGATAGACCCAGTGTCTATCATACAGAATGAAGTAAGTAAGAAAGAGAAAGACAAATACCGTATGCTAACACATATATATGGAATTTAAAAAAAAAAAAAGTCATGAAGAACCTAGGAGTAAGACAGGAATAAAGACACAGACGTACTAGAAATGGACTTGAGGATATGGGGAGGGGGAAGGGTAAGCTGTGACAAAGCAAGAGAGTGGCATGGACGTATATACATTACCAAACGTGAAATAGATAGCTAGTGGGAAGCAGCCGCATAGCACAGGGAGATCAGCTCGGTGCTTTGTGACCACCTAGATGGGTGGGATAGGGAGGGTGTGAGTGAGGGAGACACAAGAGGGAAGAGATATGGGAACATATGTATATGTATAATTGATTCACTTTGTTATAAACCAGAAACTAACACACCATTGTAAAGCAATTATATTCCAATAAAGTTGTAAAAAAAAATCAAATCAGAAAAAAAAAAAGAAAAAATAAAGAAGATAGAGCAAATCAAAGTGGCTAGTTTCAGAAGGTTAAAGTTTTTATTTTTTCCCCAGGATGTTAAGAGTTTTAAAAGAAAGAATAATGATTCAAATGGTATAAGAAGCCAAATGTCAATATTTTTAGAAAAAGTGAGCAGAATTGTTAGTCTGTTAGACACATAGATGTGAGCCAAAGGATGGAATGCTTTAGATGCCTTCCTTCATCCGCTCTGATCACGGTGCCGTTGATCAAGGCATTTATCTTCATAAAGCTGTTTTAAAATGAAAATGTTACATTAATGTGCTTTAACTCTTTTTGAATTATCAGAGAAGTTTGTCTTATTGACAGAAAGTTGAGCACACCTTGGGAAATAAAATGTTCATTTTTAAAAAATATTTTATTCATTTATTTTTTATTGGGATATAGTTGTTTTACAATGCTGTGTTAGTTTCTACTGTACAGCGAAGTGGATTTCCCTGTGCTACACAACAGGTTCTCACTAGTTATCTGTTTTATACATATTAGTATATATATGCCAATCCCAATCTTCCAATTTATCCCACCCCCTTACCCCCCTTGCTGTCCATACTTTTGTCCTCTGCATCTGTGTCTACATTTCTGCCTTGCAAACCAGTTTATGTGTACCATTTTTCTAGATTCCACAAATATGTGTTAATATATGATATTTGTTTTTCTCTTTCTGACTTACTTCACTCTGTATGACAGTTTCTAAGTCCATCCACATCTCTACGAATGACCCAATTTCATTTCTTTTTATGGCTGAGTGATATTCCATTGTATATATGTGCCACAACTTCTTTAGCCACTGCAACATCATTTGGGACTTGTTCCTCCTCCAATCTTGACTGCTAACCTCCCTCTTGTCAAAATGAACATTTTAAGTCATGGAAGCAACCAAGAGGGAGATTAGCAGTCAAGATTATGGGAGGAACAAGTCCCAAATGATGTTGCAGTTGGTAGGAATAGGGGAAGTGTTAGGCAACATGAGGAAAAAACTAGAAGATTAGGGATTGGAGGTAGAGTGAGGTCATGAAGGTTGGAAGAAAACGAAAGGAGAGAAAACATTGTAATATAGTATATGCTTCTTACGAGTTCTGTTATCTAAGATAACTTAATATCTCTGAGCCTCGGTGTATTAGGTTCTATAGGGCTGCTGTAGCAAATTAACACACACTAGGTGGCTTAAAACAACAGAAATTTATTCTCTCACAATTCTGGAGGCCAGAAGTCCAAAATCAAGGTGTTACCAGAGCCATGCTCTCCATAAAGACTCTAGGGAGGATTCCTTCTTGCCTCTACCTAGCTTCTGGTGGTTGCTGGCAATCCTTGGCTTTCCTTGGCTTGTAGACACATTACTCCAATTTTGACCCTCATTGTCACATGGCATTCTCCCTCTCAGTGTGTCTGAATTCAAATTTCCTTCTTCTTGTAAGCACACCAATCATTGGGTTATATCTCCCTTTAATCCAGTAAGACGTCATCTTAACCTGATTATATCCGTGAAGACCTTATTTCCAAATAAGGTCACATTCACATATTCTGGGTACATATGAGTTTTTTGGGGGGACAAGATTCAGCCCAGTACAGTCATCTTCTTTACTATAAAGGTAAAGGATTATATCTTGCCTCAGTTTCCTCATCTGTAAAATGGGGAAGTTAATATTATCTACTCTGAAGTTTGTTGTGAGATGTTTGTTGTTCTTTGACTTCCCATTTTATCTTCCTTGCAATACCCTGATTTCCTTTGGAGAAATTGTTGCTTCCTCTGTGAATTGAGTTTAGTGGCCTGGTAATCATGGGTTCACTTTTCCCTAGCTGATGAGCATATATATATATGATCCAACAAATACCAACTCGATGGATTATTTGGAGGTCTAATCTTGACCACTAGAATGAAAGGACTAAAAATGGACGAAATCTGTAGTATGTTGGTTAAGGGCACAGTTTCTAGAGACAGGCCGTATGTATTTGAATACTAACCCCATCACTCACCAACTGTATGACTTTGGGGTATATTTAGCTTCCCTGTGGCTCAGTTTCCTCATGTATAAAATGAGAATAATAGTACTTATTTCATCCAGTGCCAGCTACTGTCCTTGGCATTAGGTATGTATCAGTGAATAAAACACATACGGTTTCTGCTTACACGAGGCTTTCAAACTTTGAGAGAGATAGGTACCAAACCGAGAAAATAAATATTTATTACAAATTTTGATATGCATATATATACTAAGTAAAATGCTTAAAATAACACCTAGCACAGAGTCAGTAACATGTAAGTGTGAGCATTTACTCATTTATTTTAGTAGCAATGTTCTGATCACACATTATCCATGTAGTTTCTGATTCTTAGCTCTGTGGAGATAGCTTAGACCCTGCTCATTTCTGAGCTTGGTTTTCTGCCTTTCCCAATGATGCTGAGAACTCCAAGATACTTCCACTAAATTTCCTTTTATTTAATTTAGCGGGAGTTGGTTTCCATTGCTTGCAACCTGAGAACTCTGATACAGTACTTCACAGGGTAATTGTAAGGATTAAATAAGATTGTGTACATTAAGTGTGTACAGGCTCAATCAACATTAATTCTAGGAGGAGCGACCTAGGTATACTGAAAGTGGAAAGGACAGAGTCAGAAAAAAACATTAGCAAATTAATTTAGTAGAAGGGAGACACAGAGGACTGGCATGGTGATAAAGGAGGGCTAGCTTTCATTTCTAGGGCCAAAAATCCGAGACTAGTTGACAGGTCAATCGGAGAAACTCACAGAATTGAGGAATTGAATGGATTACACTAAAGGTATAGTTTTACTGTTGATAGTATTGTTCCAGAAGATTTCACCTAGTATATGCTGTCCTATATGAAAACAAAACCTTTCTGCTTTTTTAGTATCATCTGAGAAAACATTCTATAAAAACAACCTTTGAAGAAAGTGGTCTTTGTTTTTGGCATAAAGGACTACAAAAGGAAAACTAATAAAGAATGGTAGAGTCATTTGTTTGACACCAACCCATGCAGACACATTATTCTAAAGTACAGAGTTATATATTCTAAATCCAGGAGGACGGGTAATATTGTGCTGATGGATGCAATATCATAAATATGCACATGCATATTCATATGATGCCAATTATTCTTTTGGAACTGTATAAGTGAAACTCTTGAAAACTCAGAACTGAAAATATGATACATATGGAAAACTCATCAGCATTCTAAGATAAAAACTGAATGAAAGAGGATTACTGTAAAAGCTCTTTTCCGGTCAAGTTTCTTCTATTCCATTTGTAATCACCAAATCCTACTCAGTCCTTTTAACTACACACATAACACAATTATCCTTTAGGCATCAGGATACAGGAAGTGTTCCAAACTTTATCTGTTCCCAGTGCCAAACTCAAACTTAGCTTTTGAAGATAAGCTCCTATCCTGAATCAAAGGGCCAAGCCAAAACAATGGTCAGCTCCAACCCTTTCCAGCATGCCATTAGCTAAAATATTCATTCATTCATTCCACAAGTCTTTATGAAGTCTACAGAACTTGATACTGGGTAAACATGGTAAATAAATACTGTTATTGTCCATACAGAGATTTTAAGCTCATAGGAAGACAGACAGTAAAAAGAGAAACAAGGGAATATATATTTTCAAGTAGTAGTGGTGTGTGCTATGAAGAAAATGAACAGGAGGTTAGGAGAGATGTTGAACAAAGGGTGGGATCATGCTGGAGAAGCTGGTCCTATTTAGAAGTAAGATCTTCTTTATAAAGTGAAGAATGCAACTATGAGTGAGACCTGGTCCCAGGCCTCAGGAAGATTATTTTCTGGTGTTGAAAAGACAACTAGGATGCGGTGGCAGGGATGCTGAGGTTGGAGTGTCTGCATGTGTGGAGGCTGCTTTTGTGGCACCTGCTGCTAGAGCTGGAGCATTTCCCAGCTTGTTGGCTCCTGCATTTTTTTTTTTTTTTTTTTTTTTTTTTACAATTATCAGTCCTCCTATTTCAATGAGGAGATGACTTGAAGCTACCAGAGTCAGGAGAGGGTTGGTACTTAGTTTCTCTTGTCCTCGAATGACCATGCTTCTTGGGGTAGCCCCCATCCTGAGTGGAGTCCCTGTGACCAATTTTTCAGATTCTCTAAGTGCTTTGGCACCTTCTCATCTTCCCTTTTTAGTGTCAGTAGTCTTCTGGCTTCTTCTCACCCTGTCCTGGGCTCTAGAGATAAAAAAAAAAAAAGAAAAAAAATTCCTGTGGATTTTTCTTAGGTGTGCCAGGCATGGTCTTATTCCCTGTGCTCTCACATCCTGTTAGTCTCTTTCCCATGCCAGGGCACTGTTGGCCTTATTTTTCCCTGTTAGGAAAAAAAAAGAGTCAATTATCATTAGATAGAAAGTGCCAACTTGGTTATTAATGAAAAATTATGGCAGAGGACACAAAAAGCACCTCCAGTAATGGAATCAAGGCTATAATGTACAATTCTTGCAGCTGGGGGCAAAAGCATCAAGAAGCATTCTCTCCAATGCACTCCTACCATCCGCATCTTGAATGAGGGATCCTACCTGATAAGTCCCTTATGCTAGATCTTGGGCCTCTGATTTGATTCCACAGGCTAGCAGTGAACTTATTTAGGGTAAACAACAAGCCTATCGGTGATGCTGATGGGTGGCAGGAAGAAGAGTGGGGACATGGTTATGAACTATCTTTGGTTGCATGTCATAGAAGCAGAGTGTGGGATTTATTGTTGGGGAGCTCTTCAAGAAGGACCTGTTGGGGGAGAGCAGAGGAGAAAAGGTGAGGGTAAAGAGTGGAGTAAGGATGAGGTCTCAGGTCAAGTCTAGACTTGAACCAGGGGTTGGGGATGGGGACTGTGGTACATAAACATCACTGAAGTACTGACCTCTTTGAGACATGGAGCTGGCTTTTGTACTCCCAACATGTCAATAATTGGTTGTGGGTTAACCCCATATACCGTGGGTTAGGAATGTTAAATGCTTAGGGTGGCAGCTCCATCAGCTGGGGGTGATTACTCAATACTTATATCAGCTAGGGATGGAAATACAGGTCTGGTAAAGGGCTCTGAGGGGAATGGGTCACCCAACATTGACCTCATGGAGGTTAAAAAGTTGGTACAGGTAGAATCTTTAAAAATAATTGTAGGGCCACAACTTCTTTATCCATTCATCTGTCGGTGGACACTTACGTTGCTTCCATGTCCTGGCTATTGTAAACCGAGCTGCAATGAACATTGTGGTACATGACTCTTTTTGAATTATGGTTTTCTCAGGGTATATACCCAGTAGTGGGATTGCTGGGTCATATGGTAGCTCTATTTTTAGTTTTTTAAGGAACCTCCATACTGATCTCAAGAGTGGCTGTATCAATTTATATTCTGACCAACAGTGCAGGAGGGTTCCCTTTTATCCACACCCTTTCCAGCATTTATTTATAGACTTTTTGATGATGGCCATTCTGACTGTGAGGTGATACCTCATTGTAGTTTCATTTGCATATCTCTAATGATTAATGATGTTGAGCTTCCTTTCATGTGTTTGTTGACAGTCTGTATATCTTCTTTGGAGAAATGTCTATTTAGGCCTTCTGCCCATTTTTGGATTGGGTTTTTTGTTTTTTTGATATTGAGCTGCATGAGCTGCTTGTAAATTTTGAAGATTAATCCTTTGTCCGTTGATTCATTTGCAAATATTTTCTCCCATTCTGAGGGTTATCTTTTTGTCTTGTTTGTGGTTTCCTTTGCTGTGCAAAATCTTTTAGGTTTCATTAGGTCCCATTTGTTTATTTTTGTTTTTATTTCCATTTCTCTAGGAGATGGGTCGAAAAGGATCTTTCTGTGATTTATGTCATAGAATGTTCTGCCTATAATTTCTGCTAAGAGTTTTATAGTGTCCAGTCTTACATTTAGGTCTTTAATCCATTTTGAGTTTATTTTTGTGTATGGTGTTAGGGAGTGTTCTAATTTCATTCTTTTACTTGGAGCTGTCCAGTTTTCCCAGCACCACTTATTGAAGAGGCTGTCTTTGCTTCACTGTATATTCTTGCCTCCTTTGTCAAAGATAAGTTGACCACATGTGCATGAGTTTACCTCTGGGCTTTCTATCCTGTTCCATTAATCTATATTTCTGTTTTTATACCAGTACCATACTGTCTTGATTGCTGTAGCTTTGGACTATAGTCCAAAGTCAGGGAGCCTGATTTCTGCAACTCCGTTTTTCTTTCTCCATATTGCTTTGGCTATTCGGGGTCTTTGGTGTTTCCATACAAATTGTGAATTTTTTTGTTCTAGTTCTGTGAAAAATGCCATTGGTATTTTGATAGGGATTGCATTGAATCTGTAGACTGCTTTTCAGTAGTATAGTCATTTTCACAATGTTGATTCTTCCAATCCAAGAACATGGTATATCTCTCTATCTGTTTGTATCATCTTTAATTTCTTTCACCAGTGTCTTTCATCAGTATAGTTTTTAATATCTTTCACCAGTATAGTTTTCTGCATACCGGTCTTTTGTTTCCTTAGGTAGGTTTATTCCTAGGTATTTTATTCTTTTTTTGCAATGGTAAATGGGAGTGTTTCCTTAATTTCTCTTTCAGATTTTTCATCATTAGTGCATAGGAAAGCAAGACATTTCTGTGCATTAATTTTGTATCCTGCTACTTCACCAAATTCATTGATTAGCTCTAGTAGTTTTCTGATAGCATCTTAAGGATTCTCTGTGTGTAGTATAATGTCATCTGCAAGCAGTGACAGTTTTACTTCTTTTCTAATTTGGATTCCTTTTATTTCTTTTTCTTCTCTGCTTACTGTGGCTAAAAATTCCAAAACTTTGTGGAAAAATAGTGGTGAGAGTGGGCAACTTGTCTTTTTCCTGATCTTAGTGGAAATGGTTTCAGTTTTTCACCATTAAGAATGATGTTGGCTGTCGGTTTGTCATATATGGCCTTTATTATGTTGAGAAAAGTTCCCTCTATGCCTACTTTCTGGAGGGTTTTTATCATAAATGGATGTTGAATTTTGTCGAGGATTTTACTGAATCTATTGAGATTATCATATGGTTTTTATCTTTCAATTTGTTAATATGGTGTATCACATTGATTGATTTGCATATATTGAAAAATTATATTATATATTGCATTCCTGCAATAAACCCCACTTGATCATGGTGTATGATCCTCTTAATGTACTGCTGGATTCTGTTTATTAGTATTTCATTAAGGATTTTTGTATCGATGTTCATCAGTGATATTGGCCTGTATTTGTCTTTTTTTGTAACGTCTATGTATGGTTTTGGTATCAGGGTGATGGTGGCCTTGCAGAATAAGTTTGAGAGTGTTCCTCCCTCTGCTGTATTTTGGCAGAGTTTGAAAAGGATAGGTACTAGCTCTTCTCTAAATGTTTGATAGAATTCTCCTGTGAATCCAACTGGTTCTGGGCTTTTGTTTGTTGGAAGATTTTTAATCACAGTTTCAATTTCAGTGCTTGTGATTGGTCTCTTTATATTTTCTCTTTCTTCCTGGTTCAGTCTCAGAAGGTTGTGCTTTTCTAAGAATTTGTCCATTTCTTCCAGGTTGTCAGTTGTATTGGCATATAATTTCTTGTAGTAATCTCTCATGATCCTTCGTATTTCTGCAGTGTCAGTAGGCACTTCTTTTTCATTTCTAATTCTATTGATTTGAGTCTTCTCCTTCTTTTTCTTGATGAGTCTGGCTAACAGTTTATCAGTTTTGTTTATCTTCTCAAAGAACCAGCTTTTAGTTTTATTGATCTTTGCTATTTTTCCTTCATTTCTTTTTCATTTATTTCTGATCTGATCTTTATGATTTTTTTCCCTGTGCTAACTTTGGGTTTTTTTTTTTTTTGTTGTTCTTCTTCTTTCTCTAATTGCTTTAGGTGTTAGGTTAGGTTTTTCATTTAATATTTTTCTTGTTTCTTGAGGAAGGATTGTATTGTGATAAATTTCCCATTTAGAACTGCTTTTGCTGCATCCTATAGGTTTTGAGCTGTTGTGTTTTCATTGTCATGTGTTTCCAGTATTTTTTAATTTCCTCTTTGATTTCTTCAGTGATCTCTTGGTTATTTAGTAGTGTATTGTTTAGCTTCCATGTGTTTGTATTTTTGACAGTTTTTTTTTTCCTGTAATTGATATTTAGTCTTATAGCACCATGGTCAGAAAAGACACTTGATAAAATTTCAATTTTCTTAAATTTACCACGGCTTTATTTGTGACCCAAGATATGATCTATCCTGGAGAATATTCCATGAGCACTTGGGAAGAAAGTGAATTCTGTTTTGTTTGGATGGAATGTCCTATAAATATCAATTAAGTCCACATTGTTTAATGTGTCGTTTAAAGCTTGTGTTTCCTTATTTATTTTCATTTTTGTTGATCTGTCCATTGGTGAAAGTGGCGTGTTAAAGTCTCCTATTATTATTGTGTTACTGTCAATTTCCCCTTTTATGGCTGTTAGCATTTGCGTTATATATGGAGGTACTCCTATGTTAGATGCATAAATATTTACAATTGTTATATGTTATTCTTGAATTATCCCTTGATCATTATGTAGTGTCCTTCTTTGTCTCTTGTAATAGTCTTTATTTTAAATTCTATTTTGTCTGATCTGAGAATTGCTACTCCAGCTTTCTTTTGATTTCCATTTGCATGGAATATCTTTTTCCATCCCCTCACTTTCAGTCTGTATGTGTCCCTAGGTCTGAAGTGGGTCTGTTGTAGACAGCATATATATGGGGCTTGTTTTTGTATCCATTCAACCAGTCTATGTCTTTTGTTTAGAGCATTTAAATCATTAAATTTAAGGTAATTATCGATATGTATGTTCCTATTACCATTTTCTTAGTTGTTTTTGGCTTGCTCTTGTAAGTCATTTCCTTCTCTTGTGTTTCCTGCCTAAAGAAGTTCCTTAAGCATTTGTTTTAAAGGTGGTTTGGTAGTGCTGAATTCTCTTAGCTTTTGCTTGTCTGTAAAGGTTTTAATTTCTCTATTGAATTTGAATGAGATCCTTGATAGGTAGAGTAATCTTTGTTGTAGCTGTTTCCCTTTCATCCCTTTAAACATGTCCTGCCACACCCTTCTGGCTTGCAGAGTTTCTGCTGAAAGATCAGCTGTTAACCTTATGAGGATTCCCTTGTATGTCTTTTGTTGATTTTCCGTTGCTGCTTTCCATATTTGTTCTTTGTATTTAATTTTTGTTAGTTTGATTAATGTGTGTCTTGACATGTTTCTCCTTGGATTTATCCTGTATGGGACTCTCTGCTCTCCTGGATTTGACTGACTATTTCCTTTCCCATATTAGGGAAGTTTTCATCTATAATCTCTTCAAATATTTTCTGAGACCTTTTGCTTTTCTCTTCTTCTTCTAGGACCCCTATAATTCTAATGTTGGTGCATTTAATATTGTCCCAGAGGTCTCTGAGACTGTCCTAAATTCTTTCCATTCTTTTTTCTTTAGTCTTCTCTGTGGTAGTTATTTCCACTATTTTATCTTCATCTTATCACTTATCCATTTTTCTGCCTCAGCTATTCTGCTATTGATTCCTCCTAGAGAATTTTTAATTTCATTTATTATGTTGTTCATAATTTTTTGTTTGCTGTTTAGTTCTTCTAGGTCCTTGTTAAATGTTTTTTGAATTTTCTATATTTTATTTTCAAGATTTTTGATCATCTTTACTATCATTACTCTGAATTTTTTTTTTCAGGTAAACTGCCTATTTCCTCTTCATTTGTTTCATCTGGGGGGTTTTTACTTTGCTCCTTCATCTTCTGTGTATTTCTCTGTCTTCTCATTTTACTTAAGTTACTGTGTTTGGTGTCTGCTCTTCACAGGCTGCAGGTCCATAGTTTCCATTGTTTTTGGTGTCTGCCTTCAGTGGGGAAGGTTGGTTCAGTCGTTTGTGTAGGTTTCCTGGTGGAAGGGACTGGTGCCTGTGTTCTGATCAATGAGGCTGGACCTTGCGTTTCTGGTGGGCAGGACCATGTCCAGTGGTGTGTTTTGAGGTGCCTGTGAACTTATTATTATTTTAGGCAGCCTCTCTGCTAATGGGTGTGGTTGTGTTCCTGTCTTGCTAGTTGTTTGGCACGGGGTGTCCAGCACTGGTGCTTGTTCGTCACTGAGTGGAGCTGGGTCTTAGCGTTGCGATGGAGAACTCTTAGAGAGGTCTCACCAATTGATATTATGAGCGGCCATGATATGTCTGGTGGACCAATGTCCTGAACTCGGCTCCCCCACATCTGAGGCTCAGGCCTGACACCTGGCCAGAGCACCAAGACCCTGTCAGCCACATGGCTTCTGTTGATTTATAAGGAGTATCTAATTCTTTTTCATTCACAAATATGCTGTGCTAGGACCTATGGAAGCCTGAGCTCTGGAATCCTGAGTTTCCACCACTGTCCACCATAACAAACTCTGAGACCTGGCATGTTTCATATCATTCTAAGCTTTGGCTTCCTTTTTGGCCAATGGTGAATTGCCCGCCCCCCACCTCTACCCACTTTTTGACTCGGTTGTTTGTTTTTATGGTATTGAGCTGCATGAGCTGTTTATACATTTTGGAGACTAATCCTTTGTCAGTTGCATCATTTGCAAATATTTTCTCTTAATCTTTGTGTTGTCTTTTTATTTTTTTATGGTTTCTTTTGCTGTGCAAAAGCTTTTAAATTTAATTAGGTCTCATTAGTTTATTATTTTTTTATTTCCATTACTCTGAGAGATGGATTGAAAAACATATTACTGTGATTTATGTCAGAGAGTGTTCTTCTTATGATTTCCTCTAAGACTTTTATAATATCTCTTCTTACATTAAGGTCTTTAACGGATTTTGAGTTTATTTTTGAATGTGGTGTTAAAGACGGTTCCAATTTCAGTTTTTTACATGTAGATGTCCAGTTTTCCCAGCACCATTTATTGACGAGACTGTCTTTCCTCCATTGTATAGTCTTTCCTTCTTTGTTGTAGATTAATTGACCATAGGTGCATGGGTTCATTTCTGGGCTTTCTATCCTGTTCCATTGATCTATATTTCTGTTTTTGTGTCACTGCCATACTGTTTTGGTGACTGTAGCTTTGTAGTATAGTTTGAAGTCAGGGAGCCTGATTCCTCCAGCTCTGTTTCTCTTTCTCAATGTTGCTTTGGCTATTCAGGGTCTTTTTTGTCTCCATACAAATTTTAAGACATTTTGTTCTAGTTCTGTGAAAAATGCCATTAGTAATTTAGTAGGGATTGCATTTAATCTGTAGATATCCTTGGGTAGTATAATCATTTTGACAATATTAATTCTACCAATCTAAGAACATGGTATATCTTTCCATCTCTTTGTGTCATCTTTGATTTTTTTCACCAGCATCTTATAGTTTTTGGAGTACAGATAGTTTGTCTACTTAGGTATGTTTATTCCTAGGTATTTTGTTATTTTTTTGATGCAATGATAAATGGAATTGTTTCTTTAATTTTTCTTTCTGAAATATCTTTTGTTGTTAGTGTAGAGAAATGCAACAGTTTTCTGTGTATTAATTTTGTATCCTGCCACTTTACCAAATTCATTGATGAGATTTAGTAGTTTTCTGGCAGCATCTTTAGGATTTTCTATGTATAGTATCATGTAATTTACAAACAGTGACAGTTTTACTCCTTCTTTTCTAATTTGGATTCCTTTTATTTCTTTTTCTTCTCTGGTTACTGTGGCTAGGACTTCTAAAATTATGTTGAATAAAAGTGGTGAGAGCAGACATCCTTGCCTGTTCCTCATCTTAGAGCAAATACTTTCAGGTTTTCACCATTGAGTATGATCTTTGCTGTATATTTGTCATATATAGCCTTTATTATTTTGAGGTATGTTTCTTCTATGACCACTTTCTGGAGAGTTTTTATCATAAATGAGTGTTGAATTTTGTCAAAAGCTTTTTTCTACATCTGTTGAGATCATCATATTGTTTTTATTCTTCAATTTGTTGATCTGGTGTTTCACACTGATTGATTTGTGTGTATTGAAAAATCCTTGCATCCCTGGGATAATTCTCACTTGATCATGGTGTGTAGTACTTTTAATGTATTGTTGGATTTGGATTGCTAGTATTCTGTTGAGGATTTTTTTTTTGCATCTATGTTCATCAGTGATATTGGCTTGTAATTTTCTTTTTCTCTGGTATCTTTGTCTGGTTTTGGTATCAGGGTGATTGTGGCCCCATAGAATGACTTCAGGTCTATTCCTTCCTCTGCAATTTTTTGGAATATTTTCAGAAGGATAGGTGTTAACTCTTTTCTAAATGTTTGATAGAATTCACCTATGAAGACATGTGGTCCTGTATTATTTTTTTGTTAGGAGTTTTAAAATTACTGATTCCATGTCAGTGCTTGGTCTGTTCATATTTGATTTGTGCCATCTCCCTTTTCTTGTTGATGAGTCTGGATAAAGCTTTATCGATTTTGTTTATCTTTTAAAAAAAAACAACCTTAAGTTTCATTAATCTTTTCTATTGTTTTCCTTGTTTCTATTTCATTTATTTCTGCTCTCATCTTTATGATTTCTTTCCTTCTGCTAACTTTGGGTTTGTTGTTCTTCTTTCTCTAGTTGTGTTAGGTATAAGGTTAGTTTGTTTCTTTTTGATGTTTCTTGTTTCTTGAGGTAAGATTTTATTGGAATAAACTTGCCTCTTAGGACTGCTTTTGCTGAATCCAATAGGTTTGGGATCATTGTGCTCTCATTTTTATTTGTCTCTAGCTATTTTTTTTGTTTCTTCTTTGATTTCTTCATTACCCATTGGTTCTTTAGTAGCATATTGCATAGCCTCCACGAGTTTGTGTTTTTTAGGATTTTTTTCTTGTAGTTGATTTCTACTCTCATAGTGTTGTGGTCGGAAAAGATGCTTGGTATGATTTCAATTTTCTTAAATTTACTGAAGCTTGCTGTGTGGCCCAACATGTGGTCAATCCTGGAGAATGTTCCAG
This sequence comes from Grampus griseus, assembly GCF_964374135.1. Classification (NCBI taxonomy): domain Eukaryota; kingdom Metazoa; phylum Chordata; class Mammalia; order Artiodactyla; family Delphinidae; genus Grampus; species Grampus griseus. The sequence goes on from NC_139002.1 coordinate 33,527,733, forward strand.
GGGCATATGAGAAGAATGTGTTTTCTGCTGCTTTTGGATGGAATGTTCTATAAATATCAGTTAAGTCCATCTGATCTAATGTGCCATTTAAGGCCTGTGTTTCCTTATTGATTTTCTGTCTGGATGATCTGTTCATTGACAAAAGTAGGATGTTAAAGTCTCCACTATTATTGTGTTACTGTCGTTTTCTCCCTTTACGGCTGTTAGTATTTGCCTTATATATTGAGATGCTCCTATGTTGGGTGCATATATATTTATAATTGTTATATCTTCTTCTTGGATTGATTCCTTGATCATTATGCAGTGTCCTTCTTTGTCTCTTGTAACAGTCTTTATTTTAAAGTCTATTTTGTCTGATATGAGTATTTGCTACTACAGTTTTCTTTTGATTTCCATTTGCATGCAATACCTTTCTCTATCCCCTCACTTTCAGTCTGTATGTGTCCTTACATCTGAAATGGGTCTCTTGTAGACAGCATATATATGGGTCTTGTTTTTGTACCCATTCAGCCAATCTTTGTCTTTTGGTTAGAGCATTTAATTCATTTATGTTTAAGGTAATTATCAATATATATGTTCCTATTGCCATTTTGTTAATTGTTTTGGATTTGTTTTTGTAGGTCTTTTTTCTTTCCTTCCTCTTTTTTTCTCTTATCTTGTGATTTGATGACAAATTTTAGTGTTATGTTTGGATTCCTTTGCTTTGTGTGTGTATGTATCTATTGTAGAATTTCCATTTGTTGTTACCATGAGGTTTTTGTTTGTTTGTTTGTTTGTTTGTTTTTTGTGGTACATGGGCCTCTCACTATGTGGTCTCTCCCATTGCAGAGCACAGGCTCCAAACATGCAGGCTCTGCAGCTGTGGCTCATGGGCCCAGCCGCTCCACAGCATGTGGGATCCTCCCAGACAAGGGCTCAAACCTGCATCCTCTGCATTCACAGGCAGACTCTCAACTACTGCACCACCAGGGAAACCCCTACCATGAGGTTTTGTTATAGCAGTCTATATATAAGCAAGATTGTTTTAAATTGCTGATATTTTAATTTCAAATGCATTTCTGATATCCAGCATTGTGTTCTCCCCTTCTCACAGTTGATGGTTTTGGTATCATATTTGTGTGTGGATGATTTCCTATCATTACTGTGTGTTTGCCTTTACCAGTGAGCTTTTCCATTCATAATTTTCTTGTTTTTAGTTGTGGCCTTTTCTTTTCCACTTAGAGAAGTTCTTTTAGGATTTGTTTCAAATCTGGTTTTGTGGTGCTGAATTCTCTTAGTTTTTGCTTGCCTGTAAAGCTTTTGATTTCTCCGTCAAATCTGAATGAGAACCTTGCTGAGTAGAGTATTCTTTGTTGTAGGTTCTTCCCTTTCATCACTTTAAATATATCTTGCTGCTCCCTTCTGGCCTGCAGAGTTTCTGCTGAGAAATCAGCTGATAACTTCATGGGAGTTTCATTTTATGTTACTTGTTGCTTTTCACTTGTTGTTTTTAATATTTTTCTTTGTCTTTAATTTTTGTCATTTTGATTACTATGTGTCTAGGCATGTTCCTCCTTGGGTTTATCCTACCTGAGACTCTTTGTGCTTCCTGGACTTGGGTGACTGTTTCCTTTCCCATGTTAGGGAAATTTTCGCTATTATCTCTTCAAATATTTTCTTAGGTCCTTTCTCTCTCTTATCCTTCTGGGACCCTTATAATGCAAATGTTTGTGCATTTAATGTTGTAACAGATGTCTGTTAGACTGTCTTCATTTCTTTTCATTCTTTTTCCTTTATTCTGTTCTGTGGCAGTGATTTCCACCATTCTATCTTCCATACAGGTCACTTACCTGTTCTTCTGCCTCAGTTATTCTGCTATTGATTCCTTCTAGTGTATTTTTTATTTCAGATATTTTATTGTTCATCTCTGTTTGTTTGTTCTTTAGTTCTTCTAGGTCTTTGTTAAACATTTCTTGTATCTTCTCAATCCTTGCCTCCATTCTTTTTCTGAGATCCTGGATCATCTTCACTATCATTACTCAATTCTTTTTCCAGAAGTTTGCCTATCTGCACTTCACTTAGTTGTTTTTCTGGGGTTTTATTTGTGTTCCTTCATCTGGGACATATTCCTGTGCTGTTTCATTTTGTCTAACTTTCTGTGATTGTGGTTCCTGTTCTGCAGGCTTCAGGACTGTAGCTCTTCTTGCTTCTGGTGGCTGCCCTCTGACAGATAAGGCTATCAAAGAGGCTTGTGCAGGGTTCCTGATTTGAGAGACTGGTGGTGGGTGGATCTGTGACTTATCCCACTGGTGGGCAGGGCCGTGCTCAGTAAGACTTTAAGTCACTTGTCTGCTGCTTGGTGGGGTTGTGTTCCTGCCCTATCGGTTGTTTGGCCTGAGGCTTCCCAGCACTGGAGCCTACAGGCTGTTGACTGGGGCTAATGGCACCCTCTAGGAGAGCTCACACTAATGAGTACACACCAGAACTGTTTCTTCCAGTAACTTTGTCCCCATAGTGAGCCACAAACCTCCCTGCCTCTGCAGAAGATCCTCCAATATTAGTGGGTAGGTCTGGCCCAGTTTTTTATGGGATCACTACATTTTTCCTCTGTGTCCTGGTGTGCACAAGACTTTGTGCGTGCCCTCCAAACATGGAGTTTCTGTTTTCCCCAGTCCTGTGTAATTCCTGTGCTGACCTTCAAAACTAGATTCTCTGGGGGTCCTCCTCCCATTGCTGGACCCCCAGGCTAGGAAGCCTGACATGGGGCTCAGAACTTTCACTCCAGTGGGAAAACTTCTGTGGTATAATTGTTTTCCAGTTTGTGGTTCACCCACCTGGCAAGTATGGGATTTGATTTTATCGTGATTGAGCTCCTCTTGCTATCTCGTTGTGGCTTCTTCTTTGTCTTTGGATGTAGAGTATCTTTTTCAGTAAGTTCAAGCATTTTTGTTGTTGACAGTTGTTAAGCAGTTAATTTTGATTTTGGTGTTTCATAAGAAGGGCTGAGCACACATCCTTCTACTCCGCCATCTTGAGCTAATCTCTAGCTTGATATATTTTTATCAAGAGACTCACTTTAGATCTAAAGACACACACAGATTGAAACTGAATGGTTGGCAAAAGGTATTCCATGCAACAGGAAATTAAAGGAAAACCAGGATAACAATACTTATATGAGACAAAATAGACTTTAAAACAAAGACTGTAACAAGAGACAGAGAAGAACATTACATAATGATCAAGGTATCAAGCCAAGAAGAAGCTATAACTTTTGTAAATACAGATGCATCCATCATAGGAGCACCTAAATACATAAACCAAATATTAACAGACATAAAAGAAAAAAATTGACAGTAACACAATAATAGTATGAGACTTTATCAGACCACTTAGATTAACGGACAGATCATCCAGACAGAAAAGCAATAGAAATGCTTGCTTTAAATGACACATTAGACCAAATGAACTTAATCAATATGTATAAAACATTCCATCAAAAAACTGCTGAATATTCTTTTCCACATGGAGCATTCTCCAGGATAGATCACATCCTAGTATACAAAAGAAGTCTCAGTAAAGAAAATTGAAATCATATCTAGCATCTTTTTGAACGACAACACTACAAGATTAGAAAACATCTACAAGAAAAAGCTGCAAAAAAGGCAAACACGTGGAGGCTAAACAATATGCTACTCTTTAGTAGCCAGTGGATCACTGGAAAAATCAAGGAAGAAATTTTTTTTTTTAAACCTGCAGACAAATGAAAAAGAAAAGACAACATTCAAAAATCTATGGGACACAGCAAAAGCAGTTCTAAGACAGATGTTTATAGTGATAAAACCTACCTCAGGAAATAAGAAAAATATCAAATAAATAATCCAAACTTACTCCTAAAGGAAGTAGAAAAAGAAGAATAAAGAAAATCCATAGTAGAAGGAAGCAAATCATAAAGAGCAGAAATAAATGAAATAGAGACTAAAATAAATAGAAAAAAATCAATGAAATTAGTTCTTTGAAAAGATAAACAAAATTGGTAAACCTTTAGCCAGACTCATCATGCAAAAGGAGATAGGCTTAAATCAACCAGATCAGAAATGAAAAAGGAGAAGTTAAAACCAACACCATAGAAATAGAAAGGATCATAATAAATTTATGTGAACAATTATATGCCAATAAAATGGAAAACCTGAAAGAAATGGACATATTTCTAGAAATTTAAAATCTCCCAAGACTGAACCAGGAAGAAGTGGAAAATAAGAATAGAAATATTTCCAGTCATAAAATTGAATCAGTAATTAAAAACTCCAAACAAACAAAAGTACAGGACCAGATGGCTTCATAGGTGAATTCTATGAAACATTTAGAGAAGAGTTAAAATTTCTCCTTCTCAAACTATTCCAAAAAATTTCCAAGGAAAGAACACTTCTGAACTCATTTATGAGGCCTGATACCAAAATCAGACAAAGATACCACAAAAAAGAAAATTACAGGCCTATATCAGTGATGAACATCAGTGCAAAAATCCTCAAGAAAATACTAGGAAACTGAATTTAACAATACATTAAAATCATCATACATCATGATCAAGTGGTATTTATCTCAAGGATGCAAGGATAGTTCAATATCTGCAAATCAATCAATGTAATATGCTACATTAACAAAATGAAGGATAAAAAATCACATGATCATCTTAATATGTGCAGAGAAAACATGTGGCAAAATTCAAGATCTGTTTGGGATAAAAACTCTTAAAAGGTGTGTATAAAAGAATAATAGCTCAACATAATAAAGGACATATATGATGAGCATACATCTATGTATGCTAAAATCTAAATCTAAACTCATTTTCTCTGAGATCAGCAACAAAAGAAGGATGTTCACTCTTAACACTTTTATTCAACACAGTATTGGATGGTTTAGCCACAACAATCAGAAAATTAAATAAATAAGTAAATAAATAAAAGGGATCCAAATTGGAAAAGAAGAAGTATAACTCATTCTTTGCAGATGACAAGGTACTATACATTGAAAAATCTAAAGATGCCACCGAAAAAATCTAGAGCTATCAGTGAATTTGGAAAAGTGCAGGATATAAAATTAATATACAAAATAAATCTGTTGCATTTCTACATACTAATAATGAACTATCATAAAGATAAATTAAGAAATCAATCTCATTTACTATCCCATCAAAGAGAATAAAATACCTAACATTAAGTCTAAGGAGGTAAAAATCTGTACATGAAAAAATATAAGACACTGATGAAAGAAATTGAAGATTACACAAACAGATGGAATAATATATCATGTTCATGGATTTTTATAATTAATATTGTTAAAATGATCATACTACCCAAGGCAATCAATAGATTCAATGCAATCTCTATCAAAATACCAATCATATTCTTCACAGAACTAGAACAAATAATTCTAAACGATGTATAAAACACAAAAGACTCCCAACTAGCCAAAACAATTTTGAGAAGAACAAGTTGGAGTTATCTAGCTCCCTGTTTTCAAACTATACCACAAATCTACAGTAATCACAACAGTACAGTACTGCTACAAAAGCAGACACATAGATCACCAAAAGAGGATAGAGAGCCCAGAACTAAACCCACACTTATATGCGCAACATAGTCTATGACAAAGGAGACAAGAATATACAATGGGGAAAAGACAGCTTCTTCAATAAACGGTGTTGAGAAAACTTGACAGCTTTATGTAAAAGAATCAAAGTGAACCATTCTCTCATGCCATGCACAAAAACATTAAAAATGGACAAAAAACTTAAATATAATACCCCAAACCATAAAAATTCATAAAACATAGGCAGTACACTCTTTGACATCAGTGTTAGTAATATTTGTTTGGATGTGTCTCTTCAGGCAAGGCAAACGAGCAAAAGATAAACAAATGTGACTATGTCACCCAAAAGATTTTCCACATTGAGGGAAGTTACCAACAAAGCAAAAAAGCAACCTCCTTAATGGGAGAAGATATTTGTAAACAATATATCAAATAAGGGGTTAATACCTAAAATATACAAAGAACCCATACAACTCAATATCAAAGAAACAAGGAACCTAATTAAAAAATGGGTAGAGGGACCAAATAGATATATTTCCAATGAAGACATAAAAATGGCCAACAGGCACATGAAAAGATGCTCAACGTCCATAATCATCAGGGAAATGCAAATCAAAACTACAATGAGATATCACTTCATACCTGTGAGAATGGCTATTAACAAAAAGACACATATAATAAGTGTTGGTGAGGATGTGGAGAAAAAGGAAGCCTTGTGCACTGTTGGTGGGAGTGTGAATTGGTGCAGCCACTGTGGAAAACAGAATGGAGTTCCTCAAAAGTCTAAAAATACAACTGCCATATAACCCAGCAATTCCAGTCTTGTGTATTTATCCAAAGAAAAGAAACACACTAAATAGAAAAGATATATGCTTCCCTATGTTCATTGCAGCATTGTTTATAATAGCCAAGGTATGGAAACAACCTAAATGCCCATAAATAGATGAATGAAAGAAGATGTGAGGTGTATACATACATACTTGAATATTACTCAGCCATAAAATAGAGTGAAATCTTGCTATTTGTGACAATGTGAATGGACCTAGGGAGTATTATGCTACATTAAATAAGTCAGACAGAGAAAGACTGATCCTGTATGATTTCAGTTATATGTGGATTCTAAAAAACAAAGCAAATGAACAAATATAACAAAACAGAAACAGAGTTATAGATACAGAGAATAAACGTAGTTGCCAGAGTGGAGGGGTAGGAGGAGGAAAGAAATAGGTGAGGGAGATTAAGAGATATAAACTTAAAAAAAAAGAGAGAGATATAAACTTTCAGTTGCAAAAAAAGTGAGCCATGAGTATGAAATGTATAGTGTGGGGTACATAATCAATAACTACACAATATCTTTGTATGGTGACATAACATAAATAGATTATTGTGATGATTTTGAAATGTATAGAAATGTTGAATCACTATGATTTGTAACAGGCACTAACATAGTGTTGTAGGGCAAGTATACTTCATAAACAAACAATCTCATAGAAAAAGAGATCAGATTTGTGGATACCAGAGGCAGAAGGGTGGGGGTGGGGAGAAGGGGAATTGGATGGAGGCAGTGAAAATGTACAGTTATAAATAGGTATTAAGGATGTAATGTACATGACCAATCGAATTATAGTGTGTGTTTTGTATATGAAAGTTGTTAAGAGAGTAAATCCTAAGAGTTCTCATCAAAAGGAAAATTTTTTTTCTATTTCTTCAATTTTGTACCTATTTGGATGATGGATGTTCACTAAAGTTCTTGTGATAATCACTTCATGCTGTATATAAGTCAAAATCATCATGCTGTACATCCTAAATTATACAGTGCTGTATGTCAATTATGTCTCAATAAAAGTGGAAGAAAAAATATAATTGTAATTTCTTAAATTGCAGTGTATTGAAGGGGAGCCTTTGCAAATCTTCCATACTCTCTCTCTCCTTTTATGGCTCTGATGAGAATTAAACATTAGATAGAGGAAAAATTAGATAGATGCAAAAGAAACTTTAAGTCTAAAACATTGTTGGAAGAGGTCATGAGGATGTGACACAAGGTGATCTGCAGGCTGGACCCAGACAGAGCCTCCTCACCCCCTCTCCAGTCCTTACATGTATGTTGTGTTCACAGTGCCCACAGCCAGAGTCATTTTCAAGGATGCAGCCTTGAGAGAGCAATGTTTTGTTGAGACCATCGGGACTGAATGTGTGACTGAGCCCCGTTAAGACCTCTGTATAAACTTTTAAGGTTACCGCAGGCTGGTGCAGAGTTCTACTCATCTTGTGGTTGCTCAAGACACACTTGGTATGTGAATTCCTTTGCTTATTAAACCTACCACCTACTAATCTTGAGTGGTCTGCCTCTTTCTTTGGTTTCTCCTTGCCCTTGTGTATGGGGGCCAATTTCACATCTCAGCCAGGAATTTCTGAGGTTTTGGACCAACAAATATGAAGTCTGTCCCTCTACTGAATTTAAATTCAAGGTCTAATATCTGAAGTGCAGTGAGGAGGAAGGTCCCATGAGAAAGTAGATAGATGGGCAACAATAGAGCATAAGCAAACAGAAGTATTCTCTGGGGAAGGTTGCCCTACACCAAGAATTTGATTTGTCTCCTGTAGTGGGTAAATTCGTAAAGTGAGAAGGATACATAAGCTCTCCTACTCTGATTCCACCCATAAATATTGGCCTTGCTTAACCAACTCCCTTAGCTCCAATTCCATGCTCACCAAGAAATCTTGGGTCTGTTATTTTGCTTCTCAAATAGATCTGCTTGTGGCAAAAGGATGTTTTGTCATACTGACAAACACATTTCAGATGAACATAAGAGTTATCTTTCTCACTGAAAATGAACAAGTTGGGTCCCTGTTTCTACTTCAGTCATTTGAGAGTTTGGTTTGCTGGAGTCATTTTCCCTGCACCTAATCAACCCTGTGACAAGGTTGTAATAAATGTACTGCACTTTGAAAGCTGAGGATTAGAACTGGAGCCATGGAAACCTCTCTGTTTCCTTGGTTTCCTTGTAGTCAATTTTTTTTTTTTTAGCTTTAACACATAGATACTCAGAGGATGATGGTGAAGTCTTTAGATTTTGGGGTGTTTGTGAGATAGAATTTTACTTTGGTCTTCATGAATGTACACGTCAGGGAAGAACTTCAACCTCACAGGGGATGGTAAGGAATGAACCTGCCACCACTCCATAAATTATTAGAAAATGGATGAGAGCAAGACAGCTTAAATCTCACAGCATGGGAAAGAATTATCTTGTTCCCCTGTCTCCAAGTCCCAGATGGAGAAGCAATGAGCCCAGATAGATGCTATGCATGTGGTAGGTTGCATTGTCCTTGAAGTTTGACACACTCATAAATAGTGTACATGGACTCTCAGGGCCTGTGGGGGACTGTCTTTCCCAATAATGCATACTCCAGAGGAATGGAAGGCAGGAAAGAATTCCAAGAAGGGAAATAGGTGTGCAAATCCTGTGAAGTAAAGTCAGCATCTGACAGTTTAGCTGCAGTAGAGGGTTATTCACTAGAGTTAGAAAGACACAGCCAGATAAGAAATTTGGGATCAGATTTTATAGAATTATAACCAGCTAAAGTGTTTGACTTTTCCAAAGAGTGCTAGAGGATAACTCTATGGAATCTTAAAAGCAGATTCTAGAGGTCTTCTACTTCAGTCTCCTTATATATAGAGGAAAGCTTATGGGGAGATGCATGATATTGTTTTGATAATATGGCCAATTGATTAGTGGCAAAATAGGAAGCAATTCTAATTGCTGAAACATAACTATTGTTTAATTCATAGTAACTATGATTTTCAATCACATGACTTTTCCACAATGCATGTTCAAAGTCCACTTTGTTAAAGATTTATAATTTAGAATCTACGGAGATTCTTGGAAATGGACATGTTTATTCCCCTTCACCCCGACTGTAATCATAATTTCTGTGACTGGCTACATGTCTCTCCTGAGGCAGGCAGCACTCATATTTGCAGTGACCTTATGTGGTTAAAGCTTCAGGTTATGTTGAAGTCTGTGCAAAGAGAATTGGGTAGGCTTCCCAAACTCTAATCTTCTGTGGGCCGAAGACCAGGTGGAAAGCAATGATGGAACTTAAGGATGAGGGCTGGGAAAGCAGAGGATGAATATGCTGGGTCTCCTGACCACAAGAGGCAGTTGGCCTCTTTACACTCTTAGCTCACTAGATGAAAAGCTACTTTGCCAAGTCTCACCACCTATAAGATTCTAAGACCTGAGTCCTAATGGGAATAATGCCTGCTCATCTGAGTGGCATCCCAACTGGACAGGGCAGAATTAGAGTCAATAATCAGAACACAACAGTGAAAAAGGAGCTCAGAGACACCATCTTCTAATATTCATATCCACTGGGATGTGAGCAATCTGATCACAAGAAATGTCCCACCAGCAGTAGAATTACTTTCTTTCCTGTCTGTCCCAATGGAATGTAACTTCCATTAGGTCAGGAATCTGTCTATATGGTTACCACTATATCCTCCAACCATCAAATGTAATGTCTCGCACATAGTAGACAATCAATAAAAGTTGGTGAGTAAATAAACAAAGAGTCACTACTTTCCCTTTCCCCCCCCCAGTTTTATAGAGATATAATTGACATACATCACTGTATAAATTTAAGGTATAAAGAAGAATGGTTTGACTTATATATACTGTGAAATTACTATAGTATTAAGTTTAGTTGGCCTCCATCCTCCCATATAGATAAAATAAAAAGAAAAATTAAAAGAAATTTTTCTCGTGATGAGAAATCTCAGAATTTACTATCATATGGCAGTGTTAACTATAATTGTCATGTTGCTCATTACATCCCTAGTACTTATTTATCTTATAACTGGTAGTTTGTACTTTTTGACTGCCTTCCTCCAATTCCCCCACTTCCCATCTCCACCTCTGGTAACCACAAATCTGATCTCTTTTTCTATGTTTTCTTTTTAAGATTTCACATATAAGTGAGATCATACAGTATTTATCCTTCTCTGTCTGACTTACTTCACTTAGCATAATGCTCTCAAGGTCCATCCATGTTGTTGTAAATGGCAGGATTTTCTCATTTTATGTGACTGAATAATATTCCATTGTGTGTGTGTGTGTGTGTGTGTGTGTGTGTGTGTGTGTGTGTGTGTGTGTGAGAGAGAGAGAATATCTCAAAACTTCTTTATCTATTTATCCATCAGTGGACATTTAGGTTATTTCTATGTCTTGGTTATAAACAGGGGGATGCAGATATCTTTTTGAGTTAGTGTTTTCATTCCCTTTGGATATATTCCCAGATGTGGAATTGCCGAATCATATGGTAGTTTTAATTTTTTGAGCATCCTCCATACTATTTTCCATAGTGGCTGTACTGGTTTACAATCCCACAAACAGTGCACAAGTGTTCCCCTTTCTCCACATCCTTGTCTGCATTTGTTATTGATAATTTTTGATAATGGCCATTCTAACAGGCATGAGGTATTATCTCACTGTAGTTTTGATTTGCATTTCCCTAATGACTAGTGATGTTGAACACATTTTCATATACCTGTTGGCCATTTGTATATATTCTTTGGAAAATTCCTATTCAGGCCTTTTGACTATTTTTAAATTGGATTGTTTACTTTTATATTATTGAGTTGTATGAGTTCTTTATATATTTTGGATATTAACCCCTTATCAGATATAGTTTTATTTTTAACATCTTTATTGGGGCATAATTGCTTTACAATGGTGTGTTAGTTTCTGCTTTATAACAAAGTGAATCAGTTATACATATACATATGTTCCCATATCTCTTCCCTCTTGCATCTCCCTCCATCCCACCCTCCCTATTCCACCCCTCCAGGTGGTCACAAAACACTGAGCTGATCTCCCTGTGCTATGCGGCTGCTTCCCACTAGCTATCTACCTTACGTTTGGTAGTGTATATATGTCCATACCTCTCTCTCACTTTGTCACAGCTCACACTTCCCCCTCCCTATATCCTCAAGTCCGTTCTCCAGTATGTCTGTGTCTTTATTCCTGTCTTACCCCTAGGTTCTTCATGACAATTTTTTTTCTTAAATTAAATATATATGTGTTAGCATATGGTATTTGTCTTTCTCTTTCTGACTTACTTCACTCTGTATGACAGTCTCTAGGTCTATCCACCTCATTACAAATAACTCAATTTTGTTTCTTTTTATGTCTGAATAATATTCCATTTTATATATGTACCACTTCTTCTTTACCCATTCATCCAATGATGGGCACTTAGGTTGTTTCCATCTCTGGGCTATTGTAAATAGAGCTGCAATGAACATTTTGGTACATGACTCTTTTTGAATTATGGTTTTCTCAGGGTATATGCCCAGTAGTGGGATTGCTGGGTCATATGGTAGTTCTACTTGTAGTTTTTTAAGGAACCTTCATACCGTTCTCCATAGTGGCTGTACCAATTCACATTCCCACCAGCAGTGCAAGAGTGTTCCCTTTTCTCCACACCCTCTCCAGCATTTATTGTTTGTAGATTTTTTTGATGATGGCCATTCTGACTGGTGTGAGATGATATCTCATTGTAGTTTTGATTTGCATTTCCCTAATGATTAATGATGTTGAACATTCTTTCATGTGTTTGTTGGCAGACTGTTTATCTTCTTTGGAGAAATGTCTATTTAGATCTTCTGCCTATTTTTGGATTGGGTTGTTTGTTTTTTTGTTATTGAGCTGCATGAGCTGCTTGTAAATTTTGGAAATTAATCCTTTGTCAGTTGCTTCATTTGCAAATATTTTCTCCTATTCTGAGGGTTGTCTTTTCGTCTTGTTTATGGTTTCCTTTGCTGTGCAAAAGCTTTGAAGTTTCATTAGGTCCCATTCGTTTATTTTTGTTTTTATTTCCATTTCTCTAGGAGGTGGGTCAAAAAGGATCTTGCTGAGATTTATGTCATAGAGTGTTCTGCCTATGTTTTCATCTAAAAGTTTGATAGTTTCTGGCCTTACATTTAGGTCTTTAATCCATTTTGAGCTTATTTTTGTGTATGGTGTTAGGGAGTGATCTAATCTCATACTTTTACATGTACCTGTCCAGTTTTCCCAGCACCACTTATTGAAGAGGCTGTCTTTTCTCCACTGTATATTCCTGCCTCCTTTATCAAAGATAAGGTGACCGTATGTGTGTGGGCTTATCTGTGGGCTCTCTATCCCGTTCCATTGATCTATCTTTCTGTTTTTGTGCCAGTACCATACTGTCTTGATTACTGTAGCTTTGTAGTATAGTTTGAAGTCAGGGAGCCTGATTAATCCAGCTCCATTTTTCGTTCTCAAGATTACTTTGGCTATTCGGGGTCTTTGGTGTTTGCATACAAATTGTGAAATTTTTTGTTCTAGTTCTGTGAAAAATGCCAGTGGTAGTTAGATAGGGATTGCATTGAATCTATAGATTGCTTTGGGTAGTAGAGTCATTTTCACAATGTTGATTGTTCCAATCCAAGAACATGGTATATCTCTCCATCTATTTGCGTCATCTTTAATTTCTTTCATCAGTGTCTTATAATTTTCTGCATACAATTCTTTTGTCTCCTTAGGTAGGTTTATTCCTAGATATTTTATCCTTTTTGTTGCAATGGTAAATGGGAGTGTTTTCTTGATTTCACTTTCAGATTTTTCATCATTAGTGTATAGGAATGCCAGAGATTTCTGTGCATTAATTTTGTATCCTGCTACTTTACCAAATTCATTGATTAGCTCTAGTAGTTTTCTGGTAGCATCTTTAGGATTCTCTATGTATAGTATCATGTCATCTGCAAACAGTGACAACTTTACTTCTTCTTTTCTGATTTGGATTCCTTTTATTTCCTTTTCTTCTCTGATTGCTGTGGCTAGAACTTCCAAAACTATGTTGAATAAGAGTGGTGAGAGTGGGCAACCTTGTCTTGTTCCTGATCTTAGTGGAAATGCTTTCAGTTTTTCACCATTGAGGATGATGTTGGATGTGGGTTTGTCATATATGGCCTTTATTATGTTGAGGAAAGTTCCCTCTATGTCTACTTTCTGCAGGGTTTTTATCATAAATCGGTGTTGAATTTTGTCAAAAGCTTTCTCTGCATCTATTGAGATGCTCATATGGTTTTTCTCCTTCAATTTGTTAATATGGTTCATCACATTGATTGATTTGCGTATATTGAAGAATCCTTACATTCCTGGAATAAACACCACTTGATCATGTTGTATGATCCTTTTAATGTGCTGTTGGATTCTGTTTGCTAGTATTTTGTTGAAGAGTTTTGCATCTATGTCCATAGATGATATTGGCCTACAGTTTTCTTTCTTTGTGACATCCTTGTCTGGTTTCGGTATCAAGGTGATGGTGGCCTCGTAGAATGAATTGGGAGTGTTCCTCCCTCTGCTATATTTTGGAAGAGTTTGAGAAGGATATGTGTTAGCTCTTCTCTAAATGTTTGATAGAATTCGCCTGTGAAGCCATCTGGTCCTGGGCTTTTGTTTGTTGGAAGATTTTTAATCACAGTTTCAATTTCAGTATTTGTGATTGGTCTGTTCATATTTTCTATTTCTTCCTGATTCAGTCTTGGCAGGTTGTGCATTTCTAAGAATTTGTCCATTTCTTCCAGGTTGTCCTTTTTATTGGCATAGAGTTTCTTGTAGTAATCTCTCATGATCTTTTGTATTTCTGCAGTGTCAGTTGTTACTTCTCCTTTTTCATTTCTAATTCTATTGATTTGAGTCTTCTCCCTTTTTTCTTGATAAGTCTGGCTATTGGTTTATCTATTTTGTTTGTCTTCTCAAAGAACCAGCTTTTAGTTTTATTGATCTTTGTTATTGTTTCCTTCATTTCTTTTTCATTTATTTCTGATCTGATTTTTATGATTTCTTTTCTTCTGCTAACTTCAGATATAGTTTGTAAATGTTTTCTCTCATTTCATAGATTGTTTTTTCATTTTGCTGATTATTTCTTTTGCTGTGTAGGAGCTTTTTAGCTTGATATAATCCCTCTTGTTTATTTTTGGTTTTGGCACTTGTGCTTTAGGTGTCATATCCAGAAAATCCTTGCCAAGACCCATGTCAGAGAGCATTTTTCCTATGTTTTCTTTTAGTAGTTTCATGGTTTCAGATCTTACATTTAAGTCTCTAATCCATTTTGAGTTAATCTTCATGTGTCTACCACTTTCTCTTGGCAACACTCTCTGCTGCCTTTTGTGTCTCCTTGTATTTCATTTAAAATATCCACACCCTATCCTCTGAGAGCTTGCTCTTCTCCAGAAAGTTTTCCTAGAAAAATAATTCTAACACTTTAGAATTCATGGCTACTATTCATGGTTTCTTAAATAAATTCTAAGAAACATTGACATTCCACTTGTCAACCTGAATGCCCCAAGGTTATCCTTTTGTGGAAGAGATTAGTAAAGTTTGTGAAATCTGTGCAAAATCTCCATTACAGATTATCCAGGTCTGGCCAAAGGGACCAGAAAAGCCCAGGAAGAACCCACAGGAATTTTTTTAAAGTTTAGCTGTCATGTCTGTTTTCTAAGCAGACAAGACATATAGACATTGAGTCATTTTCACAACATGCCTTAGAAAGAGCAGAATATATCCTAGTTTGACCAAATCAATAATCACATTTGAAATTATATAGAAAGTTAACATTTTGTTTCAAGGAAAAACTTTAAGAAGGTACTAAATGTTAACTTTTGAGGTAGAAATGAGAAGCAAATAGAGCTACAGGCCTTGGCAGTCAGAGCCCTTTTGATATTTAAATAAAAACATTTATCTGTGTCAACTTTACTACCCTTTAAATATTTCTATCTTTTTACCTGGAGTTCAATCTTTTCGGGAGTCTGGTTCTCCATTATTATTTTTTGATTTGGCCACAGTCTCTATTAAAGTCTTTATGACCTATAATTTAAAGTCAGGATGAATTAAAATTAAATCTGGGGTTTGTTTTTGGAGTAATTTCAGAACGCGAGACTTAGATCCATCTAACATTTATTGAGTTTTTACTAGGTGCCAGCCATCTGCTTAGAACCGGGAATAAAAAGGTAAATAAGACAGACATGATCCTTTCCCTCCCAGAATTTATAATTAAGCATTATAATTTGTAATGAATTTTACAAACTCATAACTGTAAGCAGATAAAGTAGTGTCCCCAGAGAATGAGAACCAGGCATGGTTTTCTTGACATAAGAGAAGCCATTTTTGGCCTAAGCCATTTTGGGATCTAAGCATGGCCATAATAGTTTCTCTTGAATAGGTCTCAATAATAATGACCTTAAGGGAACAAAAGAAAAAGAACTGTTATCAGGCAAGAGAAGTAACAATAGTAAAGATAATAAATCAGTTGTAAAGACTCCCAGTTCTCTTTCAATGGTAAATATTAGACTGAAGCACTTTCTTGAGCTGTTTTGTAGAATTTAAATCCCCCTCTGAGCACTCAACCACCAGATCAACTGGAACCTAAGGAATGATGATCTTGACCTTTTCTGACCCTTGTGACTTCAATCAACTAAAGCTTGGACTGAATCTGTCACCCTTTGCCCCAATTCTATGCTGAATTCTCCTGCTCAGGTCCCCTCATGAATATGCATGTACCCTTAGCTTAAAAATTCCCCAATTTTGCTGTTCAGGGAAACACTGCTTTGGGGATGATCCAGTGTTCTCCTTACTTGCTGCAAGTAGTAAATCTTTCCTTCTCCTGATCTTTGACTTACTTGTGTCTTCTGGCTCAACAACATCCACCAAGAGGTGAACCCAGTTTTTAGGTGACAGTGTGACACAACTCTGATTCGGCTGGTAGTGGTGAAAGTTCAGGGTTCCATGAGAACATACTAAAGGGAAGGGATGACTGCCTAGAGAAAGTGGATTATGAATTGAAGTGAAGAGGATTTACCTGGAGGAGGTGAGACATTAAAGAGGGACACTATGCACAAAAATGAAGAGGAAAAAGTGGCACATCTGGAGAATGAGTCTAGGAGATTAGGCAAATAGGCCATCACATGCTATGGAGGCTGTCTCTGTACAAAAACACCGGGCAGACATGAATGTAGAAATCCAACCTACACTCCACTCACCAAGCCTTGCACCCTGGCAAGAGGCTGCCTCTACTCTGATAAAAGAATGTCTTTTCTAATTTGTACTAATGTGTCTTTCCTTGGGTTACCTATGAACCTGTGAAGTGCTAGGTTGGGGTCAGATTATGAAGGACTTTGTAAATTTTGGACCTGAGTCCTGAGAGCAGGGAAGGGGAGACAGATCCACTATTGCAAGCAGGAAAGTGACAAATCAGATATGGATCTTAGAAAAATGGCTAATTAGAACATGGAAGGCGATTTCAATAAGAGGCAGGGAGATGGGTAGGGAGACTATAGTAATAATCCTGAGGGGGCCTAAACTGGGGCGGTGTGGTATGGAGAAAAGTGACTGGTGTTTGCTTGAAATTTGGAGGACCGGGGGAGGTGAAGGGCTATTATGTCCAGGATAGAGCCTCGAGCAACTGAATTGGCAGTGCTGTCTCTAGAGGTAGGAGGTTGGTGAAGCAATATTGACTTCAGTTTTGGACAAGATTGAATTTTAGGCGTCCATGGTGCAGCCAAGTGGAGATGCTTACAGGTAGTTAGATAGGTGAGTCTGTAGCTCAGGAAAAGATTGGGCTGCAGATATGTACTAGGGTTTTATCAAAATATGGGAATAGATAAGATTACCCAGGGGAAGTGTGTAGAGTTAAAAGACAAGTGGAAACAGACTGAAATTCTTGAGACTCTAATACCTAAAAGATGGATAGAGAAAGAATTGCCTGTAAAGGAAACTGAAAAATAGCCACCAGAGATGCCAGTAGATTTCCAGGAGAGTGTGTTGTTACTGAAGTCAAGAAACCACAAGGTTTAAGGAGGAGGAAATTTAATGACATAAAGACCAAAGCAGGTTTATAAGAGTCATTAGTCAGTGGAATTTTGGAAACAGTGGTAAGTGGAGAGGATTGGAATGGGAAAACGTGAAGCAAGAAAAGTCAGGAGGGCATGGCAAATGCAGTGTAATGAGAAGTCAGTAGTCAGACTATTTTACTGTGGAAACTTAACTATTGGATTTTTTTTTTCCTTTTTCTTCTACATTAGAATGAAAGAAGGCTTCCAAACCACTAAAAGGAAGAGGACATCACTCCTTTCAAAAAAAAGAATGAAAATATTTTCTCTCTTCCAAGGAATTTTTGAAGATTAAGTCATCCAGGCCCTCAATGAAAAGGTAAGGGAGTTTTTGGTTTCCAGTCATTTTTGCTTTGATTTTCATGGGTTACTAGTTGAAGAAAAAGAAGGGACTAAGGCTTTTCTTTGGGATGAGAATAGAAGAGAATATAGGCAAGAGAAGGAGGAAGTAGAAAGGTGATGGGCAGATAGATCCAGGAAACCAGTCTGAATGACCCTAGAGGATCCTGCCAGGGCCATTGTTCCGGTGCCTTGGAGTCTCAGGTTGCTGACTCATCACCAGCAGTATCACCCCAGAGCCTGTGACTGCTGCTTCTCAGTTTCCTTGCAGAGGAAAGACCATCCTCATAAGTTGCAGCAGCACTGCAGCCTGCCCAGGTGGGGGAAATTTTGCCCAACTTCATACAACAATGCCCACAATTCATGTCCCAAGAAACCTGTAAACCCAAAGGAGGTACCTGCTTATCTGGAGCGCATGTGATGGGGATACATTCCTGAACTTATATTAGGCAAAGGTGGGGGGCAGCTGCTGTAGATAAGTTGGAGACACCTGAGCTGGGACATAGTTCAGTGACACCCCGATCACCACAGTGTGAAGTAAACATGAGGTAAGGAAGGGCCACCTAGAGATGTTGTGAGAGAACTAAAAAGGCCAGGAAAGATTAGAGATAAATTATGAAGGAAGAACAGATGACTGTTAAGACATGTGGGCTGAGGCAGAGAGCTTCCTAGATTTCAATCTTATGTGATTAGAAAGATATTTTAGAAAATCCAAAGTTGAAAATTTCTCTTTGTGCATCCTTCTCGGAAGTAGGTTGTCAGGGCCAAAGAGGAAATGTGTGCTCCCCTGGAACCCAGCTATCTGGAGAATCCTTCCTACTATTTAGACAGAACACTTTGGGCAGCACATTGTTGTAAGCCTTTATATTTAACATTTGCCCTAGCTTCCCTCCAGTTTACCAGTTGCAGCTTAAAAGAGAGATGAGGATAGGCTTCCTGCACCCACTTGCACACTTGTATACTTCCTTGTCAATAAAGTGACTGGGTACCTGCTTGTACAAGGAGAATCAGACTTGAAATCCCAATGGGGATGCAACAACCTACATTTACAGAAGCAGAATAAAGTAGTAATTAGTAGTGGTGAAGAGCGGAGCTTCCCTGATAGAATTAAAGTCAGACTCCACTCTGCAGCTGAACCGGCTTGAGGCCTCAGTAAAGCATTTACTGTCTCTGTTCCCTTCTTTGTAAATAAAGTTGTTGGGAGGATTAAATATGATAGTGTATGTAAGGTGCTTAGCACTCTGTCTGGCTTATAGCAAAGGCTTAGTAAATATTAGTTGTTATCGACTGTGGAGCTGTTTTAATATAGTACTTATTAATAGTCTGGGGCCCCCATCCCGTTAAAATCTCCAAGCCCATTATACCAGTATTTGGCTTTGGATTTCCCCACCACCTTTTCTCTTTTCTCAGATTAAAGGTATTTTTTTTTAAATAACCTATTCAATAATATTTGTTGAGCACTTATTCTATATTATAAATAGATAATATACTGAGGAGTATTCTAGAATGTTATATTTACTTTATCTGATTGAAACTTCAAACTACCCCCTGTAGTTGGCATTATCATGGGCATCTTACACCTGATAATCATAACACTTAGAGAAGTTAAATGGCTTGCCCAAGGTTATGCAGTTGATAACTGGCAGAGCTGGGATTTGATACAGTTTGTCTGATATCAAGTCCCACTATATGAAGTTAACTTTTCTGTTGTCACTGTAGGAGATCAGTGAGAGAAACTTAAGTTTCTCCTTAAGTTTGACTAAATGGTGATGTGAATACTTTAAAAAATTCCAGGTTATTTTGATAGTCTAAGTCACAAAGAGTGTGTTTGAAAACCAGCCTTCACATTTTGACTTTGGTTCTTTAGATTCAATTACTGTAGTGAGAATAGTTTTTTTGTCCACATCTGCTCCTCATGGATACTCAATTTTGTCCATGTGTCTATCCTGGTTCCACAAAACCATATGCTTTGAGGAAAGCTGACTCTGCCTCAACTCCAGAGTTGGCCTGGTTGGTCTATAAAGAGAAACAGTGAATGCTGGTGAGTGGTTCAGGAGTCAGGGGATGTGACTCCATTCAGTCTGAGACATGAGGAGAGATTTGGCTGCCCAAGAACAAGAAAATAAATTTTTAAAAATATGTAAATAAAAAGAAAAAAAATCATTATGAAGAAATAAGGTTTAGAGCAAAAATTATAAATGGCAATGTATGAAAATTTTACAGGGTGCTTGTAGTGGATCACAATTTTTTATTAGATAAAAATCACCACAAGTTATCATTTGTAAATTAAAATACAATTGACATGTTGAACATGAATCTATTACAGAAAATAATTCCAATCTTTGCTATCAGTTTGGAATTTGTTCTCTATTTTTCTCCTTTTAATGGGAATTTGTTGAAAGGTTAAGGTAAGTGCTCACCCCTCATCTCATCTGTACTGTGTTCTCCACTTTTAGGTCAAGCGTGGCTGTTGCTTGGGCTCATAGTTAGAGATGACAAGCCTTTTGTCAGATGTAAACTGTCTTCTGGTCCAGGGAATCATAACTGTGAGGGCTCTGTTAATAAAACTCTCCAGTTTAGCCTGTTATTGCACAATGATTTTTTCATGGAGTACTTATTCTCAACATTCAAGAAATCAGTAACATTGTCATTTTAATAGCTTCTTTTTATGGCAGATGCCATAGCATTATTTCCTTCCTCTTCTAGCACACTGCCAATTATGCAGATATAACTTTAACCAAGAAAAAGTTGTAAGAGACATAAATAAATAATTTTGCATTTTCCTCATAGGACAAATGACTAAATGTTAATTTAGTATCTGGCAAACTTGGCTTGCTTGTTAGAAAATTTTAGAATAATGTGCCCCTTGCTGCAATTCATGCCATATATTCTATTTTATGTGGCAAATTCCCAAATGAATAAATGAATAAATTGTTCTTCTCCTAATGCTATTTTCTAGAAGACAGGAAACTTATGCATGACAGAAGCAGAAATTTAGTGTTGCTTTCACTGACTGAATCCTATTTTTCATTTATATATTCCTACCATCCTAGGTTGAAACGATGTTATTTCTACAAGTTTGTCTATATGATGACCAAGATATCACCTGTGATGTTTCATGAACTACTTTATTCCATAAGATTTAAAGTGCCTCATTTTTAGCAAGCACAGATAGTCATGGGTATTGGTGGATGCTGAGAATTTTGTGTATACTAGAATACCCGAATTAAATTCATTCCTTTCCAAAGTAAGAGGAACTATGTTATTCACTGATTCACTTACAATTATTTCAAATATTGAAGGACTAATTCACATTCAGAAGCTAAATAGTACAAAGTGGAAATCTGGTAATTTCATTTCTAAAACTCCTACTTTCGGTCCAACATTATTTTTCAACAAAGATTTTCTGAGCACCAATTATGTATCAGCCACTGATCTAGGCACTGGATAGCAGGGGAAAAAACAAAGCCCATGTTCCCATGTAGATTTTATTCTAGTAAGAAGAGAAAGACAATATTCCAGTAAACTTATAAATGTATTACCTGTCAGGTGTGCTTTGGAAAAAGGTAAACAATTAGAGAGTGGCCATTATGGGAGGTGTTGTTAATTTATATGGACTAGTCAGAGAAGGCCTGTCTGATAAAGAGATATATAAGAAGAGTGACAAGAAGTGGATTTGGCAACTGAGAGGCCAGGTGACTTCAAGAACTGTCTATGTGCAGAACTGATAGTCAGCTGGTATACACAGGTGTTGGGCTGCACCCCACAGGCCTGCAAGCCCTGTCCTTGCCCAGCCTCAAGACTGAAGAAACAGCCTGGATTCAGCGACAGAGATATCGTTGGTTTAATGGACAGGGGGATCTTATACATCTGAAGCAATGTCCTGGAGCAACACCCCTCAGCGTGTGGCAGATGGTGGGCAGTACATGGCAGCAGTCTTTGCTCCAGCATTGGGGCGGGGTGGGGTGTTACCAGTTATAGAGAGAATTGACAATTGATGTCAGGTTGACTGTTGGTTACCAGGGAAACCAGCAGAGGAGCATGCGGAAGATGAGCACACTCCTCACCACTCCCTTTGATAAACTCTCATGGTGGAGATGTTCTGATCTAAAGTTTAGAACAATCATTAGCTGGGGCCGGAGGCAAGTAAGTAGGCATTTACTGATTAAGCTCTATGATTAAGAGGGAAGATCAGTCAGGTGAGTAGGGTGTGGGTGAAGCAGGAACTGGTCAGACAGGAGATGTACCAAGAGCAAGAGAATAGCCATCTTGTGGGGGGCCTGACCATACAACAGGGGTACCAGTCTTTTACTGCTGATTGGTCCCTTTCCATACTAGTTAAATATTTTGAAAATTCTCCTTGTCCATGATAGTATTAAAAAAGGATCAAAAGGTATTAAAAAAGGTATTAAATATTTTTGATAAGAATATTTCTGTAGAAGGACACAGTAAGACAGGTGCTAAATCCTTCAGTGAGCAAGGGGATGAGCTGGAAGTGTGGATGTGAATGCAACAAGGAAGGACAGGTGGTGCCATAGTTTAATGGATTGAGCTTCAAAATAGCTGAAGTGTGTTAAGGAGGGGCAGAGATAATGTTTCTCGAGTGGCAACAGGGAATAAAGTGGACAGCCTCACCACCTCCAGACCCAGTAAGATAAGTGGTGTAGGGGAGGAAAGATGCCACTTGAATTGGCTACATGCAAAGCAGCATCCTTAGAGGATGGCAGATTTTATTTAGATGGGTGTGTGGAGGAAGGAATATTCAGAGAAGTAGTTAAGGATAAAGTATGTTTTGTCAATGACAGGTGAAGAGCCTCAGAGGGTATAGTAGAAGGTCAGAGAGGTCAGCAAGTGGTGAAATCTTCTTTCAGATTAAAGGAATATACAGACTAAGATGGGAAGAAGAGCTCAGGTGTTGGTAGACCAACTAAGGAGTGGTCAGTGATGTCAGGCAAGAAGTGATGTTTCCTGAAGGCTCATCACGGTGGGTGTGGGAAGATGGAAAGTGGTATCTTTCTGGGCCAGGCATAAGCCCCTGGCTTCCTGGTTCAGTCATGGTAATGGTGAAGTGAAGGCAGTGGACACGCTGTGGCATTTATAGGCTGTGTGACTCTATGGGCACTTTCTGTGAGCAGTATCTAATGCCATAAGTGGGCACTTCATAAGCAATTAATCAGGTAAGTACCATAGCTCTGCTTCAACTATATGCATACTATCAAAACATCTGAGTCAAAATGGGAAACCTCAACTAATTATCCAAATGGTTTTGACATATTCAGTTGGTTTCATTATGTTGGACAAAACTTTTGTATGGCTATCTGAAAATTTAAATTTTGATATTATATGCCTGATATTTTAAAGACATGCGTTTGCCTGTTTTGGCTAAAATTACATGCGCCTGCTATTCTGTAGATGTTAGATTACTACTTTACAAAGGAGAGGAGGCAGACCCTATATGAACTTAATTCCTGGATATGATTAAAACTCTTCAGTGTATTTAAATTGTTTTCAAATTGATCAACATAGAAATTCTAAGAGTTTATTGTCAGGAACGACCCTTTCTGGACAAGTGAAGTTGATCATTTAGCACCTTTGCTTTATACATCAGGTTCAAGAGCATTTGGGCAAAACAAGAAAGAGCATCAAATAATAGAAGAGTCACTGGATTGGATTTTAACCCCAGTGGTGCAGAGTGATGGCTTCTCAGGCTAACCAATCATGTCACAGATGAGGAAATGTGTGGCTAAGGCCACAAGTCACACTAACAGCAGGTGTGGGTCCAGATACTGGAGTCTTGGACAATTGAATTTTGTGTTTCCCTGACATTTGGAGCAGTAATCTCTTCGGAGCCTGGTAATCTCTTCAGAGCCTGGTAATCTCTTCAGAGCCTGGTATCTTCCATTTGCCTGTTGGTTCAAAACCTCAAGAATTTGCCTTATGAAATCTGAAACTGGCCCCCTACACAGAAGGCAAGGAGAGACTGAAGAAAGAGGCAAATCACTCAGATTGGTGAGTGGCAGGTTTAATAAGCAAGGGAACTTACATTATAGGCTTGTGTTGGGTGGCTGCAAGATGAGTAGATCTCTGCACCCACCTACCAGAATCTTAAAAGTTTATATAGAGGCCTTAATGGGGTTCAGACACATATCCAGTCCAGATGGTCTCAAAAACTCATTGGTCTCTCAAGGCTTCATTTATGAAAAAAGGCTCCCACTGTGGGAACAGAGGGAAGAATGTATATTTCAAGGACAGGGGAGGGAGTGAGGGATTGTCTGGGCCCAGCTTGAGGGTCAACCTGCGGTCACATCCTCTTAAAGATCTCCTACAGCATTGCCTTCAAGCTATTTCTGTTACCACACAAGGGTGCAACCACAGGGGTTGAGAAGGGCAAGCCTCGGCCACTCTATGAAGAGCCTGTAAACAAATCTGAGTCCCTTGCCTCCTAACCAAACTGTGCTCTGAGCACTGAAATAAGAGTCAGCAAATTGAGGAATAAATTGGCATTCGCTTAGTAGAGATTATATTTCTTTCCTCAGTTTCCTCAAGCGTCAAATGAATGGATAGTAGCAGATAATCTCCAAGGGTTCTTTTAACCCAAACTGTAGATAAACCTATAAAAATCTTGTGAGTCCAGAAAAGATCTTCACTGTTACAGATGGTGGACCAATAAGCATCTCTGAAATATTTTAGTGAAAATGGGTCTTTAGTTGCAGCCTGTGGAGAAAATAATTGTCAAACTCTTACAAACATTTGTTGGAATTTTATTGATACATAGGTATCAACACAACCAGTTCAGATGCACTGTAAGAATAAGAAATGACACATCCCTCTAGGTTTAACTTTTTAAGCTTTATTCCGTGAAGGAGACAATGGCAGTTTACTTATTTTGTAGTTATCGTAGGTGGAAAGCTATCAATAAAATCCTGTCCTTTCCCCAGTGGTTATGTAATCCTAATAATTAAATCTACACTCTGCTAAATAACAGCAGATTCAAAGTCTAGCAATTTACATGGAAGAAAACAGATGTCATTCTGGTATAATCTCTTCCCTTTCACCGTGAGTGCTGTGAACGCTGCACACCCCACAGTGATTAATCTATCAAAATACTCTACTCCATTTACTCCATTTTATTACATCCCGTGTCACAGGAGATAGAGCAGCTGTTTCTGTATAGAAAGCAAAGAACTGGTACAAAATAAAGCATTATCTGAATCGGTGCAGCAAACCAATGTTCCTGAATTATTAGAAAAGGGAGATCAAGTGTCTACAATGGGGTGATTTTTCAGAAGCTGCAGTGGAACTACTGTCTCAATCAACAGCATAAGTGGTGAGTGATGTGAAACATACAATGCATAGTGCATTCTCCCTTCACAGAAAAATACTGAAGTTCAAAACTCAAGTTCATATCCTTTGTTAAACACAGCAATTTGATATAAAGAGTAGGTTCTTTCCAGATTAAGTTGCCCTGAAAAAAAACCCCTACCTTAAGGGGAAAAAATGCATGTGAGATTATCCCAAATTCTGGAAAATCTCATTGAGATGTTTAAATAGAAAAAAAGTAGGGTTTATTATTCAAGTGAAATTTATTTAGTTATGAAAAGTGTTACAAAAGAGAATATTAAAAATTTGTTGGGATGAGTTGTCAAGTGGATTTTCATCCATTGCAATGAGATATATGAAGGACAAAAGGTGGAGAAGTTTTAACAATTATATGTATTTTAATTGCATTTTTGGAGGAAAAAACATATTTCACTAGATGAGCAACTCAGGCTTTGGTGGACTTAAGAATCCCTTGGCATGCTAAAACCCCTACAGAGTGATTCAGTGAGTCTAGAATAAAGTTCAGGAATCTGAAATTTTAAGATGCCTGCTGGTTAATTCTGATGCCGGTTGTCCTAGGACTATTCTGAGAAACAACATCTAGATAACTGTGCAGATAAACATTTATCTGTACTATGTATCATATACATAGTAGGCACTCATGTATGTCTGCTGAATACATGGACCAAGTAAGAACTATATCCTTGGAACTAGACATCTGTGTTTAGATCTCAGTTTTTCCTTTCTAGCTTTTTCATTTGGGGCTGAATCTTTATATTCTCTCAACTTTGGTTTCCATATCTGTAAGATGAATACACACTATTACCTTCCAGGGTTGTTTGGAGGGTTTATGATTAATAAATTCCTGGAAATATTTGTCTACACTTGCTGCCTTCAACTCCTTACCTCTCATTCTCTCTTAACTCACCCATATCAGACTCTGTCCCCACCACACCATCAAAACTGCTCTTGTTGGGGTCACACATGACCTCCACATTGCTGAATCCAATGGTCAGATCACAGTCTTCATCTTACTTGACCTACTAACAGAATTTATACAATTGCTTGTGCCTTCCTCTTCAATAGAATTTCTTCACATATGTTCTAAGAATCACATTTTCATGGCTTTTCTAGTACTTCACTTTTTGTTCCTTCTTAGTGAAGGGATGCTTTTTGCTTTGATCTGTCCTTCTCTTGTTCCTGATCTATCAGTGTTGGAGGGCTTTAGGGCTCAGTCCTTGGTCATCTTCTTTATCTATATTCACTCTGTGGCAGTAGATACCACATCTGATGACTACCAAATTTGTATCTGTTAAACATACCAGAATTATATCAGACTGTCGAATCTCCACTTTGATATCTACTAGCCATTTTGAATTTAGCATGCATGACTAAAACTGAATAGCTGATTTCTCCTCCATTCCCCCAAACCTGCTCCACCTATGACCTCTGTCAATGAAAATAATCAATATCCAATCTATAATAACAATAGAAGAGAGTTTTATTTGAGCCAAACTGAGGATGATAGCCTGGGACACAGAGATTCAAGAAGTACTTGAGTTGTGTTCCACAAGACTACAAAATGGGCAGGCTTATAAAGGCAGAAACTGCAAAATTACACAAGTTGGTTTGTCAAGAATTAGGATTGGGACTGGCAAGAAGTAAGGATGCTTGCTAAGAAAGGATTAGTTGGGGTCTGAAATGATTGCATAGTTATAATGGGAGAACTTGAGACCATAAGGTTGCAGCTGGCAGTTGCCAGCAGAATGAGTGGTGGCGTCCTTAAGTTTGATAGAGTTCAGAAAATTCAGGTTTTCAGTGATGCAGGAACATGTCTGAAACCACATCCTCAGTGGCCGCCTGGCTCCATTTTGAATGCCTGAACCATAGTTACTCCATTTTGATTTTTTTCAAATGCATTTTTTCTTCAAAGGTTAAAGCAGATGTACAATGTATGTTTAATATGCCACTAAACAGGCTGTTCTAGTTAGCACAAAGTTTAAGTTAAATCATGTATAAGCCAGAATGACCTCTCCATACCTCAATATGTGAAAATTTCTTTCATCATCTTCTTAATTTCAGCTGATGACAAATTTACCTTTCAAACTGCTAAGGACAGAAAACCTGTCTTTCTTGATGCCTCTCTTTATCTCATACTCCAAATTCAATCCATCAGAAAATACTTATGGCTCTTCCATTTCTCACTACCTCCACTGTTATCATTGTGACGTGAGCTACCATGATCTTTTGCCTGAGATACTGCAAAAACCTGACTAATTTTCCTGCTTCCACCTTTGCTTCCCTACAGTCTATTCTTTACAAAGCCACCAGAATCCTTTTAAAATGTGAGTCTGATTATATTATTCCTCTGCTTGAAACCATTTAGTGGCTTCCCATCTCACTTTGGGAAAAAGCCAAGTTCTCACCATGATCTCCCAGGCTGTATGACATGGTCCCTGTTTCACCTCTAACCTTATCACCCCATCTGTACACCCCTCCATCTAAACTGGCTTCTTTGCTGTTTCTGGAACTAATATGACTGCACTGACTATTCCATCTATCTGGAGCACTCTTTCTCCAGGTATTTTTATGGCTTTCTCCATAACCTTCTTCAAGTCTTTGCTCAAAAGTGAAACCTCCCCTGACCACCCTACTTAAAACTAAAACCTCTACCTTCTCCCTGACTTGCCTTATCTCCTTCCCCATTTTATTTTTATATATAGCATGTATCACTTCCTATACTATATACTTTACTCTTTATTTCTATTATTGGTTGATTGTAGAAACTGAGATAGTCTTTGTAAAATAAAGACAATTCAAAAATAATTCCATCGATGTATAACCAATGTATTTCTTTCTTCAAATTGATCATAATAGGTGGCATGTAGAAAGGGCTTACAATGTGCTAAGCATTGTGCTTTATATGTACTACCTTGTTTAGTACTTATAAATGATCATGAAGAAATTATTGTAATTATTATTATCTCTATTTTGCAGGTGAGGAACATAATGAATAGAGAGGTAAAGTGACCTGTTCAAGGTCACACAGCTATTAAGCTTTGATACTGGGGCTCAAGAGCAGGGAACCTTCTCCAGCCTCTGCTTTGAAAATGCCCTGGGTAAATAACCACTTGGAGTCACACAATCAATCAGTGAATGGTTGTGTTCAAAATATTAGTGGCTTGATGGCTTAAAATTACTTTTAAATAGATGCAGTCAGTCCTTTTCACTTTTCAGATAATCTTTATCACCCCTCCTATTTCCTCTGTTTCTAAGACTTATCTCTTGGATTGTTAAGTATTTATCGCTATTCCTTACATTTTTGACTGCTAGAGGCTAATCAAGTGCATACTCTATATGAGAAAAAAAATTATAATTGTGTGTTATAGGCCTTTGGGTGCTTCCAGCTTAGTCCATTTTCTTTTCTTCTATAGAAATAATAGCTTGGCCTCAAACAACTTTCAAGGAGACCCAGATGGTGAATAGCAATTTTAATAGATCCCTTGTTCAATTTTTAAAAGATTTTAGTCTGGTCATTAATGAAAGCCAGGAAATTGCTTTACTATAGTGAATTACTGTCAAAAGACCATTTATAAATTGTAAGGATATTACTTTTTCAATTAAATTTAAGTATGATAATGAATGAAGAGAAAGGTGCACCAGCTCATAATTATAGGAACTTGTATAAACACAAAAATGAGAAAAAGACATGAAGATTATCAAAGTACATATAATTTCAGTGAGCCGGAGCCTCAAGAGGTCAATGTAAAGGGTCAGTGTAAATGATGGCCATTATATTTTAACCTAGTTTGCTTGGGTTATTTATTTATTTAAACATCTTTATTGGAGTATAATTGCTTTACAATGGTGTGTTAGTTTCGGCTTCATATCAAAGTGAATCAGTTATACTTATACATATATCCCCATATCTCCTCCCTCTTGCATCTCCCTCCCACCCTCCGTATCCTACCCCTCTAGGTGGCCACAAAGCACAGAGCTGATCTCCTTGTGCTATGCGGCTGCTTCCCACTAGCTATCTATTTTACGTTTGGTAGTGTATATATGTCCATGCCACTCTCTCACTTTGTCATTTGGGTTATTTTTAATCTTTTGACTTATCCTGTGAAGGTGTATTATCTACTTGAGACCAAATCTTTTATTGAGTTCAAATTCCGATTGAGGTCATCAGTGATTACAGGTGGACTCATAAATAATATTCCCCATATTCTGGGTTGAGATTAGGATTTTGAGAGTCTATTAATAATGGTTATATTTTATATTCACTATAGCTAGATAAAAGCAAGGTTAGACTGTCCTGAGGAAGACAGAAAAAAAAAAAGTACATGCACTGACTTTGGGATAACCTGGAGAAATTTAACTGAAAAAATATGATCAGAGGTGCTGAAAACAGCAAATAATTTACTATAAACACCATAGACTTCTTTGATATTCAACTTAACACTTATATGTGTGACAATGTTTTAGTTTCCAGAAATTATTTTGGAACTTGAAGTCACTTATGTGAACATGTAATTATACTCTGTGGTGTAACATGATATTTTGATGGCTCTTTTTATTGATATAATAATATCTGTAAACTTTTTAGGCAGTTATTTTCTTTTGGCAAATTATTCAATATTGCCTGCAAAATGGAAGCCCTAGTGAACTCCAGAACATGAATTCATAGATAAAACTGGGCTCTAATAAGAGTTGCATATACTACTGTGCAGTAGATAATGTTATTGCCCACCAGGCATTTATTCACCTGTTTCTCCCTTCTAATAGAACCTTAGTTTGGGTATCCACCTCAGTCTTCTAGTTCAGGGAAAGCCGACTCCATTCTAGGGAAGGTGAGTTCTCATTACTCTAAGCTATTTAACATATAGACTTCCTTTGAAGATTACCAGTGACTCAAGGGTTGATACATGACTTATTTTGACCAATCAGATTGTAGGAAAGAACATTTATTCTGCAAGTGTAGGAGAGGTCTTTCCCTTTCTTGTTCAATATGAACAAAGAAAGCATGAAGTTCTAATGGCCAAAGATGGCCAACTTGAACTCATGAGAGACAACTTTTAGGATGAAGTTGACATTGAGGATGGTTGAGTAGAGGCATAGAAAGAACCTGGATTCTTGATAACAGAATTGAGCTGACTGAACTGAACAAATATTACCCATACCTCTGGGTTTCCATTAATGGTAGATAATCAATATCCTAATTGTTTCAACCAGTTTGAGGTTATACTTCATGCTATATGCAACTTGTCTTAGCTTGGGCTACTATAACAGAACACCGCAGACTGAGAGGTTTAAACAACAAATATTTATTCTCACAGTTCTGGAGGCTGGGGAATCCAAGATCAAGATGCTGGCAGATTTGGTTCTTTAGGAGTAGGGCCCTCTTTCTGGCTTGTGGACGGCTGTCTTCTTACTGTATCCTCACATGGTGGAAGAGGAAGCTTGGCTATCTCTTTCTCATCCCATCATAAGGGATCCATTCTTCATTATTTTATCTAAACCTAATTACCTCCCAGAGGCCAACTACTAACAGCGTCACACTGTGGGTTAAGGTTTTAGCATATGAATTTTGGAGGCACACATTCAGTCTGTCACATTCTGTCCTGGCCCCCCAAAATTCATGTCCTTCTCACATACATAGTATATTCATTCCATCTCAACAGCTCTAAAAGTCTAAATTTGTTCCATCATCAACTCTAAAGTCCAAAGTTCAAAGTGTCACACAAACAGAGTCATCCCTCCATATCCAAGTCTATTGGTTCCAGGACCCCCCTCAAATAACAAAATCCAAGTCCCTTATATAAAATGATGTAGTATTGGTATATAACCTACACATATATACTTTAAATCATCTCTAGATTACTCATAATACCTAATACAATGTAAATGCTATGTAAAAAGTTGTAAATACTGTGTAAATGGTATGTAAATAATTGCTGGCACACAGTAAATTGAAGTTTTGCATTTTGAAGATTTCTGCAAAGTGTTCTTTGAGTATTTTTGACCTTCAGTTGGTTAAATCTGTGGACACAGAACCCATAGATGCAGAGGGCTGATTGTATATCTAAATCAGATATGAGTGAGACTCCAGGGTTAATTCATCCTGGGGGAAAATTCTTCTCCAGCCTATGAAACCGGGTAAATTATGCACTTCAAAAATACAATGTATCCAAAATACAATGATGGGACAGGTATAGAATAGACTTTATTATTCCAAAAAGGAGAAATCAGAAGGAGGAAAGGGGTGACAGATCCCAAGAGAGGCTAAAACCTAGTAATGAAAAACCATTAGATCTTTTTTTATTTTTTAATTTTTTTATAAATAACTTTTTAAAAACATCTTTATTGGAGTATAATTGCTTTACAATGATGTGTTAGTTTCTGCTGTATAACAAAGTGAATCAGCTATACATATACATATATCCCCATATCTCCTCCCTCTTGCATCTCCCTCCCACCCTCCCTATCCTACCCCTCTAGGTGGCCACAAAGCACAGAGCTGATCTCCCTGTGCTATGCGGCTGCTTCCTACTAGCTATCTATTTTACATTTGGTAGTGTATATATGTCTATGCCACTCTCTCATTTCATCCCAGCTTACCCTTCCCCCTCCCCGTGTCCTCAAGTCCATTCTCTACATCTGTGTCTTTATTCCTGTCCTGTCCCTGGGTTCTTCTAACAAATATATATGGAACCATTAGATCTTAAGGCTGGAGAACAATCATCTTGGGTTCAATGCTCTGCCTTAGGGACCTGCTGAGGTGGCCTGGTGGGGGTCATGCCTCCAGGACTCTTCTGGGCTGGGGTCAAGCTTACAAAGCTTCAGGCAGCCCAACCTCCACAGCTCCAGGGTGGCTGCCTTCTGACCTGTTGAAATTGTGGTGATGTCTCTACCCTTAGAAACCCAGGAGAGAGTCCTGATAAGCTTTGGGTTGTTTTTGGGGTTTCTTCCAGTGTTTTGAAGAATAGTGCATGTTTGAAGTTGAACTGCTCTCTGATCTTGTCCTGTAGGATCTAGGAAGTCTGACAGCTTTCCTTTATGCTCTACACTGAATATTTGTATCTCCCCAAAATTCATATATTGAAACTTAATCCCCAATGTGATCGTATATTTGGAGGTGAAGCCTTTGGGAGGTAATTAGGTCATGATGGTGGAGCCCTCATGATGAGATTAGTGTCCTTATAAAAGAGACCCCACAGAGGGCTCCCTCACCCCTTCTGCCATATGAGGTTACAGTGAAAAGACAGCACCTGTGAATCAGGAAGTGGGCCTTCACCAGACACTGAATGTGCCAGTGACTTGATCTTAAACTTCCTAGCCTCTAGAACCATGAGAAATAAATTTGTGTTGTTTATAAGACATCCAGTCTATGGTATTCTGTTCTAGCAGCCCAAACAGATTAGGACACTTTATTTTGTCCTATTTACATTCCCTGCAGTTCAAATTGGCAGGGTTTCCACTGGAGTGTCTGATTAGGTCTGTGGTTCATACCCATACTAAACTTTATATCTAATGGTTGTTCAGCCACATTCTTGATATTCTCTGCAATATGGATAGTTTGAGAATTTTCCAAATCTCTATGTACTGGTCCTTTTTGCGTAACAATTCCTTATTAAATTCATTTCTCCATTCTCACATTTTACTGTGAGCAGTCAGGAGGAAATAAACTACTCCTTTAAGACTTTGCTTGAAATTTCCTCAGATAAATTATATTTTTCATCACTCAAAACTTCTGCCTCTTCTATCTGACTTACTTCATTCAGTGTGACAATCTCTAGGTCCATCCATGTTGCTGCAAATGGCATTATTTTATTCTTTTTTATGGCTGAGTAATATTCCATTGTATATATGTACCACATATTCTTTTTGCTTATAGGTGGAATCTAAAAAAATGGTACAAATGAACTTATTTACAAAATAGAAATAGAGTCACAGATATAAAAAACAAACTTATAGTTCCAGGGTGGGGGATGGGAGGGAAAAATTGGGAGATTGGGACTGACATATACACACTACTATAAATAAAATAGATAACTAATAAGAACCTACTGTATAGAACAGATAACTCTGCCCAGTACTCTGTAATGACCTATATGGGAGAAGAATCTAAAAAAGAGTGGATATGTATATTTGTGTAACTGATTCACTTTGTTGTACAGCAGAAACTAACACAACATTGTAAAGCAACTATACTCCAATAAAAATTAATTTTAAAAAGTTCTGCCTTCAGTGAAACACTGGAACATGAATACAATTCAGCCAAGTTGTTTGCCACTTTGTAACAAGGATTGCCTTCCCTTCATTGTCAAATAACATGTTCCTCATTTCCTTCTGAGACTTTACCAGAATGGCTTTTTACCATATTTCTCCCAACATTTTATTCATGATTATTTATGTATGCCCTAAGAAGATGGAAGTTTTCTCTACAGCTCTGCTCTTTTCTTAGCTCTCTCCAGAATCACCTTTAGCAGTCCCTTGAAAGCAATCTCTACATTTTCTAGTATGTCTCTCAAAACTCTTTCAGCCTCTACCCACCACAAGTTCTAAAGCCACTTCTACATTTATAGATATTTGTTACAGCACCACCCTACTTCTTAGTTCCAGTTTCTAGATTATTCTGCTTGGGCTGCAAGAACAAAATACTATAGACTGGGGACCTTAACCAACAGGCATTTTTTTTCTCACAATTCTGGAGACTGGAAGCCTGAGATCAGGGTGCCAGCAAGGTTGGGTTCTGATGAAGACTTTCTTTTTATCTTTCAGATACTACCTTCATCCTGTGTGCTCACATGGCCTTTCCTCTGTGTGTTCACATGGGGAGGGGAGAGAAAGAGAGAGAGAGAGAGAGCAATCTTTTGATAAGGATACTAATCTTATCAGGAAAGCTCCATCCTCATGACCTCATCTAAACCTAATTACCTCCCAAAGGCCCCATCTCCCAATATCATCACGTTGGGGTGTAGGGCTTCCAACATATGAATTTTGGAAGGATACAAACATTCAGTCTATAACACAGCTAAAACATCCTGTTACATAATAAAACTTATTTGTGAAAGTTGTAGTTAATATTCCCCTGGCCATCAGAGATACATTTATAGTTGGTTTAGATTCTTATTCTGCAGTTTATTGTAGCTCAAAGCCTTCCCTCTAGATTTCTTCAAATATCCAGAGGCCTAATATTGTTGCCTTTTTTGGCTAAAAAAGAATTCTGGTTAAGTAAATGCATAATGTTTATCACACCATATTGATCCACATGTAGAAAGTTATGTCTCTTTGAGCATTCCCCAAAAGAATTCTTTTATCCCAAGTATTCATGAGCAATATAGATTTTAATAAAGCTTTAATAACAAGGATGGAGAAGGAGGTTACATTCCAGCAATGGAAACAAGTTTAATACATATTTTACGGTTTTTGACAAGTAGTATTTGTTCTTGGGAGATGTATGGTAAATAAGTGCAGGTATATGGTTTGAGTGCATGTGAGTGTGTGAGTGTGTATGTGTTTGTGTGTGAGCATATGTAAATATGTAATGCTTGGTCTAGTAGTTACCCACTAGAAAAAATCTGGCAGATTAAACAAGTTCATATGCAGTTCACTAATAGAGAATGTGACCTGATTTGGAAGGTGTCTTAGCTTGGGCTGTCATACAAAATACCACAAACTGAGTGGCTTAAACAACAGACATTTCTTACAGTTCTGAAAGCTGGGAAGTCTAAGATCAAGGTGCAAGCTGATTCAATTGTTGGCAAGAGCTCTTTTCCTGGCTTGTAGACAGCCACCTTCTCACTGTGTCTTCACATGGTGAAGAGAGGGAGCTCTGATCTCTCTTTCTCTTCTTACAAGGACACTAATCCCATTCTGGTGGCCCCTCTGCATGACCTCATCCAAACCCAATCACCTCCCAAAGGCCTAGCCTCCAAGTACCATCACAGTGGGGATTAGGGCTTTAACATAATGAGTTTGGGGCAGACACAAATGTTCAGTCCATAACAGAGGTCTTATGATTTGCCTTGAGACTTGGAGTTCCAAAGCTACCCATCATTCTACATGACCTGAGATGTCATGGCTATCATCAATGATCCTGTTGCAATGCCCTCCACACCCCCACATTAGTACAGACTGCATTAAAAAGGCTTAGAGAAGTGTTCTGTACAGGTGTAAAGGAAGGGGACAGGGAATGCATCCTGGAGCAAGATCAATCCTTGTTTGCAAGGAATGAAGTTTCCTAGAAGGTGGAGGGATCTCTGCATGGGAGGGTTTAAATGAAGGAAAAACTTGGGAGTGAAGCAAAAAGCTAGGAGTAGGAAATACTTTATATCTTTATAGGCTTGTCTAGTGGTTTTGTGGAGAATAAAAGGGCAGAGTGCTACACACTGACCTCTAGCCAGCACTTGCAGAGGAAGTTGTGTCCAAATAAGAGTCAGGGTCCAAGAGTTCCAAATAAAGAGCAGCAGTATATGAGTGGTGGTCCATGGCCAAGTCAAGAGAAATTCTGCCCCAGAGGAGCTTATGAGTGGGCACTTTGGGAGACACTTTAGAGAAGCTTCACTTTTCAGAGTATTTTAGAGGAGGTTGACCCTTGAAGTGGGAAGTGAGGGTAGAGATGGACATCAACGCTTGTGTTACATTTATATGTCACCTAGGTATGACAGGGTTCCCTTGTATTTTTATTCCTGAAGGAAAGAATCTTTGCTACCACATATAGGGTAATTTTTACTGGGATAAATATTCAGAGTCTTCTTTGTACCTGTCAAAGAAAGGAGGGTGTACTTCAAGTCACTGCAACCTTTCCTTGGAAAATTTCACATGCAAATCCTGTCCTTGGAAAATTTCACATGTCTTCACAGGAGAGATTTCAAACTTGAGTGCCACCTGGGCTGTGCTGAGAAGCATACTGAAGATCTCTCCACTAGATCAGAGTTTGCAAACCTTTTTAGAAAAGGGCCAAATAGTAAGTATTTTAGGCATTGCGAGCTATCCAGTCTTCACTGCAACTCTACTCAACTCTGCCAAATGTAGCAGGAAGCAGCCATAGATAATACCTAAGTAAAAGACTATTGCTGCATTCCAACAAAACTCTATTTATGGACACTGACATCTGAATTTCATGTAATTTTCATGTCACATAACATTTTCCTTAAATTTTTTTCAACTATTTAAAAATGTAAAAAATATTTTTAGCTTGTGAGCCACACAAAAATAAGTAGTGGGCTGGATTTGGCCTGCAGACCATAGTTTGCTGACTCCTGCACTAGACCTAGCAGGGGACAGAGGGCATCTACCTCTCTCCTGTGACCAAGGGTGAGTGCTAGTCTCTTAATACCAGTTCAGCCTCTTCACCTTTGAGAGCAGGTTCTCTTAATTAAATCACCTGTAGGGTACATCCATCTCACAAAGAGAAGGATTAATTTTCTTCTGAGAAAATGCAGGCTGGTCTGGGTGTGAGGAAAGGACAGTTTTCCTATCAGCTTGGGTTTTTGTGTTTTGTCCCTTGTGAAAAACAGACTGCCCCATTATTATGCTGAGAAGCATTTTGCTCTTCCTCGCCAGACCTGAATCTTGGCTGAATCACAAGAACAACCACGCTGGTTGTCAATGACTATTCTTTTTGGTGCCAGGAAGAATGGTGCCAACTATGATTACATTATTTTGATTCTAGGCCTCCCAAATGATGGGGACAATAAAGGGTGGTTTTTGCCAATTCATCCCACCACATATATAAAATTGTTTTTAACAAAATAAGCTTATTTTGAACATGTTGCTTTGTAGTCTGTTTAAGGAAAAAAAAATTTTTGACAGCATAACTGACATGTTCCCATATTATTAATAACATTATTTTAAATGGCCATGCACTGTTTTATCATAAATTGCAAAGAATTTGACCAAATTCTTCATTGTTGCCTTTTAAGTAGTTGCCAGTCTTAATATTATA
This sequence comes from Grampus griseus, assembly GCF_964374135.1. Classification (NCBI taxonomy): domain Eukaryota; kingdom Metazoa; phylum Chordata; class Mammalia; order Artiodactyla; family Delphinidae; genus Grampus; species Grampus griseus. Next base: position 33,564,821 of record NC_139002.1, read on the forward strand.
AAAAATTGTGTAATGTAATTCCTTTTAGATAAATTTTTGTGTAGCTTCACAGTTATTTTTTTTAGGATGAATTCCCAGGAATGGAATTACTTGAGTAAGCGTTGAAGGCTTTTGATAAGAATCACAAAAGTACTCTCGAAAAGAAGTTATCTCTATCAATTTGTATTCCCATCAGCAATACATGGGAATACATGAAAGTTTCAATTTCTGTGTACACTTGCCAATAAAAATTTAATTTCTTAGGAAAGCACAAAGATTTAAATGAAACTTTCTATTTATGTATATATCTTTCCCAATATTGTGAATATTAATGGGACAGGAACATTGTCTTCTTCGTTGCTTATTCTCATTTCCTAGCACAGTGCCTAGCATATAGTAGATATTCAATAAATACAGGTTGAATTAAAAAACAAGAGAAATAGACAATATTGACAATACCTAGATATGTACTTTATATATTTTCCTCAATTTTTCAGAGTGGTTAATTTGTTACAAAATATGATCTGATTAATTTTATGAGATCTGCTTTTCCAAAGTTATGTTTACTAGAGCCCTTTTTTCTAAATATGGCTTAAAATGTATGAGAAAAACAAAATGATTAGAGTACAATATAGTTTTGAATCTCTGATTTTGATATTTAGAGAAAACCTTTTGTTTCTATGAACTTTATGCTGTTGATAACCTCTCTTTCTCTTTCTGTCTCTCTGTTTAAAATCCAATTATTGTTCATTGGATCAGGGATATACATCTTTAATTTGGAGTGTGTGTATATCCAAAGACTTTAAAACATTTGCATTTTTTGGATACTTACACAGGTTGGATAGCAGCAAAAATGAATGAACTTGGACAAGCAATAATGGAAATACTCTTGTTGTTGATTGAGTGCAATTAGGATTTTGCTTTCATAATAGTAGTTGCAGCTGTGCATTCAATTGAAGAAATGCCTGCAAGGGCAAGATTCTCTCTTTAGATTGATACCCTACTGCTACTTGATTGTCTTAGTTGACTTATAGACCCTGTAGTGTTGAGTAAAATAATTGTCTATTTACACAGACAAAGTAATTTCTGACTCCAAGGTCACTTTCAGTTTACAAGAAAATTTTTGAAATTTTATAGAAACAGCACTCAGATGAGAGCCATGGGAAAGAATTACAGATTCTCTAGACAGAGTACTTTCAGGTGGCCCTCCACCTCCATTATGAGTTTTGTAGACTTAAAATGTTTGCTAAGGAAGGCATTATTGTTTTATTCACTGATGTATTGCAAGCATAAAAAACAAACAATACCTGGTCTCTTCTGGTCACAATGGTATAAAATTAGAATCAATCAAAAAAAAAAAACCGCTGAAAAATTCACAAAAATGTTGAAATTAAACAACACACTCCTGAAAAACCAATGGGTCAAATAAGAAATCAAAAGAGAAATAAAAAAAATCTTTAAACAAACAGCAATGGCAACACAACATACCAAACCTATGGTATGCTGTAGAAGCAGTTTTAAGAGGGAAGTTTATAGCTATAAAAGCTTACATTAAGGAAAAAGAAAGATCTGAAACAACCTAACTTTACACCTTGAGGAACTAGATAAAATGAACATACTAGCCCAAAGTTAGGAGAAGGAAGGAAATAACAGAGATCAGAGCTGAAATAAATGAAATAGAGAACAACAACAAAAAAAAAATTAATGAAACTCAGAGCACTTTTTTAAAAAATTATAAACCAAATTGATAAATATGTAGGTAGACTAAGATAAAAGAGAGAAGACTCTAAATATAATCATAAATAAGTGAGGAACCATTAGAGCTGATACCACAGAAATACAAAGGATCATAAGAGACTACTATAAACAGTTATATGCCAACAAACTGGTTAACCTAGAGGAAGTGGATAAATTCTTAGAAACATCCAACCTACCAAGTCTGAATCAAGACAGAGAAAATCTAAATACCCAATAAACAATAATCAAACACTGCCGAACAAAGAAAGGTTCAGGACCAGATGGTTGCACCGGTGAATTATAACCAACATTTAAGAAGAATTAAAGTCAATTCTTCTCAAACTCTTCCCAAAAGCTGAAGAGAAGGGAAGACTTGGAAACTCATTTTATGAGGTCAGCATCACCCTGATGCCAAAGCCAAAAAAGGACATTATAAGAAAAGAAAATTGCAGGTCAATATCCCTGATGAATATAGATGCAAAAATTCTTAATACTAACAAACTGAATTCAATAGCACATTAAAAGGATCATACACCATGATCAGATAGGATTTATCCTTGGGATGCAAGGATGGTTCAATATATGCAAATCATTAATAGAATAAAAGATAAAAATCATACGATCATCTCAATAGATGCATAAAAAGGATTTGACAAAATACAACCTTCTTTCAGGATGAAAAATTCTCAATAAATTGGGTAAAGAAGGAATGTACCTAAATATAATAAAGGCTATATAAAACAAGGCCACAGCTAACATCATATTCAACAGTAAAATGTTGAATGCTTTTCCTCTAAGATCAGGGACAAGACAAAGATGCCCACACTCACCACACCTATTCAACATAGTATTGGAAGTTCTAGCCAGAGCAATTTGGCAAAAAAGACATCCAGGGCTTCCTTGGTGGAGCAGTGGTTGAGAGTCCGCCTGCCGATGCAGGGGACACGGGTTCGTACCCCAGTCCAGGAATATCCCACATGCTGCGGAGCGGCTGGGCCCGTGAGCCATGGCCACTGAGCCTGCACGTCCGGAGCCTGTGCTCCGCAACGGGAGAGACCACAACAGTGAGAGGCCCGCGTACCACACACACACAAAAAGACATCCAAATTGGAAAAGAAGAAGTAAAATTGCCTGTGTTGGCAGATGCTACAATTTTATATATAGAAAACCCTAAAGAGTCCACCGAAAACTGTTAGAACTAATCAACAAATTCATGAAAGTTGCAAGGTACAAAATCAACATATAAAAATCAGTATCATTTCTATACACTAGCAATGAAATATCTGAAAAAGAAATAAAGAAAACAATCCTATTCCCAATAGCACAAAAAGCAATAAATTTAACCAAGAAGGTGAAAGAACTACACTGACAACTATAGAACATTGTTGAAAGAAATGGAAGAAGACACAAATAAATGGAAAGATATCTGTGTTCATGAGTTGGAAGAATGTATATTGTTAAAATATCCATATTACTCAAAGTCATCTGTAAATGTAATGCAATCCCTATCAAAATCACAATGGCATTTTTCACAGAAATAGAAAAAACAATCCTAAATTTTCATGACACTGCAAAAACCCCAAATAGCCAGAGCAATTTTTGGAAAGAAGAACAAAGTGAGATGCATCACACTTCCTGCTTTCAAACTGAACTACAAGGCAGTAGTATTCAAAACAGTATGGTACTGGCATGAAAATAGATACACATGAATAGAATAAAATCGAGAGCACAGAAATAAATCCTGGCATATATGGTCAATTAATATTTGACAAGGGTCAAGAATACTCAATGGGGAATGGATAGTATTTTTAATAAATCATGCTGGGAAAATTTGATATCCATATAAAAAGATGTTGGTCAAAGGGTACAAACCTCCAATTATAAGATTAGTAAGTTTTGGGGACTCTATGTATAGCATGGTGATTATAGTAAAAAATACCATATTATATCCTTGAAAGTTGCTAAAAGAGTTGATGTTCTCATCAAAAAAGAAATGATAATTATGTGAAGCGATGGAGGTGTTAGCTAATAGTATGGTCATAATCATTTTGCAATATACATCAAATCAAGGTATTGTATACCTTAAACCTATACAATGTTATATCTCATTATATCTCAACAATAATAATAAAAAGAATAGGCCTGGTACATATCAAAACTCAAATATTTGTTGACTGAAGAGGAGTCCTATGTGATTTGCCTTCTTTAATCTGCCAATCAGTAAATATTTCCTGGACATTTACAAAATACTTGCTGCTATAGATTTACACAATTTCTGTTTCAAGGAGCTTCTAGTCTAATTGGAGAGACAAAAACCTAGCACACATGAAAGTTTATTATTTGAAATTATATCAGTATCTTAGAAGCCACAAATAATCATCTTTACAATCAAAACAAAGGAGTGGGTTTTAATGCCCCCGGCCCCCTTCCCCCAAGAAATCACTTAAAAATACAAAGTAAATATTCTGTGGTAATGAGTGTCTGGGATTCCTTCCTTCAATTTTCTTCCCCCTCATTTCCTATTTCATACTGCCGCAACTGATTCTAATATGTCTTTCCCTAGATTACAGTCTTTCAATAGCTGCCAGGCACTACAGGACACAATTCAAATTCCATAGCATGGCTGTGATAGATCAATGATGGTCACAAAAGCTTTGGCATCTCTCTTTTAGAGAGGTGGGAGTCTATGTCTCTTCCCCTTGAATCTGGACAGGATTCATAACTGCTTTGACAAATAGAGATGGCAGAAGTGATGCTTTGCCAGTTTATAGGCCGAGGCCCTAAGAGATTGCCAGTTTCTGCTTCTTGTCTTTTGGAGCACCCACTCTTGGCACCTGAGCTGCAGGAGTTTAAACTATCCTGTTGTAGACAGTATGTGGAAAAACTATAAAACAAGCAAGAGAGGGAAAGTGGCCCAACAGAGCCTTGATTTCCATCCTTCCCCACCAAGGCAACAGATATATAACAGAAGCTGCCTTGGATTCTCTATTCCAGCCCAGCTACCAGCTGAATGTTACCAAGTGACCTCATTCAACACCACATAGAACAGGAGAATCAACCAGCTGAGGCTGGCCCATTTTGTAACTTACAGATTGTGAACATTATGAAATGACTTTGTTTTTAAGCCATCAAGTTTGGAGTGGCTGGTTACACAGAAATAGATGGCCATAACAATAGCTTATCAAGTTTCTTATAAATTAACACCAGTCTCTTTCTTCATCACATTTTCCTCTACTTTAAAAAAAAATTAATAGGCTTTATTAATCTTTGAGCAGTTTTTGGTTAACAAAAAAATATTGAGCTAAAAATACAGGAAGCTCCCATACACCCCTTACCCCCTACCAATTTCCCCATTTTTAATATGTTGCATTTATGTGGTATATTTGTTACAACTGATGAACCAATATTGTTACATTATTATTAAGTAAATTTCGTAGTTTACATTAGGGTTCACTGTTTGTGTTGTACAGTCTATGGGTTTTGACTAACGTATAATGGCATGTATCCACCATTACTGTGTTATACCAAATAATAGTTTCATTGCTCTAAAAACCCCTGTGATCATGCTTCCTAGAACCCCCGTCAATCACTGATATTTTTATTGTCTCTATAGTTTTGCCTTTTCTAGAATGTCATACAGTTGGAATAATACAGTATGTAACTTTTTTAGATTGGCTTCTTTCACTTAGAAATATGTATTTAAAGTTTTTCCACGTCTTTTGGTGGCTTACTCATTCCTTTTTATCATCCATATAATATTCCAGTGTATGGTTATACCACCATTTGTTTACCCATTTCCTTATAGAAGGACGTCTCGATTGGTTCTAAGTTTTGGCAATTATGAATAAAGTTGCTATAAACATTCACACATAGGTTTTTGTGTGAATGTAAGTTTTCAACTCATTTGGGTAAGTACCAAGGAGAATGATTGCTGGATCATATGGTAAGATTATGTTTAGTTTTGTAAGAAACTGCTCTACTGTCTCCCAAAATGATTGTATCATTTTGCCTTTCCACCAGCAATTAATGAGAGCTCCTGTTGCTTTTCATCCTCACGAACATTTGGTGTTGTCAGTGTTCTGGATTTTGGCTATTCTAATAGGTGTGTAGTGGTATCTCATTGTTGTTTCAATTTGAATTCTCTAATGATGTTGAGTATCTTTTTCAATATGTTTATTTGCTCTCTGTATATCTTCTTTGGTGAGGTGTCTTTTCAGATATTTTGCCCATTTTTAAATTGGGTTGCTTGTTTTCTTAATGTTGAATTTTGAGCATTCTTTGTATATTTTAAATACCAATTCTTTAGTTGAAATTTATGTGTTTTGCAAAGATTTTATCCTATTTCCCTCTATTTTTAACCTTCATATTCCTTCAAACACACATCTGGTATGCTCAAATCACAAAAAAAATGACTTGTTTCCTCTGCATACCATGCTCTCTCTTATTTTCGTATCTTTGCACAGTCTATTCTGTTATCTGCATTCAAGGCAATGGAAACTTATACTTAAAGTATAAAGAGTATTAGAGGAGTATATCATATCCTGTGTGAAACCGTCATGTATCTCAGACAGATTTAGTGTCTCAGTTCTCTGTGCTCACAAATCACTTTGTGTACACTGCAATTAAAACACTTAGCACGGGGACTTCCCTGGTGGTAAAGTGGTTAAGAATCCACCTGCCAATTTAGGGGACACGGGTTTGATCCCTGGTCCAGGAAGATCCCACGTGCGGCAGAGCAACTAAGCCTGTGTGCCTCAACTACTGAGCCTGCGCTCTAGAGTCCATGAGTCACAACTACCGAGCCCTCGTGCCACAACTACTGAAGCCCGTGCACTTAGAGCCCATGCTCTGCAACAAGAGAAGCCACCGCAATGAGAAGCCCACATGCTGCAATGAAAAGTAACACCTGCTCACCGCAATTAGAGAAAGCCTGCGCGCAGCAACGAAGACCCAATGCAGACAAAAATAAAAAAATAAAATAAATTTATTAAAAACAAAACAAAACAAAATACTTAGCACATTGTATTTTAACTCTGGTTTATGATCCTGCCAACCAAACTGATCATGAGCCTCTCAAGGACAGGGGCCATATCTTTTACATCTTTATACGATTCTCTAGTCCTCCATGTAAGAAAAAAAATGCATAATAGATACAAATTATATGAAGGAATCCCAGAATAAATCTAGGTGTTGAGGTGTGGGAGGAGAGATCATGAGTTACTTCTCTGAGCATTTCATGATAAAAGTCATAGGCTTTGGGATGGAAGAATTAATAATAACATTTGACTAGAAATGAATGATAAAATTTTGAAAGACAGTAGAAGCAAATCTATTTGTGGCTTTCATCTTTGGTGCATTCTCTCTCACACTCTTGGGTCCCTAGCTCTGAGGGAAGCCAGCTGCTATGTTGTGAGTCAACTGTGTGAGAGGTCCAGGTGGTGAGGGCTCAAAGCCTGCCAATAACTCTGTGAGTGAGCTTGGAAGTAGCTTAATGTGATCATGCTTTCCATACTGTTTACCAACATGTTATTTTCTTTTAACCTTACATTATTGTTCGAGTGAGCTCTTGGTGCCATGGTAGTAATTAAATGCTCTGACTAAAGAGAAGTGAAAAGTGATCTGGTTAGAAGTGTTAGGTGGTATAGGTCACCTCCTGAGAGACTATGTCTAACCAACTCACCAGAGGCCACTCCTTCTGGTAGCTAACCCCATTTAGGAATTCTTATATTTTAATATTGGTCTACTGGAGGTCATAACTTTCCACTAGATCACTTGCTTTGGTTTAGGCTCAAGGAATAATGGAAAGAGTTCACAATTCAAATACAAAACCAAAAGTTTTAAGTGTGTGGAAAATTTGTTTTATGTTAAAACTGTTCCATCCTGATATGGAACTATTTATAGTATTTATTATTCCACTTTGCTTGAATATTTATATACTTTACTGCAAAAATATTAATGTGCTTGATTATGAAACTCCCCAAACCCTGTTGGGATGTTACACAATTACAGCAAAAGCATCACATTATATTCCTAATATCTGAGAAAATATGTAAATTCTGAAAAACATCTACTCATAAGTTCTTGGTCACTGGATTGTGGACCTCTATTGGCTTCCTTGGGATATCATCTCTCAGATGACAATGCAAGACTGAGAACTAGAATCATAAGAAGATAGAAGGATCTAACTTTCAGGAATAAAAAATGCTTATTTGCTCTCCCACTCCAATTTATCACTCCTATGCTCCAAATGTGGACATACGGATTGCTCATAATAATAATAGGATTTTTAGAACATATGCTGTTGATATTGGCTTCTTCTGAACTGAAGCTGTGCTTAACATCTGGGGGATCTGGGGGGAGTGAGGTTAAGTTTAGGACATCATCTAGAAGCAAATTTTGTCATTGGAACAAAACATTGCATGCCTGGAGTCTGTCCCAGACTGTTTTTATGTAGTATTTTTCTTCTCTTCCTACTTCCAGAAGCAGGAATATGCTACTTGCTAGTTGATCATCCCCAAAGTTAATTCATTATAATTCAAGGAAAATTCCTCACTTTCATGTACTCATGTGGCCCAGGCATTAGAAATGTAATATCACTGCTAATTGGCTGAATGATTAATTCAATTCTTGAAACATTACATCTGAAATAATATCTGGGCAGTCTCTAATTTAATGACTCAGAATCATGGATGGGAAACATTATCAGCTTAATACCTAGTATTTCAAAGAGATACTGACAAAGAGATGATGACAGAAATTTTTTAAAAGTTATTTCATTTTCTGAACATCAGTTTTCCCATCTATACAATGGTTCAAATATAATTATAATCCTCCTTCAAGTTACTGCAAAGATTAAATGAATTAATATATGTAAGATACTTGGAATAATGTCTTGCACATGTAAATGATGATGAATCTCCTTTCTTACACCTTCCAAACTTGTTAGATTTGTCCTTAGCCTGAATTTCCTTCTACCTTCTCCTTACACCATGGAATGACTCTCCATCATTGCTATTATGGTTACAATAAATAACTCCTTCCCTTTGTCCAACTGAATTTTATCTTGTTAATTTTTTCTTGCTTTAGTTCTGTGCTTCTTATGTTTAAATACACTTATCTTGTCTTTTCCAGAGTGTCCTGGATTCAACTTTATTACCAAAAAATATTCCATTTTGATTCTTAGCTCTAATGGTAGAATAAAGGCTTTTTATTCTTACTTTTTTAAAATAAAGGGCTTTCATAAAAAGAAACAATATTGAATTATTTGTAGTGAGGTGGATGGACTTAGAATCTGTCATACAGAGTGAAGTTAGTCAGAAAGAGAAAAACAAATACCATATGCTAACACATATATATATATATATATAGAATATAAAAAAAAATGGTTCTGATGACCTAGGGGCAGGACAGGAATAAAGACGCAGACATAGAGAATGGACTTGAGGACAAGGGGAGGAGGAAGGGTAAGCTGGGACGAAGTGAGAGAGTAGCATTGACATATATACACTACCAAATGTAAAATAGATAGCTAGTGGGAAGCAGCTGCATAACACAGGGAGATCAGCTCGGTGCTTTGTGACCACCTAGAGGGGTGGGATAGGGAGGGTGGGAGGGAGACACAAGAGGGAGGGGATATGGGGATATATGTATACAGATAGCTGATTCACTTTGTTATACAGCAGAAACTAACACAACATTGCAAAGCAATTTTACTCCAATAAAGATGTTAAAAATATAAGGGGCTTTATATCATTAGTAAGCAACAATTTGTCAATAATATTTTTTCAGTAAAAGGACTTTTTGAGGTCCCTGAAGTTATATCTTACTTTGCCAATGGGTAAGGTAATCTCTGACTAGGTAATTACTGGGTTTTTGACCATTTAACTCAGATGACTGCTCCTGATATTTGTATACTAATGTTCTTTCTACAGGGTTGCATATATGTAATCACATGTGATCCTTATGACACGGTAAAGTGGATGTTGTCATCATCTCTACTTTTTGGATGAAGGAACTGAGGAGTGGACAAACTGAGTAATTTGTTTAAACTAAGCTGCTAATACATAGAATCTGGAGCCTCCCAGCCTTACAACTCCAAGTCCAGTGTCGTGCATCTCTTTCTCAATTTACTCTTTCTAATAAAGGATGAGTGTTGATAAATGCCGATTACTTAAAGCATAAGGAGGTTGTGGTGTACTATGTACCTTGGAATAGATTTCTAAATACTTTCCTAATAATCGTCTTAAGCAAGTACCTATATTAGAAAGTTATAATAATTCCCACCCCATTAAAGCCATCATGGGAGGCAGGAATTTTTTTGGTTTTGAAAAATGAAACCTTCAAGACAACATAAAGCAAGCTGATAAAATACATATCTGATAGCTCTATTCATCAACCTCAGTTGGTGTTCTTTGGAAAACAATTTTTTTTAATCTGAGGGGAAGAAGAATTTTATTTTTCTTAAAGAATAATTTTTGGAAGTTATACTATTGACTTTTCTTCTAGTCACAAAACAAGTCTAAGAAACATATCATATAACAGAATTTATATATGTAGATATACTATGGAGTGTTCAGAGGCAAAGCTATCTTAAGATTGTTAACGAGAATTTACAGAACTCCTGCCCTGGGCAACGCCATCTAGTGGTCCAGCCCAACAGTGCGTCATCTGGTGAAATAAGGTAGCTGGCCAATGGAGCATTTCGCTTTACACCCAGCTAGTGTTTTCCTGAGAATGGCTCAAATAAACTACTTTTCCTGTTACCATGTTATAAAATTTTTACTGAAGGACACTCAAAATTCCATTTAGGATGGAACTTTGGAAACAGGGAATGAAGGTTTTACCCAATGTAAGGAGACTTGATGTTGTATATATAACCTCGAAATGAACTAATTGAAATGTATAAAACTCACATGCTTTTTGGTGTCACACTGCTGCAGTTTTTGCTTACTAAGCTAGCTCCCCAATTCAATTATTAATTCTTTGAGGACTAGTAGTGGGTCTCATTGATCTCTGTATTCACAGAGCCTGGAACAGAGTGAATACTTAGGAAAAACTTATTGAATACATATAGCTAAAAAAAAAAAAAAAAAACTACAGGAGTTGATAAACCTACTTCTTTTTATTCTTTTTATTTTATTATTAAAAGTGATTGTAGGGGCTTCCCTGGCGGCGCAGTGGTTGAGAATCCGCCTGCCGATGCAGGGGACACGGGTTCGTGCCCCAGTCCAGGAAGATCCCACATGCCATGGAGTGGCTAGGCCTGTGAGCCATGGCCGCTGAGCCTGTGTGTCCAGAGCCTGTGCTCTGCAACGGGAGAGGCCACAACAGTGAGAGGCACGTGTACCACAAAAAAAAAAAAAAAAAAAAAAGTGATTGTAATATTACTTCTATGTATAGCAAAGAATTCAAAGTCAGGGTCAGAGGAGAGCGAGACAAGAGACAGAAATATTGATTTGAGGTATACACAGGATTCTGTTGGGTCATAGAGAAATATTTAACCCAACTTGGGTGGAAAGGGCTGTGTGTGTGTGTGTGTGTGTGTGTGTGTGTATGTATGTGTGTGTTTTGCCTCCTGAAGAAAGTGATTCCTGAGATGAGTTTGAAAGGTTATAAAGTCATAGCCAAGTACAGAAGATAAAAAAGTATTTCTCATGACACACAAAGAGGTGTGATATGGCACAATAAATGGGGAGGGGCCCTCTGTCTCATTGCATGCTTGCCTGTGGTTTATCTCCCTCCCCTCTCCTTTATATTATTTTCTAATCTATTTATATATCTTCAAGCCTTTTGTACATACTTTATCTCAAACATTTTCCCAATCTTCCTTAATCTTATAGTTTTATTATCATAATTTATGTTTCTAATCTTTAATTCCCTCTGTTACACTTTACTTTTCATTTTATGGATTTTAGCTTTTAACAATAACCTTTTATGTCCTTTACTTTTATGGCTTTTGATCTACTAATTCTGTTGACCTTTAATTTCACCTATTTTATTTTATTATTTAAAAATTCTTAATCTCATCTTTGTTTGCAATCATGTGCTCATTCTTAATTTTTACCTTCTATTTTTCTCCTAGCCCACTCTCTCAATTTCAGTTTTACTCTTTCTTAACTTTTTAATCTACTACTACTAATATTTTTGAAAATAGTGTTTCTCCTTATCTATCATCATCCTCCTTTTGTTTTGTTTGCTTTCATAATGACAGCAGGAAACATGGTCACAAAGGTGGCCAAAAGACTGACCCATCACTGGGAAGGCTGGCAGCTTTCTTGCCAGCTGTGGGGACCCCATCCCAAACCCTCCTGCACTTTCTCTCACCTCCACTTTCCTCTGTCCTGTGCATCTTCCTGTTAAATCCAGACATCTCACCTTTCTGCAAGTTATCAGAATGAAGTCCTAAACCTGCTGATGTTCATTCACTAATGACTTCACTTGAAGTGGTTCTTTTACCGTGAACTCAAATGTCTGTGAACACTGTCAGTTTAGTATCTCTAAGTGCAAATTTCTTTCTCACCTGGTCAGCAGCAAAACTCTCACGTACTGTGGGCTGTAGACGTATGCTAAAATGTGAAACCATATGTTGAGTAGGAGAATGGAGTATATATTCTAGGGGTGTGCTCTTTGGGCTTCAGAGAAGGATACCCAGGGTAGAACACAGCTGTGTCAACTGATAGCTATAGAAGGAAGTCTTATATCCTACTGCTTCTGTGCTCTGCATTTGCTCGCACTCTAATGCCTTCACGTGTTGGGGGCTGGAGCAGGGAGAGAAATAAAATAAAAGAGAAAACAAATGAACTTCTTTCTACCTACAGGAGTCTTAACTTCTTATGCCTCCCCCAGATTTGTCTTCTTTTTTTATAAAAGGTCTTTTCTTTGTAAAGTCAATTTTCTTTGAATTACTTGAGTCTTAAGATGTTCTAGGTTGAAACTAAACAAAGCCCAAACTGTTATTGGTATTGTGCATCCAAAGTTCAGTAAGTCTAGCCTAAAAAAGTGGTCTATACCTCATTCCTTGCACAAATTCATATTAATAATATCATCTTTATACTTGTCTACATATTCATATTAATGATTAAATGCTGTTTATACTAATGCTGACATAAGTAATAATCTCATTAAACATGAATAAGGGACATATATCCAGTCACCAGTGGCTTATCTAAAATACTGTCTGTATTAATTTCCGAGGGCTATTGTAACAAATCGTCACAAACTGGGGGGCTTTATTCATTGTTCCACAGCTCATGAGGCCAGAAGTTGAAATTGAGTGGTGGCAAGGTTGGTTCCTTCTGGAAGCTCTAGGAGAGAATCCATTCCATGCCTCTCTTCTAGCTTCTGGTAGCCTCTGATGTTCCTTGGCTCATACAACACAACTCCAGTTGGCTGTGTCCTTACGTGGCCTTCTCGTCTGTGTGTCTCTGTGTCTCAAATCTCCCTCTCCTTCCTCTTATAAGGACACCAGTCATTGTGTTTAGGGCCCACCCTAAATCCAGGATGACCTCATCTTAGGATCCTTAATTATAGTGGCAAAGACCCTTTTACCAAATAAGGCACCTTCACATTTTCCGGGGCTTAATATCTTTTTGAGGGGCCAGTATTCAACTCACTACACTGTCAGTCATAACTTTCTTCACTTTTTCTTTTCTGATGTTCTAAGTAGGGGTGAATAAATGGTGCACAGGATACACTCTCAAATAATATTTCTTAATACTGGTCTAGACAAGGATTTTTATTATAAGGAAGTAAAACCCAAGCAAGTTGGCTTAAATGAAAAAAATTTATTGTAGTGAAATGAGAGGCTATTTGACTGACATCTAAGGATAGGAAAGAACCACTAGACTCAAAGGTACTAGAAATAGAAAGTAAGCAACTGAGGTGCCACCTTCCTTGTCTCTGGGGATGAATGGTCACTCACTCTTATACAGTTTCTATCTGCTTTTCTCATGTGTGTCTTAGTTGGCTCAGGCTGCCATACCGAAATATCACACACTTGGTGGCTTAAACAACAAACATCTATTTCTCACAGCTCTGAACTTTAGAAAGTCCAAGATCAAGGTACTGGAAGATTCAATTCTTCAGGAAGAGGACTTTCTTTCTGGCTTGCAGATGACCACTTTCTCACTGTATCCTCATACATGGAGATGGGAGGTCTCTACTCTCTTTTCCATCTTAAAATGACACTAATCCCATTATGTAAGGCTGGATAGTATAAAATTCCTAGAGGAAAACATAGATGGAATAATCTTTGATGTAAATTGTAGCATTTTTTGGGATGCTTCTCCTAAAGTAAAAGAAATAAAAGTGAAAATTAAAAAAAAAGGGACCTGATTAAAGTTAAAAGATTTTGCACAGCATAGGAAACCACTAACAAAATGAAAAGACAACCTACGGAATGGGAGAAAATATTTGCAAATGATTTGACTGATAAGGGATTAATATCCAACATATACCAACAACTCATATAACTCAACATCAAAAAACCAAACAATTCAATTAAAAACTGGCAAAAGAACTGAAGAGACATTTTTTAAAAGGGGAAATGAAGATGGCCAACATGTTAATGAAAAGTTATTCAACATCACTAATCATCAGGGAAAAGCAAATCAAAACTACAATGAGATATCACCTCACACCTGTCAGAATGGCTGTCATCAAAAAGGACACAAATAGCAAATGTTGGCAAGGCTGTTGAGAAAAGGGAACCCTCATATGCTATTGGTAGAAGTGTAATTGGTGCAGTCAGTGTGAAAAATGGTATGGAGGTTTCTCAAAAACTGAAAATAGAACTACCATATGACCCAGCAATTCCAGTCTTGTGTATTTATCCAAAGAAAAGAAAAACACAAATTAGAAAAGATATATGTACCTCAGTGTTCACAGCAGTAATATTTACAATTGTCAAGATATGGAAGAAACCTAAGTGTCCATTGACAGATGAATAGATAAGGAAGATGTGGTATATATACAGAATGGAATACTACTCAGTCATAAAGAAGAGTGAAATTTTGCATTTGCAGCAACATGAATGGACATGGAGGGCAATATGCTCAGTGAAACAAGTCAGACAAAGACAAATACTGTATGATATCACTTTTATGTGGAATCTCAACAAATACTGCAAATTAGTGAACATAATGAAAAAGAAACAGACTTACAGATACAGAGAACAAACTAGTGGTTTCCAGTGGGGAGACGGGGGTGTCCGGGGGAGAGGTAATATAGAAGTCGGGAAGTGGGAGGTACAAACTACTGGGTGTGAGATAAGCTACAAGGATGTATTGCATAACACAGGGAATATAGCCAATATTTTGTAATAACTGTAAATGGAGTGTAACCTTTAAAAATTGTATTAGAAAAAGTAAACGAAATTAATAAACCTTTACCCAACTCATCAAGAAAAAAAAGAGAGGACCCAAACAATAAAATTAGAGATGAGAAAGAAGTTACAATGGACACCACAGAAATACATAGGATCAGAAGAGACTACTATGAACAACTATATGTCAATAAAATGGACAACCTAGAAGAGATAGACAAATTCCTAGAAGTGTACTATGTTCCAAGGCTGAACCAGAAAGAAATAGAAAATATGAATAGATCAATTACCAGTATTGAAATTGAATCAGTAATTTAAAAACTCCTCCAAATTGTCCAGGACCTTCTAGTTCTTCTTACCCCCATTAGTTACAATAGTTTCTTCTGTGTCTCAATATTCTTTAAGGGAAACATGATTGTCCCTATGAATTTTTCAAAATTAGGGCCTCCCTGGTGGCGCAGTGGTTGAGTCCGCCTGCTGTTGCAGGGGACACGGGTTTGTGCCGGCCCGGGAGGATCCCACATGCCGTGGAGCGGCTGGGCCCGTGAGCCATGGCCGCTGAGCCTGTGTGTCCGGAGCCTGTGCTCCACAACGGGAGGGGCCACAACAGTGAGAGACCTGCATACACACACACACACACACACACACACACACACACAAAATTATACAAAGGATGTTGCCCAGCTTTTATATGGGCACCCTTCAGATTAGATGTTCAATTATGGCATCATAAGCAATGGCTGGGGATATAAGGAGAAGGCAGCATCATGTGTCATGTGGTCAGCTGGACACAGCAGACAATTTGGGTAGGCTTAGCTTTCCTGAGAAAGTGACCAAAGACAGGATATATCCAATACAGTTAGTTTCCAGTTTAAAATGGATATCAAGCTCAGATCAGAAAACTTGGAAAATGTAACAAATGCAAAGAAAAAAATAAAATTGCCACAGCTCCACCTTTTAGTGATAGCTACTACTAACAATTTAATCACGTACTTTCCATTTTTTTCTATTTGTGCATATTTATATATACTTTAAATATTTTATTGTGAAATTTACTACATGCAGAACAGTATATAACATATATGCACAATTAAAGAATAATAATTTAAAGACTACCTGCTACCTTGCTTAAAAAAATAGAATGCTTGCAATATCTTTGAAGTTTCCTATTCACTTTTACCCAAATGTACTCCTTCTCCATCCCTCAGAAATAATCATTATCCTGAATTCCATGACAAATACTCCCTTTTTTTTGGTTTTGTTTTTAGTTTAATTGAGATATTATTGACATATAACATGTAAGTTTAAGGTGTACAATGTGATGATTTGATACACACATCTGATACATATATATATTCCCTTATTTTCTTTAGTCTCACCATATTTGTGTGATTACTCAAGGAAAATGTTATTTTGCCTGTCTTTGAACTTTCTGTCATGGAATATATTATATGTAATTTTCTGTAACCTGTTTTTCTCAGTCATTAGAATAATTTTTCATTTTTTATTTTGAAATTCACCAGTACACTTTAAAAAAATCATTAATGTTCGTAGGTATAGCTGTAGTTTATTTCTGTTTGCTGCTATAGAGTATTCCATTTCCTTATTTATTTATTCAATCTCCGGTTCATGGTCATTCAAGTATTCCTACTATTTTGCTATTATAAACAATACTGCTAGAAACATCTTGGTACATGTTTCCTGCTTCACATGTTTAAAAGTCTATCAGTATTTCTCAAACATTGTTGGCTATGATCCATAGTAGGAAATACATACTGCAGATTGACTCAGTACAAAGGTACATGTACACACACACACACACACACAAACATGCACACCCATACCTAAATACATGTACACGTAAAACAATACTTTAATGAAACAGTTATTACCCTTCTTCCTTGCAACACAAAATCTAATATTTTCTTTTCTAATTTGTCCTGTTCTAGTGAAATCTAGTATATTTTATTTTTTTAAAAAGCTGGTTTTAACTCACTAGATCTGTGTATTTTTTTCAATACTTTAGCACTTATCAGAATCACCTGAAGGGCTTATTAAAACACAAATTGCTGGGAGTTTCTCCAAAGTTTCTATTCCAGCAGCTCAAGAATTTGCATTTCTAACAAGGATCCAGGTAATGCTAACGCTGCTGATCTGGAGACCACAGAGAAGGAAACACTGAATGAGACTGATTTCACAATTTATTAAGTAACCCACAATCTTCAAGCATACATATTTTAAAGTGAAATTGCTGGGTCATAGTCTAGATACAACTTGACACTAGGTACAGTTAATTTTCAAAGTTGTTGTACCAATAAACTCTCCCATCAGTGCAATATAGGAATTTTCATTGATCCATATCCTTTCCAACACTTGATATTGTCAGATATTGTAATTTTGCTAATTTGATGAGTGTGAAATGCTATTACATTATGATTTTATTTTTGCATTTCCTTAATTATTACTGACATTGAGCATCTTTTAAATGTTTACTGGCCATTCATGTTTCCAGTTATGTTAAATGCTTGTTCATAGTTTCACTCATTTTTCTATTGTCTTATTGATTGGTACATGTATTCTAAATATTAATCCTTTTGGGGTATATATATTGCAAATACCTTAAGCCAGTTTGTAATTTGATTTTAAATTATCATATTGTGTTTTCAAGAACAAAAGAACTTAAATTAGTTATTTCATGGTTATTTGTGTCATTTTATGAAATCTATACCTAATCATAGATAAAATCTATATTTTCTTCTAAAAGTTGTAGATTTGTAAAATGGCAGAACTTCAGAGAAGGCTCTTTATACCAAAACCAGGTAAACTTGATAAAACCTGATAGGGAAAAAGTGGGACTTGACAATTAGAATATTGGAGTAGGTGCATTTGAAGATATTGAGTCCCTAAATTCTCCTGAATCCTTTGACCTGAAAAAGTGGCCCACCCATCCCTGTGGAAGAAACAGCCCCCTTCCTTGCTTGAAGACTATGCAAGTGCCTCAAAGGAGGCCAATACCTTGTATGACAGTCCTGTTTCTCCTCAGGAACTGACCACTTCTCGTGACCACCAGACCACCAGTAATGCCAAACCTTAGCACAAACTAATTAGGTAAGTGCTGGAACTGCTAAGGGAGAGAGATTATACACCAAAAGAACTACAGTACCTGGTTAATATAAACTGGTGTGAATAGGATGCCTGAGGATGCTGGATCATTGGGGCAGAATGTAAAGCTGGCTAAGGGGAGAATGTCAATATAGAGGCACTCTGCTGTAAAATAAGATTTAACATCCTGGCTTGGGCCTTGGGTGATTTCTTTAGCATGTTTCTGAGATGGCTGTTGAATGCTTAAACACAGTAATAATTCTCATAAATGAAATAGAGATGCCATAACTGCCATGGACAACTGAGGAGGAAGCAATCAAAAGGCTCAGAGCAATGGGCCTGCTCAATTGGGCTTATTAGCTGACAGTTTTCCTTGAGAGGGACCAAAGTCAACTCCATTTTCCAAGGTGATAAGGAATGTGCTAGTGAGAGGGCAAGCACATTGTTGAAAGGCTCAGGAATGGATCATTTCATAGGAGATGCTATTACAGTAGTGGGCTCCTTAGTAAAAAGGGGGTTGATAGGACCTTAGAATAGTAGAGGACAGGTGGCAACAATTTATTTTCATAACCAAGGTGGACCTAATTACCAAAATGGGAAGCAAGTTTAGAATGAGAGTTACGGGGTCCTGACATGAGGGATATATGATGACTCAGAGGTAAGGTAGATGCACAGTCAACAAAGGTACTGCTTAATGTACATAATCATGTATATAATCATGACTTCTTGAACACTTTCCAGACATGAGCCAGTTTTCACTCTCAGAACCATAGAGTGAGTGATCACATACCATGAAGAAAGACTGTACAACATCATGGCAAGTGTATATGGTTGTGGTTCTCCCAGTCTCTACTAAAGGGATCTAGTTATCTTCTTAGGTAACTCTACACTGTGGAAAGGGAAATTGTTTTGAGAGCTGTTGGATTTAGGGTCTTAGTTGATATGAAAAGACCCAAGGATTCAAATCAGTCCCATGACATTCTTGTTAGAATAGAGGCACTGTGTTTTGTTTCTCATAGATGGATTTTAGCTGGACTTTAAACATATCTCATAATTTTGTGTTTTAACTCTTGAGTCTAGTACATTTATATTTATTATGATTCAATATATTTATATTAATTTCTACCATTTTGTTTTGTACTTTAGTTCTGCTTTTTTTCTTCTGATTTTCTACTTTTTTCTTCTTTTTCTCTACTTTTTTTAAAATCAAGTAGTTGTTCCTTCCTTATCCCATTTTTTTCCTAAACTATTTTGGAAGCTATAAATTTTGTATATTGTTCCATCGATTAGCTTAGACATTTTAGTATGCATGTATTAAAATCTCTAATAATTTTATCTTCTTCCCCAAAGGACTTAGAACATTGTAACTCATCTTTTTCTTCCAAATTGTACATATTTCCCACAAGGATTTTAATTCTATTGTTTTCAGGCCCACTATCAATGTTCATGTGGATATATCCACATATTTAAAGTTTTTCTTTTTTTACCATTGCTTTTCTTTCTTTCTTTCTTTCTTTTTTTTTTTTTTTTTTTTTTTGCAGTACGCGGGTCTCTCACTGTTGCGGCCTCTCCCGTTGCAGAGCACAGGCTCCGGACGCGCAGGCCCAGCGGCCATGGCTCACGGGCCCAGCCGCTCCGCGGCGTGTGGGATCCTTCCGGACCGGGGCAGGAACCCGTGTCCCCTGCATCGGCAGGTGGATTCTCAACCACTGCGCCACCAGGGAAGTCCTAAAGTTTTTAAACTCTTAAAAAAGTTTTAAAGTTTTACTCTCTTTTAGAAGTACACGTTTAAAAAGTTTCTTAGAGAGGGTCTGTTGGTAGTAAATTCTCAGTTTTGTACAGAAATATTGGTTCTTGTTCTTGAACCATATATTTTCTAGGTGTCCAATTCTGGGCATATGTACATGCGCACACATGTGCACACATATGTGCACACACAGAGTGTTTTAATCCTGTATTTTCCCTTAGAATAATAATGTGATATGAATATTACATAAGCTCCCAAATAATCTCAAATATGATTTAGTGGCTGTTTAATATTTTATTGTATGGGCAAACTATAATTTATTTAAATAATCTCCAAATATTTATTATGTAGGTAGTTTCCAACCTTTTAAAACTATTATAATTAATACTGCAGCAAACGTTCTTGAACATAAATCTTTGTCCTCATTTCCGAATGTTCCTTTAGAGAATATTACTAGAAGTAGAATTTCTGGGTCAGAACATCTTAGCCTTATAAATTTAATTTAATTTTTTTTGCCCCCAATCGCACATCTTCCACTGAGTCTCTGGAATCACTATTTAAATTAAAATTTTTACTTACATCAAAGTAAAACCTGCACATGATTAAAAAATCGAGTAGTATGGAAGGATTAAAAATGAGAAGGAACAGTTTCCTATACCTATCCCTTCTATGTCCACTTGAAGGGTTTTAAATTTTTTTAGTTACAGTTCTGCTAGTTACATCAACATTTTCAAATAGTTTGCCTGTTCTGTTTCACCACGATTTCATTTCTTTCCACTTTGTAAGTGAAGATTTTAGCACTCTCACACTTTTCTCTCTCTTCTTTTCCTGACCATTTTCTGCTTGCTATAATTCTACATTTATAATACTTTCAAGATTAATAAGCTATACATTTTATTTTGTAACCATAGCCAAAATATTCTAGAAGCTGATTCTAAATGTGGACAACAGCAAGATTTACATGATCAGGACTGTGAAAAGTTGCTTTCTGTAGTGCTAACCAGTGTGCTATGATTACACTGCTTCCTCTTGGTTTTCTGCCTCTTTCACTGTCCCTTTCTTCTCTCTTTCTCTCTCTCTCTTTTTTTTGTCATTGTTGCCTTTATCCTATGTCTAAATATGGGAGGACTCTAGAGTTCATTGCTGAGTCTTCCATCCATTCTCCTCTTCATCTGACTTCCTCTCTAGGCAATTCTATCTAGAACTATAAATTTAATCCAGTCCAAATGCTAATGAATCCCAAGTGTATCTCTTTAGCCATAACCTCATCCCGAGCTCTAGACCTGTATTTTTACCAGTCATTTTCAACTTAATGTGTATAAATGCAGTTTTTTATTTTATTCTGAAATTATTCCTCACCCTCTCTTTCCCTCTTTAGTAAATGGTATCAGACTTCACTTAATTAAGCAAGACAAAACCTGTTAGTAATGATCTTTGATGTCTCCTTTTTCATCATCTACATATCTATTACAGCAACAAAATATACAGTTTGTCTATATCTCCTTCTTTCCACTGTGACCACTATCACTTATTGCCTGGACTATTGCAATAGCCTTCTAACTGGCAAAGGCTTTTAAAAATCCAAATTTCCATATAGCAGAGTTCTTTTTTAAAAATATAAATCAGATCATGTAACCCTCTTGAGTTAAAATCTTCACTGGTTTCTTAGGCTAATGCCCAAATCCCTTATGAGGGTGGACAGGATCTTCCCTCCCTGTCTGCCTCTCTGGCCACATCTCTTGCCACCTTCCCTAAGCTGTATTTCCTATCTAAATATTCTTCTAAACAAATGTCAATTGAAAATTCTAAGAAAAAAATATTTCAGATATTTCTTTCAGAAAGGCAAAGGGATGGTAGGAAATGGTTAACAGGAAACTGGTCAGCTGTTTACTTTAATATACTTACCCATTACTACTTAATATATTGGGTTCTGTAAAGATGAACTGGGCAGAGCCTTAGGAAGTTTTCATCATCTGGTATGGAAGACAGACAATTAAAACATTTATAGAATATTGTGAAAATTGCTAAAACTGGGCATGAACTTCTAAAAAGGTGAAGAAAATATAATATTATTTTTTTGCATATTGGTTTTAAAGATAATTAGAAAAAAGGGAAGAAGGGGGAAAATCAGCAGGTATATTTTGAGCAATTGATTGCTTATGCTATTCATGGGATTCCTATGTTAGAGAGGAGGAAAATTTGAGGTAGACCTGGAAGCATAGGTAGGAGCTCACTGGCAAGACAAGGAAGGGAATCCCATTTCATGAAGGAGAACTAGAAGACATCAATGTGAAGAAATTTGAATATTTTTAAGTACTGGAAGTTGTTGGTAATGCTGAGTTAGTTTGGAAAGACTCAGAGTTCTGATCCTTAGAGTAACTGGCTAGATATCAAAGTCATCAAATGGGATAAGGAAGGCAAGGGAAAGGGTAAGTTTGGTGGGAAAAATAATTTTTGATGCATAGAATTTGAAGTAGTTGAGTGCCAGATCTACATGTTTGGCGAGAGGAATATGAGTCTGGAACTCAAGAGTTTTCAATTGAAGAAACAGACTTTTGAAACTTCAACATATTTTAGTGCTTTATTGTTATTCAAAATTGGAATATAATCATCTTACATGGAATGCTTTTCTAATATATAAGTATTCTGAAAAAGTTACTATTTTATTTTATTTTTTCATTTCAATTTCATTAGATTTGTGGAGAGAGAGAGAGAACTGTTGAGACAGATCATAGATTTTTCTTTCTTAGGCATGGCATTTCATACCTTTGGCTAAGGGAGGTTCTGTGTAATTGAAAAATAGCTTCCAATTTATGCTTAGAATTTACCCATCTCAGAGTTTTATTCCAATGACAGATAATTGTAGGACACTTTTTAGTTTAACTGTAAATGCTGTAGCTAACTAAAATTGCTAAATCACTATAAAAGTGATTTAAAAATGTAGTGAAACAGTTTGACTTCCATTGGACCTGGACTCCTTAAAAAAATCACAGAAATTATAGCACTACAGAACACTAGAACGTTCAAGTATCTTAGAAATAAATCTTACTAAAGGCTTCCAATTACACGTAGAATCAAATTCAAAATTTCTCACTACAGTCTATGTGACCCTACCTGATCTAAATCCTACTTAAATTTTTGATTTCATTTCCTGCCAAGGTTATAATAAGTCACAATGCTATTTTTTCCCCTTGAATATACCAAGCTTGTTCCCGACTTAGAGCCTTTGTACTTGAAGTTCCCCTTGTTTGGAACGCTTTCCCTTGACTCTTTACCATGGCCTAGATCGTTAGTCTCAGATCAAATGTCACCTCCTCACAGCAGATTTCTTTCACCTTGTATTCTAAACCATATCTTCCTTATCTTGCTCTCACACAGTGCTCTAGTTTATTACACTTGTCACTCTCCAAAAAAATTATTTATTGAATTATGCACTTGTTTACTTTTGCGTTGTCTAAGCACAATGATCTTTGCCTGGTTAATGCTTAATTAATATTTGTAAATTTATTAAATGGACAAATGAATGAATGAATCCTGGGGATGCTGGCTTACCTGAAAAAAATCTAGGTAGACCCTGAGCCTGTCTTGTGATTAGGAGTATGGGGCTAGCTAGACAGTGTTTGGAAGAACTCTGACAATGACAGGAAACTTAGAAACACAACCCTCTCTCTTCATCCATGCACAGTGGGATCACAAGAGTTGATCAAGGAACTAAATGAAAACTTATACAACCAAAGGAAAAACCGATACAACTTACAGGCAACCTCTGAGTGCTCACCACATACCTGGGTCTGTACCAAGTGCTTCACTTACAGTGTATTAACTCTTTTCAACCTCACACCATGAGGTTAAGATAAGGACTTTAAGAATGCAAAACTAGCTTAGGAGGTTCAGTAATTTGCCAAATGCTACCCGTTTCTAATTGAGGTAGAACTAGGAATTCAACTCAGTTGGGTTATAATCTACAGCTTTAATTCATAACACTAGAGTATTCTGCATTAAATTTATTGAGAAAGCCTAAGGCAGAAATTGGACTACTAGGCTTACAAAGATCTAATGCCCTTGAATTATACCTTTTAGAAAATCATTTTTGCATCAGTTTATTGTCTGAGTCTTTGGCTCCTAAGCTCTAAAATGAATATGACTTTTTTTGAAGAACAATAAAAGTTGCTTCCTAGGTAGCTAACTAGTCAAAAATTAGACCCATCCTTATATTATGGTGCAGCAAATTTAATCTTAAGTTTAAATCTCTTAAATTTCTTCTGAATATCCTTACAAACCAGGTTTCAGGTATTGCAGTAGGGGAGACCTGGGTTCCAGTCTCTGCTCACCCAGTAACTGCATCTGACTCCATCCTCTGGGCAGTGGTTATACGTAGCCCTTTGCTGCTGGCCTAGAAGACTCTTCAGATAGTGTTGTAGTGAGTTTCTACAGCTTTATTTCACTTTTAGACTGTGAGCTCCATGAGAGTAGGGACTTCAAGACTAGATACATCCCTGACATTTCAGATATAGAAAAGATAACAAAAAGTGATAGATGGGCTTTTGACCATGATGCCTGCTCGAGATATCTCTATTGTAAAGGGAGAAAATAAGATTAGATTTTTAGATTAGTCTCAGAGTTCTTTCAACTTAATATTTTTATATAATTCTGCTGGGTAAGAAAATATAGATTTTAAAAATTTGGGAGTTGAATTTTTGTGATATTTAACTTGAGTGTCATTACTTTCCCTCATTTTACATTTGACATGTGAGCCCACCATTGAGACATGCAATGTGGAAGGACTGCTGCTATGTACTGTGGGTTAAAGAAGAAAGTCAGATTCATACATTTGGATTTAAAACCAGGCTTTACTTTTACAGCTTTATGTCTCTGGGCAAGACATTTAATGTCTTTAACCCTTAGTTTCCTTATCTATAAAGTGGCGATAATAATAATTGTTATGGTAGTTACGTATAAGCGCCCAGCATGTAAACATTGTCGTATCTCACTTTATTGTGCTTCGCGTTATTGTGCTTCTCAGATATTGCGTTTTTTGCAAATTGAAGGTGTGTGGCACCCTTCATCAAGTAAGTCTATTGGTGCCATTTTTCCAAAAGTATTTGCCACTTCGTGTTTCTGTGTCACTTTTTGGTAATTCTCACAATACTTCAAAATTATTCATTATTATTATATCTTTTATGGTGATCTTTGCTCTTTGATGTTACTATTATAATTGTTTTGGACACCATGACCTGCCAATTAATAACCCTACAATGACCTCTAAGTGTTCAAGTGAAAGGGAGAGTCATATGACTCTCACTTTGAATTAGAAGCTGGAAATTACTAAGTTTAGTGAGGAAGGCATGGTGAAAGCTGAGATGGGCTGAAAGCTATATCTCTTGTACCAAACAGCCACATTGTGAAAGCAAAGGAAAAGTTCTCGAAGGAAATTAAAAGTGTTATACTTCAGTGAACACATGAATGATAAGAAAGTGAAAGTCTTATTTGCTGACATGGAGGAAGTTTTAGCAGTCTGGATAGATCAAACCAGCCAGAACATTCCCTTAAGCCAAAACCTATTCCAGAGCAAGTCCCTAACTTCCTTCAATTTTATGAAGGTTGAGAGAGGTGAGGAAGCTGTAGAAGAAAAGTTTGAAGCTAGCAGATGTTGGCTTACGAGGTTTAAGGAAAGAAGCCATCTCCATAACATCAAAATGCAAGGTGAAGCAGCAAGTGCTGATGTAGAAGCTGCAGCAAGTTATCCAGAAGATCGAGCTGAGATAATTAGTGAAGGTGGTTTTATTAAACAGCAGATTTTCAATGTAGACAAAACAGTCTTATAGTGAAAGAAGATGCCATCTAGGACTTTCATAGCTAGAGAGGAGAAGTCAACACCTGGCTTCAAATCTTCAACAGGCAGACTGACTGACTCTCTTGTTAGGGGTTAAGGCAGCTGGTGACTTTCAGTTGAAGCCAATGCTCATTTACCATTCTGAAAATCCTAGGACCCTTAGGAATCATGCTAAATCTATACTTCTTGTGCTCCATAAATGGAATAACAAAGCCTGGATGACAGCACATCTGTTTACAACTGATGGTTCACTGAATATTTATAACCCACTGTTGAAATCTACTGCTCAGAGAAAAAGGTTCCTTTCAAAAGATTACTGCTCATTGACAATGTACATGGTCAACCAAGAGCTCTCATGGAGACATACAATGAGATTCATGTTGCTTTCACGCCAGGTAACACATCCATTCTGCAGCCCATGGATCAAGTAGTAATTTTGACTTTCAAGTCATTATTTCAGGAGTTGATTTGATTAACAATGTTGTGTTAGTTTCAGGTGTGCAGCAAAGTGATTCAGTTACCCATATACATGTATCAATTCTTTTTCAAATTATTTTCTCATTTAGGTTATTACAGAATGCTGAGCAGAGTTTCCGGTGCTATATCGTGGGTCCTGTTGTTCGTTATCTATTTTATTATTTCTTAAATAAATAAATTTATTTTTGCCTGCATTGGGTCTTTGTTGTTGCCCATGGGCTTTCTCTAGTTGTGGAGAGCGGAGCTACTCATCATTGCAGTGCGCAGGCTTCTCATTGCGGTGGCTTCTTTGTTACAGACCACAGACTCTAGGTGCACAGGCTTCAGTAGTTGTGGCTTGGGGGGCTCTAGAGCACAGGCTCACTAGTTGTGGCGCATGGGCCTTGTTGCTCTGTGGCATGTGGGATCTTCCCGGACCAGGCTCGAACCTGTGTCCCCTGCATTGTCAGGCGGATTCTTTTTTCTTTCTTTTTTTTTTTAAACATCTTTATTGGGGTATAATTGCTTTACAATGGTGTTTTAATTTCTGCTTTATAACAAAGTGAATCAGTTATACATATACATATGTTCCCATATCTCTTCCATCTTGCATCGCCCTCCCCCCCACCCTCCCTATCCCACCCCTCTAGGCGGTCACAAAGCACCGAGCTGATCTCCCTGTGCTATGTGGCTGCTTCCCACTAGCTATCTACCTTACGTTTCGTAGTGTATATATGTCCATGCCTCTCTCTCGCTTTGTCACAGCTCATCCTTCCCCCTCCCCATATCCTCAAGTCTGTTCTCCAGTAGGTCTGTGTCTTTATTCTTGTCTTACCCCTACGTTCTTCATGACATTTTTTTTTCTTAAATTCCATATATATGTGTTAGCATACGGTATTTGTCTTTCTCTTTCTGACTTACTTCACTCTGTATGACAGACTCTAGGTCTATCCACCTCATTACAAATAGCTCAATTTCATTTCTTTTTATGGCTGAGTAATATTCCATTGTATATTTGTGCCACATCTTCTTTATCCATTCATCCGATGATGGACACTTAGGTTGTTTCCATCTCCGGGCTATTGGAAATAGAGCTGCAATGAACATTTTGGTACATGATTCTTTTTGAATTATGGTTTTCTCAGAGTACATGCCCAGTAGTGGGATTGCTGGGTCATATGGTAGGTCTATTTGTAGTTTTTTAAGGAACATCCATACTGTTCTCCATAGTGGCTGAACCAATTCACATTCCCACCAGCAGTGCAAGAGTGTTCCCTTTTCTCCACACTTTCTCCAGCATTTACTGTTTCTAGATGTTTTGATGATGGCCATTCTGACTGGTGTGAGATGATATCTCATTGTAGTTTTGATTTGCATTTCTCTAATGATTAATGATGTTGAGCATTCTTTCATGTGTTTGTTGGCATTCTGTATATCTTCTTTGGAGAAATGTCTATTTAGGTCTTCTGCACATTTTTGGATTGGGTTGTTTGGTTTTTTGTTATTGAGCTGCATGAGCTGCTTGTAAATTTTGGAAATTAATCCTGTGTCAGTTGCTTCATTTGCAAATATTTTCTCCCATTCTGAGGGTTGTTTTTTTGTCTTGTTTATGGTTTCCTTTGCTGTGCAAAAGCTTTAAAGTTTCATTAGGTCCCATTTGTTTATTTTTGTTTTTATTTCCATTTCTCTAGGAGGTGGGTCAAAAAGGATCTTGCGTGCTTTATGTCATAGAGTGTTCTACCTATGTTTTCCTCTAAGAGTTTGATAGTTTCTGGCCTTACATTTAGGTCTTTAATCCATTTTGAGCTTATTTTTGTGTATGGTGTTAGGGAGTGATCTAATCTCATACTTTTACATGTACCTGTCCAGTTTTCCCAGCACCACTTATTGAAGAGGCTGTCCTTTCTCCACTGTACATTCCTGCCTCCTTTATCAATGATAAGGTGACCATATGTGTGTGGGTTTATCTCTGGGCTTTCTATCCTGTTCCATTGATCTATCTTTCTGGTTTTGAGCCAGTACCATACTGTCTTGATTACTGTAGCTTTGTAGTATAGTCTGAAGTCAGGGAGCCTGATTCCTCCAGCTCCGTTTTTCATTCTCAAGATTGCTTTTGCTATTCGGGGTCTTTTGTGTTTCCATACAAATTGTGAAATTTTTTGTTCTAGTTCTGTGAAAAATGCCAGTGGTAGTTTGATAGGGATTGCATTGAATCTATAGATTGCTTTGGGTAGTAGAGTCATTTTCACAATGTTGATTATTCCAATCCAAGAACATGGTATATCTCTCTATCTATTTGTATCACCTTTAATTTCTTTCATCAGTGTCTTATAATTTTTTGCATACAGGTCTTTTTTCTCCTTAGGTAGGTTTATCCCTAGATGTTTTATTCTTTTTGTTGCAATGGTAAATGGGAGTGTTTTCTTGATTTCACTTTCAGATTTTTCATCATTAGTGTATAGGAATGCCAGAGATTCCTGTGCATTAATTTTGTATCCTGCTACTTTACCAAATTCATTGATTAGCTCTAGTAGTTTTCTGGTAACATCTTTAAGATTCTCTATGTATAGTATCATGTCATCTGCAAACAGTGACAGCTTTACTTCTTCTTTCCCCATTTGGATTTCTTTTATTTCCTTTTCTTCTCTGATTGCTGTGGCTAAAGCTTCCAAAACTATGTTGAATAAGAGTGGTGAGAGTGGGCAACCTTGTCTTGTTCCTGATCTTAGTGGAAATGCTTTCAGTTTTTCACTATTAAGGATGATGTTGGCTGTGGGCTTGTCATATATGGCCTTTATTATGTTGAGGAAAGTTCCCTCTATGCCTACTTTCTGCAGGTTTTTTTTTTATCGTAAATGGGTGTTTAATTTTGTCAAAAGCTTTCTCTGCATCTGTTGAGATGATCATATGGTTTTTCCCCTTCAATTTGTTAATATGGTTTATCACATTGATAGATTTGCGTATTTTGAAGAATCCTTGCATTCCTGGAATAAACCCCACTTGATCATGTTGTATGATCCTTTTAATGTGTTGTTGGATTCTGTTTGCTAGTATTTTGTTGAGGATTTTTGCATCCATGTCCATCAGTGATATTGCCCTGTAGTTTTCTTTCTTTGTGACATCCTTGTCTGGTTTTCGTATCAAGGTGATGGTGGCCTCGTGGAAGGAATTTGGGAGTGTTCTTCCCTCTGCTATATTTTGGAAGAGTTTGAGAAGTGTAGGTGTTAGCTCTTCTCTAAATATTTGATAGAATTCACCTGTGAGGCCATCTGGTCCTGGGCTTTTGTTTGTTGGAAGATTTTTAATCACAGTTTCAATTTCAGTATTTGTGATTGGTCTGTTCATATTTTCTATTTCTTCCTGATTCAGTCTTGGCAGATTGTGCATTTCTAAGTATTTGTCCATTTCTTCCAGATTGTCCATTTTATTGGCATAGAGTTGCTTGTAGTAGTCTCTCAAGATCTTTTGTATTTCTGCAGTGTCAGTTGTTACTTCTCCTTTTTCATTTCTAATTCTATTGATTTGAGTCTTCTCCGTTTTTTTCTTGATGAGTCTGGCTAATGGTCTAATCTATTTTGTTTATCTTCTCAAAGAACCAGCTTTTAGTTTTATTCATCTTTGCTGTCATTTCCTTCATCTCTTTTTCATTTATTTCTGATCTGATTTTTATGATTTCTTTCCTTCTGCTAAGTTTGGGGATTTTTTGTTCTTCTTCCTCTAATTGCTTTAGGTGTAAGGTTAGGTTGTTTATTCGAGATGTTTCCTGTTTCTTAAGGTGGGCTTTTATTGCTATAAACTTCCCTCTTAGAACTGCTTTTGCTGCATCCCATAGGTTTTGGGTCATTGTGTTTCCAT
This sequence comes from Grampus griseus, assembly GCF_964374135.1. Taxonomy (NCBI): domain Eukaryota; kingdom Metazoa; phylum Chordata; class Mammalia; order Artiodactyla; family Delphinidae; genus Grampus; species Grampus griseus. The sequence goes on from NC_139002.1 coordinate 33,594,851, forward strand.
TGTCATTTGTTTCTAGGTATTTTTTGATTTCCTGTTTGATTTCTTCAGTGATCACTTCGTTATTAAGTAGTGTATTGTTTAGCCTCCATGTATTTGTATTTTTTACAGATCTTTTCCTGTAATTGATATCTAGTCTCATGGCGTTGTGGTCAGAAAAGATTCTTGATACAATTTCAAATTTCTTAAATTTACCAAGGCTTGATTTGTGACCCAAGATATGATCTATCCTGGAGAATATTCCATGAGCACTTGAGAAAAAATGTGTATTCTGTTGTTTTTGGATGGAATGTCCTCTAAATATCAATTAAGTCCATCTTGTTTAATGTATCATTTAAAGCTTGTGTTTCCTTATTTATTTTCATTTTGGATGATCTGTCCATGGGTGAAAGTGGGGTGTTTAAGTCCCCTACTATGAATGTGTTACTGTCGATTTCCACTTTTATGGCTGTTAGTATTTGCCTTATGTATAGAGGTGCTCCTATATTGGGTGCATAAATATTTACAATTGTTATATCTTCTTCTTGGATCGATACCTTGATCATTATGTAGTGTACTTCTTTGTCTCTTGTAATAGTATTTATTTTAAAGTCTATTTTGTCTGATATGAGAATTGCTACTCCAGCTTTCTATTGGTTTCCATTTGCATGGAATATCTTTTTCCATCCCATTATTTTCAGTCCGTATGTGTCTCTAGTTCTGAAGTGGGTCTCTTGTAGACAGCATATATATGGGTCTTGTTTTTGTTTCCATTCATCCAATCTGTGTCTTTTGGTGGGAGCATTTAGTCCATTTACATTTAAGGTAATTATTGATATGTATGTTCCTATTCCCATTTCCTAAATTGTTTTGGTTTCGTTATTGTAGGTCTTTTCCTTCTCTTGTGTTTCTTGCCTACAGAAGTTCCTTTAGCATTTGTTGTAAAGCTGGTTTTGTGGTGCTGAAGTCTCTCAGCTTTTGCTTGTCTGTAAATGTTTTAATTTCTCCATCAAATCTGAATGAGATCCTTGCTGGGTAGAGTAATCTTGGTTGTAGGTTTTTCTCTTTCATCACTTTCAGTATGTCCTGTCACTCCCTTCTGGCTTGCAGAGTTTCTGCTGAGAGATCATCTGTTAACCTTATGGGGATTCCCTTGTGTGTTATTTGTTGTTTTTCCCTTGCTGCTTTTAATAGGCTTTCTTTGTATTTAATTTTTAACAGTTTGATTAATATGTGTTTTGGCATATTTCTCCTTGGATTTATCCTGTATGGGACTCTCTGTGCTTCCTGGACTTGATTAACTATTTCCTTTCCCATATTAGGGAAGTTTTCAACTATAATCTCTTCAAATATTTTCTCAGTCCCTTTCTTTTTCTCTTCTTCTGCTGGAAACCCTATAATTTGAATGTTGGTGCATTTAATGTTGTCCCAGAGATCTCTGAGACTGTCCTCAGTTCTTTTCATTCTTTTTTTCTTTTTACTGCTCTGCAGTAGCTATTTCCACTATTTTATCTTCCAGGTCACTTATCCGTTCTTCTGCCTCATTTATTCTGGTATTGATCCCATCTAGAGTCTTTTTCATTTCATTTATTGTGTTGTTCATCATTGTTTGTTTCATCTTTAGTTCTTCTAGTTTCTTGTTAAATATTTCTTGCATTTTGTCCATTCTATTTCCAAGATTTTGGATCATCTTTACTATCATTATTCTGATTTCTTTTTCAGGTAGACTGCCTATTTCCTCTTCCTTTGTTAGGTCTGGTGCATTTTTATCTTGCCCCTTCATCTGCTGTGTGTTTTTCTGTCTTCTCATTTTGCTTATCTTACTGTGTTTGGGGTCTCCTTTTTGCAGGCTACATGTTCGTAGTTACCGTTGTTTTTGATGTCTGTCTCCAGTGGCTAAGGTTGGTTCAGTGGGTTGTGTAGGCTTCCTGGTGGAGGGGACTAGTGCCTGTGTTCTGGTGGATGAGGCTGGATCTTGTCTCTCTAGTGGGAAGGTCCACATCTGTTGGTGTGTTTTGGGGTGTCTGTGGACTTATTATGATTTTAGGCAGCCTCTCTGCTAATGGATGGGGTTGTGTTCCTGTTTTGCTAGTTGCTTGGCATAGGTTGTCCAGCACTGTAGCTTGCTGATTGTTGAGTGAAGCTGGGTGCTGGTGTTGAGATGGAGATCTCTGGGAGATTTTCACCATTTGATATTATGTGGAGCTGGGAGGTCTCTTGTTGACCAGTGTCCTGAAGTTGACTGTCCCAACTCAGAGGCACAGCACTGATTCCTCACACACACCTTTACTCCAGGCTTTTATATACAGTCGCTGTAGTTGTAACAGCCTTTCTTGAGCACCACACTTGGCATTGCCTCCCAGAGAGTCAAGAAGGATTTTCACTTTTCAATTTGTGTGCTTCTATATTGTTTGATGTCTTATGATTAGCATGTAGTACTTCTTCTCAATGAGAATTTACTCCGTGAAATCAAACACCATTATTTCAGCTACTGGTGCCTTCATGGAATTCCTTTTAATATTTGGTAAAGGTTTATCAAGCAGCTACTATATGTAGAGCTTCATCCTTCACTCCTTCTTGGAACCTTCTATTTAGTTCGAAGATCAGGACTTATATCTCGAGCATGGACCCCCTTGGTGCTGTAACCCCGAGTGTCCTGGCTGTATGGACAGCTCAATTCTCATCTGGAGGAAGCCTCAGAATTCTAGGACTAGGCAACTGTAAGTCTACGAACCGCTCTGGCCTGGCAGCCTGGGAGATTCAGCAGGCAAAGTCTTAACCACTGCACCACCAAGGAATTCCCTGGTTATCTATTTTAAATATAGCAGTGTGTATATGTCAATCCCTTGTTTGCGATTGACTATAGTTGCCAGAGATAGTGATTCCTCTAAATCACTGGGTAAAGTAAAGTGAAAACCTTCTGGAAAGGATGCACCATTCTAGATGCCATTTAACACATTTGTGATTCATGGGAAAAAGTCAAAATATCAATATTAATAGGTGTTTGGAAGAATTTGATTCCAACCCTCATGGCTGACTTTGAGGGATTCAAGAACTTACTAACTTATTAGAAGTGTAGGTTGTAGGTGTGACTGAATTCCTGCAATCTCATGATAAAACTTTAGCTAATGGGAAGTTGCTTCTTATGGATGAGCAAAGAATGTGGTTTCTTGAGATGGAATCTACTTCAGTTGAAGATACTGTGAAGATTGTTGAACTGATAACAAAAGATTGAGGATATTACATAACTTTCATTGATAAAGCAGCAACAGGTTTTGAAAAGATTGAGTCCAATTTTGAAAGAAGTTCTATGGGTAATTTGCTGTCAAACAGCAGTGCATGCTATAGAGAAATCATTCATGAAAGGAAGAGTCAATCAATGTGACAAACTTCATTGTCTTATTTTAAGTAATTGCCATAGCCACTCCAGGCTTCAGCAACCACCACCTCGATCAGTAGGCAGACATCAACATTGAGGTAAGACCCTCCACCAGAAAAAAGATTATGACTCGCTGAAGGCACAGAAGATTGTTAGCATTTTTTAGCAGTAAAGCATATTTTAACTAAGGTATGTACATTGTTTAGACAGAATGTTATTGCACACTTAATAGACTACAGTACAGTGTAAACCTAAACATTGTATATGCACCGGGAAACTAAAAATTACCTGTGACTTGCTTCTTGTGATATTTGCTTATTGTGGTGGTCTGGAACTAAACCCACAATATCTCTGAAGTGTGCCTGTATGCTTTTAATATATTTTGTTTCCCTTTTATTTCTTCTGAGTTTTAAGTTGACTCCACCGGTACCCCTAGTTGCAATTTTGCTAGTACCAGGGCACAATAGAAGCTATTAATTGTCCTCCACTATCCATTTTCCCTTCTTCCTTTTACTAGTAGCACCCCTGTTTCCAACATTGCTTACAACCAGGTGTTTCATGTGACTTCTTGTAGTCAGCGGTATGAGAGTGGAACTGATGTGAAAAACTTCTCAAAATAAACCTCCACTTCCTCTTTCCCCTTCCCACAGGCTAGAATGCAGGTGTGGTGACAGTGAGTCAGCTTTGACCTGTGGAGATGGGAATGGCATAGAAACAAGATAGTCGTAACCTGGGTTTCTGGGTGACTGCATGAAGCAGGGCCTCTCTATCCCTTGGACTGTCTATCAGCTTAGAGTTTTGTGTGAGGAAAAGGTATATTTTGTTCTTAATTAATCAACATATTTTGTTCTTTGCTAAAGCAGTCAAACCAATATCCTAATTTGCATTAGTATTAACCATATGAAATTGCTGGTGTCATAGGTTAAAAGCATGTTAAGCAGATGACCATCCCAGGGCCCAAATACTATAGACACTGGAAGTTGAGGTAAAAGTCAAACTTCTAAGAAGAAAGTTAAGTACAACTAGTAGAAGAGAAACTCTTTCACATTAATTGATAGAAGTTGCTATGGAAATTAAGATAAAGTATAATTAAGGATAGACAATATGTTTATAATCTTTGAACTATTATAGAATCCTGAGTCCCTGTCCTATGCTCATGTCTACAAATATTATAAATATAAAATATTTAAAATAATAATAAAAAAATTTGAGATAAACACCAGATTATAAGCATCAGGCCTAGCACTATTATTAGACTATTTGAAAGGCAGCCTTTCTCTTTACATAGGAATTGCTAAATCAGTAGATGTACTATAGCTTAAGTGGTTCCTGAGGTCACCACTTGAAAAAAGAGGTGATTTTTCCCTGCAGGGGACATTTGGCAGTGTCTGGAGACATTTTTGTTGTCACAGTTTGGGAGCAGGTGTCACTGGTATCTAGTGGGTAGAGGTCAGGGATGCTGCTAAACATCCTGCACAAGACAACTCCCACAATAAAAAATTTTCCACACCAAACTGTCAGTAGTGGTGAGGTTGAGAAACCTTGGGATAAAGCCATCACAGAAAATTGTAGGGAAAAGAGATGGAGGAGAGTCCTAACAGTAGCTGCTCATCTCCCCTATCTAACTGTTCTCAACTCTGGATGATTTAATTACACAATCATCACTCCCCTCCCATTTCCCCACATAAGTCAGTGTAAATTTGGTTTCTGTTGCTTGAAATCAGAAGAGTTCTGCCTAATTTTCTTCCCATAATCCTTTGTGTTTTTCTCATCTCTAAGTTTGGTTGCTCTAAGGGCTTTCTCCTCAAGTAGAAAATTTTGCTGGTTGGATAGTCAAGTGCATTCCTCTGGAGAATTTCTAATAAGTGGGTTTTCACTATGGTTTGTGGACGAGTCTCTGTTGTTTGTCTTAAACATGAGTCTATTCACTAACTATTAATTGTTACTGGTGGGTCAATCAAATATGAATCCCATGAGAGAACATAACTTGAGAGGCTTAAAAATACGATGGGAGCCCCTGGCACAAGGGAAGCTAGGATCTATGGAAATTGCTGGCTTTAAGGTATAAGGAGAATGTTGTGGATTGAATTGTATAACCCCCCAAAGATGTTGAAATCCTAACCCCCAGTACCCGAGAATGTGACCGTATTTGGAAATAGAGCCTTTGCAGATGATCAAGTTAAGGTGAGGTCATTAGGGTGGATTCTAATCCAGTGGTGACTGTATTCTTGTGGAAAGGGGCAATGCCATGTGAAGATGAGGGCAGAATGGTGCTCATTCTGCGTGTACCAGTCAAGAAACGTCAAAAGTTGTCAGTAAAACACCAGAAGCTAAGAGAGAGGCATGGAACAGATTGCTCCTCACAGTCCTCAAAAGGAACCAACTCTACTGATACCTTGATCTTGAATTTGTAGCTTTCAGGACTGCGAGACAACAAATTTTGTTGTATAAGCCACCCAGTTTGTGGTACTTTGTTACAGCAGCCCTAGCAAACTAATACAGAAAAATTTTAGGGAGAAATCCTATTTTCTCACTGCCATGAAGATACTAGCATTTATCTCCTCTGAGAATATAGAGTTCAGGTATGCTGAATACTAAGTGAACTTGAACCAGTTCTGGAGAACATTACATTTATAGTTCTAAGGAAGGTTTATTACAACCATACATTAGAAATAGACATTTTAATTAATTCTTTGAATATTTAGATATATTTATTAAATTTCAACACACAAAAGGTCGTTACATATTTTTCATTTCTTCATCTCTGTTATAATTCTATGCTGTACTTTATTGATTGGAAATTTTATCTACTAGATGAGAATCATTCCACAAGAAATTGTTAATTTAATTTAGATTGTGTTTGTATTTGGAAATACCATAAAATATCCAGAAATAAATTACCATGTTTGTTAGATTTGTAAATTTCCTTTGCAGGTTAAAAAAAAATCTGAAATGAGATTAAAAACTACAGTTATTATTGAAATATTTTTTTTATTTGGGAAATGTTGAATCCTCCTTCACAGTGAGTGTTTAAGCTTTGGTTGGTACACCAGTTATCAATTTTTTTCTCTCATCTCCACATTCACCTTTCTTGCTCTGAAACTTGCTCTGAGATAATGAATGGAATTTCTTAAACCAGCTCTTCTTTACAGTGAATATGATGTTAGCTTCCTCAATAGAGGGTGTTAAAGAGATATTGCAGGAAGATGGGGCATCTCTCGCTGGATCCAGAGGCTGCATGGCATGGATGGTCAGCCATGTGAGTGTGAAGATATCTGGTGGTACCCTGCCCCAGCCATGAAGCAGGAAGACGTGGTTTCTCTGACATCGTAGACCTGATGCTGCCTGGCAATCAATCACCTTTCTGTGGCTTTCCCATGTTACCATGGGCTCCGGACCACCTGCTCAGAGTGGCACCTTGACTCTCTGTGTCCTGGAAAGTTACTTCCTATTTGACCAGTTACTGTGGACCAGATCTGGTTTAAGTACCACAACAAACTTTTCTGCCATCCAGTGGACAACCACACCTTCTGTAACAAAGTCTGAATCCTCTCCTTGGGGAGGTAACTCCATTCAGGTTTGTCCTTTCTAGGGTATTTTCTATCAGTCCTAGGGTATCCTATGGAGTTTCTTTGCATCTTAGAGTATCTGTCTTATCATTGATTAATGATTTTTACAATAAAATTCTCTATATCATGTTATGGTTTCTATCTCCTGTTTGTACTCAGATTGAAACAGTTGAAAAACAAAAATTTGAGCATGCTGTGGAGGATTCAAGCATTACATTCTTTGGGGAAAGAGTTGATTTGAATAGTCATTTCTAATTTCTTCTCAAACCAAGCCTATGTGTTTTTCTGAGCCTTCCTTTTTAAACAATGGAAACAAAATCTTGCTTTGAGAGATGCACGGCTGGCAGTTGATAATAGCTTTATTTACTGTGACCACAGCAATCATCTGTACTAATGATAATTAATTTGAAAGAATTAGAGGATTGATTTATTTAATGAACCTACAGGTAATTGTGAATTTCTTTACTAATGACATAAGGGAAATGAGGCCTGTTAACATTTAAAATAATTTGTAATGGACATGTACATCCTTTAAAAGAATAAAATCTTATATTCTCATCAATTCCCATACATTTGAAATGAATGGTTTAGTTGATAATTTTCTTCTAATTACTAGAGCTTTATCTACACATGTGATGTGAGTACATTGGCATAGAATTTATTTGTTCACTTCAGCCTCCTTTAAAACATAGTCATGTTCAAAGTGAGAGAGTGGCATGGACATATATACACTACCAAACATAAGATAGATAGCTAGTGGGAAGCAGCTGCATAGCACAGGGAGATCAGCTCAGTGCTTTGTGACCACCTAGAGGGGTGGGATAGGGAGGCTGGGAGGGAGGGAGATGCAAGAGGGAAGAGATATGGGGACATATGTATATATATAACTGATTCACTTTGTTATAAAGCAGAAACTAACACACCATTGTAAAGCAATTATACTCCAACAAAAATGTTAAAAAAAATAGTCATGTAAAAGCCTAATTTAAATTAAATGAGTTGCTACTGCGTACCATGTGACTGTCTACCATATTTGATGCTTGTATCAGTTACCTATTGCTGTAACAATTGCTGTAACATGCTCTCCCCAAAGCAGTAGTTTAAAACAATAATCAAATATTTAGGTCATAGGTTTATAGGTGTTTTTGGCTGGATTCAGCATGGTGTGGTATTGACTGATCTTGTTCATCCATCTGGGAGTTGACTAGTCATTGGATGACTTAGGATAGATTTATCTATTGCACTCAGCTCTGTCCCATTTGTTTTTCATTCTTCTAGAAGCTACTGAGCATGTTCTTAGGATGATGGCAAAGAATGGGAATGAGAGTAAGTAGAAAGATGCGTGTTTTTTCCAGTTTCTGTTTGTGTTACATGTACTAATATCCTTTTTGTCAAAGCAAGTAACCTGGGGTACTCGTCACTTGCTAGGGCTTCCATCATGAAATACCATTACTGGGTACCTTAAAAAACAGAAACTAATTTTCTCACAATGCTGGAGACCAAAAGTCCAAGGTCAAGGTGTCGGCAGGTTTAGCTTCTCCTGAGGTCTCTCTCATTAACTTGAAGATAGCTGCCTTCTCGCCGTGTCCTCACATGGTCTTGTCTCTCTGCATTTGCATCTCTAAGTGTCTCTCTGTGTGTCCAAATTTCCTCTTCACACAAGGATACCAGTCAGATTGGATAAGGCCCACTCTAACAACCTCATTTAACTTAATTACCTTTAAGAGGGCCCTATCTCCAGATACAGTCACATTCTGAGATACTGGAGTTTTGTTTAAAATATGAATGTCTTCAGGAAGGACACAATTCCACCCATAACACATGAACCAGACCAGAATCAGCAAGGGAAGTCATGGTATAATAAGATATATAAAAAACTGGGGCTATGATTTCCCTCTATCTACCATAATGCTAACAAAATCCCCAGAGGGGCATGGTTATTATTTTTGTCATTTTACAGATGAGGGAAAAAAAGACTCAACTGGATGTGAGTCCTCACATATTTATGTTTTTTCTTATAGGAAAACATTGATTAACTGAAATAAGAAACCAAAAGAAATCTTTTTACCTTTAATTTTCCCTTATTTGAATAAGAGGCAATCTAGTAGAGTGGCCAGGAGCGTGAGTTTTCGGCAATAGCCTACTTGAATCCAAATCTCACCTTTAACACTTACTGGCTTTTGTACTTTGGGCAAGTTAGTTAACTTTTGTATATCTTACCTTCCTGAAACATGAGAATAATAGTACTACCTACATAGTGTTATTAAAGGGTTAATCTCTTTATGTAAAAAACTGAGAACAATAACAACAACAATTATTACAACCTTTTCTTATATAAGATGTGAGATCTAACAAATAGAATTCTTTGAACAAGGTGATATTACCTGATGGTCAGGGGGATGAGCAAGCTAAACTGTTCAGTTAACACCATATCACTTACTAACTGGTACTCTGTTGCAGTATATCAAATACTCCACTAAGAAATTCTCCACTCTTGATTAATTTGTATTTTTTATAAAGTTGTAATATTTCAAATCTCAATTTTCTATAACTGTATGTTCATGAGGGGACAGGCCTGTATTGTCAATCAACTAGTTGTACTAGTTCCATAGCTTCAAACTGATTTTTCAGCTTTTAGTTTCTCTCCTTTCCAAACCAGTTAACATACTGAGGTCAGATTCAGATTCTGAAAAACATCAGTTTCATCAAGTTACTCCTCTACTCAACCCTTCAGTGGTTCTCTAGGTCCTAAAGGGAAATATTCCAACTCCTTATTCTGGCATGCAAGACCATCCACAGAATGATTGCCTCATTTCCCACAATTCCCTCTCGTGACTTGCACTTCCCACCACCATTACTTTGCTCACATTTATCTTGCAATATGCATTCCTCCTTTCATTTTTTTCACTTAATAATTCTTTCCCTCATGTTAGCATACGGATTTGGTGTCTGTGGGTATTTTGATTCATCTGTTTTCCACATTATCTACTGATTTTCTGTTAAGGAGGGTGAAAATGTATTTTCCAATATAGTTTTGTTATAATTATTGGTTAAATTAGTAATCAGTTTTTAAGTCTTTATACTATGCTTATACAAATGCAACTCTCAGCTGAGTGTTACGGTGCACTATGGTTATGTTTCCTTTCCCTGAAGGTAATAATAATTTTCTTCCTTATTCATTTGAATAGTTTTCTTTATACCCATCACTAATTCTTCTCACACCTTTCAAGAACTTCTTGGTATAGTTTTCCTCAAAGTCAATCACTTTCAATCCTTGATTGGTTCCAGTTTCTTTTTCCCTCTGAAACAAGCCCTCAGTTTTCTAGTCTAGGTGCATTGTTTCCCTGTGCCTGCTGAATAGTTTTCATCTTAGGACCTCTCTTTGTTGAATTCTTTTTTTTTTGTTTGTTTAACTTTTTATATGAGGCTTATTGACTACAAGTAATTTCTAAATGTATTTCCCTTAATTTTACAGTAATTGGTGGATGGGTCCCCAAATCTCTAGTTTTGACCAATAAATATTGACCATTTTAAGTCATTTTCTTTTTTTATTTTAAATTGAAGTATAGTTGATTTACAATGTTGTGTTTGTTTCAGGTGTACAGCACAGTGATTCAGATACATATATAAGTATATATTTTTATATGTATATATATTCTCTTTCAGATTCTTTTCCCTTATAGGTTATTACAAAATTTTGAGTATAGTTCCTTATGCTATACAGTAGGTCCTTTTTGGTTACCTATTTTATATATAGCAATACGTATATGTTAATACCATTCTCCTAATTTATTCCCCCTTCCTTCCCCTTTGGTAACCATAGATTTGTTTTTTGTGTCTGTGGGTCTATTTCTGTTTGGTAAATAAGTTCAATTGTGCCGTTTTTTCTTTTTCAGATTCCATGTATAAATGATATCATATAACATTTGTCTTTCTCTGTCTGGCTTACTTCACTTAGTGTGATAATCTCTAGGTCCATGCACATGGCTGCAAATGGTCACAGACATATAGATCAATGGAACAGAGTAGAGAGCCCAGAAATAAACCCATGCACCTATGGTCAATTAATCTATGACAAAGGAGGCAAGAATATACAATGGAGAAAAGACAGTCTCTTCAATAAGCAGTGCTGGCAAAACTGGAAAACTACATATAAAATAATGAAACTGAACATTCTCTAACACCATATATAGAAATAAACTCTCTTTGTTGCATTCTTGAAATTCCCTTTGCTATTCTCCTAGGTTGAGCCCTGGTCACCAAGATTTGGAGTAATTTTTTGTTTCTCTATGCTTTTTAGCATGAAGGTTGGAGATGAACACAATTTCCTGTAACGCTGAGGATCCTGGGTTGCTAAATTCTGGTAAAAAAACGATTTTACTGCAAATTTTCATATTTTTAGTATTTTTAAAAAGTTGTGAACATACCTCCATTTAACAAAAGGATATTAGCTGAAACTGAGTTTTAAACATTTCATTAAAAAATGGCATTTGGAACTTGAATTTTTCAGAGTTTTTAGATGAAAGTAGAATTTCTGTTTTCTATAAGCCTTTGTCCTCACATTGCATAACTTTCCTCATGGTAGAAGGTGAGGGAGGTTCTGTATTTACCTTAATGACTAGTGGCTAAAAGAAGCAATCATAAAATCCAATGAACAAAGGAAAGATTATTGTGGGACAATTTCCTCTCCAGATCATTTAAGCAGATTAATAAAAAGAATATTTACTACCTACAGTTGTATCACCTTAGCCATGAATGGGCTGACTTTAAATTTTTATGATAGTATAAAATTCATTTTTCACCTTTAAGTCCCCTAAAGGTGTTCCCATTGTACGATGAAATAGCTGAGGGGTGAAATGTGTTCAGAATTAATGTTGGTGTGTGTGTATGAGGAAAGAGGAAATAAGTGAGGTGCTTCTAAATGGTTTACGTACCTGACGTTATTTCTCACCTTGTCAGTTCTCAGCAACAGGCCTCTGGGGGTGATGTGAGTCTGGAAAAAAAGCATGGAAAACAAATGAGTTTCTGATTCTGAATCAATCAGTGTTATTTTATGTTTTGTGTGATGTTGCCAGAGATACTTTTATCTTATAAAGAGATCTTTAAACCAGAACTTTGGAGAAGCATTTTCTGTTTTTCCTGTCTCATGGTCTGCTGCAAATCTGTAGCATTTTGCAGATTTTTCTCTCCCTTCTTGTCTCCCACCCTCCCTCCCTGCCTTCCATCCCTCCCCATTTTGCCTTTTCTTTATACTTAACAAATGTTTGTTGAGGTTCTGCTATATAGCAGGTGTTATTCTATGTGTTAGGGATCTAATGGAGAAGAAAACAAAGTCACTGACTGCAGGATGTTTATATTCAGTTAGAAGTAAGGTGGAGGATTAGGGTGGTCAAGTTTGACAGAGGCCACCAATTTCCTTTAAAGCAAAAATACTAATGCCATCAACTGGGCACCTCAAAAATGTATTGACCTGAAAGTATTCATCTGACAATTGAGAAATTCTTTGTAGTTTCTCTTCCCTTGTCTTAGATGACATTATAATATTCCCATTCTCTTGTGGACTCTTAAGGGAAAATGCTGGGCCTTCTGATCTCTTGCTCTGTATGATTTTGGATGGATCATCTCATACTCAGTATAATTATATAGGGGCTTATCATCATTCCCCTAAACTAGTATTTATTTCTAGAGTTCCTTACTTTTGCCAAGTCTTCCTATCACAAAGATTTGAAATTCTTGGCATTCCACTGGGATCATCCTTTATTCTCTATTTGCCTTTCTCTGTTCATTTCCTTTCAGTCACTAAATCCTGACTTTTTTCTTCTTTCACTTGTCTATTCCTTATGAATCTCATCACATCTACAGTTATCTCTGTAGTAGCCTTTTAGTTGGTATGTCTCTGCATCCACTTGGCCTCCTCCTACCAATGAGTGCTGGCACAAATCCTCCTGCCTAAAGAAATTATTCAAGTTGACTCATGTTTAATCTCATGATCTCATCACTGGGTTGTATTCCTTCAGTTTTGACTTCAAACAGTCCCAGAGATTTTTTCTCTTTAATATTTGTCAACTCAAATATTGGCATGTGTTACCTATATTCCCAGCAACCAAACTCAGGCCATGTGCCCAACATCAGCCTAATCTCCCAACTTCCTGAATTTCTGACATGCCTAAGGATTTCAGCTTGGCACCTGCTTTATCGGCTTAGTATTAAGTACATATCAACTTTAACCTTATCCTATGAAAGTACAAGCTGCATGCAGGTAGCTATGCTTTTTGATCCTGTAGAGCATAGAACATACACTCGAAGGGTTTGCCATTCTTGTAGGTTGAGGAGTAATTTTGTATGGCTCGGTCCTTGATGAATTGAAGAGCTGAAAAAATAAGTATGAGTGTTGTAGTGGTAGCTTGAACAGTCTTCTCCTAGGGATACTGTAGAAGGCACTGATGATGGCTGTGACCTGATCTTTACAATGTGCCTGCACCACAGAGAAAAACCATTTACTCATAAATTTATTTCCTTACCCAACACAGACTGTGCCAAACAGTATGGTAGAGGCTTGAGTTACAAGATAAATAAGATCTAATCCCTTATTTTAAGCAGGCTAACATCAAGGAGAAGAAAGAAGAGATATGTATATTAAATTATATACATAATTAAAATATATACTTTAGGGCTTCCCTGGTGGTGCAGTGGTTGAGAGTCCTCCTGCCGATGCAGGGGACGCGGGTTCATGCCCTGGTCTGGGAAGATCCCACATGCCGCGGAGCGGCTGGGCCCGTGAGCCATGGCCGCTGAGCTTGTGCGTCTGGAGCCTGTACTCCACAACGGGAGAGGCCACAGCAGTGAGAGGCCCGCGTACGGAAAAAAAAAAAAAAAAATATATATATATATATATATATATATATATATATATATATATACTTTATAAGATTATTTTGAGGAGTAAATGAATCGATGTATTTAAAGGGCTTAAAACAGTGCCCGGCAAATAGAACACACTATATAAATGTTTGCTTTTAATTTTACAATGAGCTTCAATTATGTTCAAGTGCTAGGGGACCATAGAGTTTCCTTTGCATATAAATGGTGTTTGTCCATTCACAGAATCTTACGAGACTCCAACTAGGACTTTACACTACTGATTCCATGTTCATTCATTCAAAAAATACTTATTTAGCCTCTTTTACATTCTAAGACTGTGCTAGACACAAGGGGAAAAAGAAATAAGACAAGGTCCTCAGCTTCAGGTGCTCACATTTCTATTTGTCTAGCATTTGAGTAATGAAAGCATTTCAATAATTTAACTCACTAAACTCCCTGAATTTTACTGCCAATGATAAATAAATGTGGGCATTTGGATTTTGTTTGAAATTAAAAAATGTAATTAAATTATTAGGGAATATCCTGGGCCTGTACACATTTGGTTAAGTATTCTGCACTGTCTACATCAACAGGATTGCAGCAGTAAAAACCACGTATAATCCAAACATAACACTAAGCTTCAAAAGAGCCAGATCATCACAGAGGGTATGTTTTCAATTATCATAGGTTCATTATTACGTGTATTTTTCTAAATCCTTGGAAAATTGGTGACCCATAAATGGCTAATTTTAATTAAGTAGAATATCCTAACAATATATAAGATAAAGGGGAAAGAGTGCAAGATCTGAAATCAGAAGATAAAGGGCCGATCCTTGTTTTATCACTTTCTAGCTGTGTGGCTTTGGGTAAATCATTTAACCTATTTTTTTTTTTTTTTTTAATGCATGCTCTCATGTCTTTCTTTTTTTTTTTTTTGGCTGCAGTGGGTTTTCGTTGCTGCGCTTGGGCTTTCTCTAGTTGTGGCGAGCAGGGGCTAACTCTTCGCTGTGGTGCACGGGCTTCTCACTACGGTGGCTTCTCTTGTTATGGAACACGGGTTCCAGGCGTGTGGGCTTCAGTAGCTGTGGCACGTGGGCTCAGTAGTTGTGGCTCGCGGTTTTAGAGTGCAGGCTCAGTAGTTGTGGCACACGGGCTTAGTTGCTCCGCGGCATGTGGGATCTTCCCAGACGAGGGCTCAAACCAGTGTCCCCTGCATTCGCAGGTGGATTCTTAACCACTGCGCCACCAGGGAAGCCCTCATTTAACCTCTTCATTTGTGAAATAATGTGAATAAATATCATGCAGATTACCAGAGATGTTATATCCAAGAACTCTTACTAAATTTCTGGGACATAGTAAATGTTAGTCATATTTTCAGTGTGGGTAGCTATATATTACACATGTAGGTATAGCCAGGCTGCCTGTATGTATGTATTAATACACTTTTTTGTTCACATTACTTTACCTGACTCCACAGAGGATTTGAGAGAATCATTTCCTTTGATATGTCACAAACTTTTTAACACATTTTCCTTAATGTTGGCTACCTGTGGGACTTAAGTTTACTTTGTTATTTATGACTTAAGTTACAGAGAAAGCCATGTTTGCATGTATTCTGTGAATACACAAATTCTCAATGGCAGGCATTCTTGGATACAGTAAGGTGTCCAGCATATTGGGAAATTCTAGTGGTTTCTAAATAACTCATATGGGCTAAATATTAATATGCTTCAGCTTCTTGGAGGTCAGTCAGCTATGACAACAATGGCCACCAGGTATTCCTTCATCTTTATTTTGTGCAAGCTTACTTAATACCCTTGCAATGGCTAATTGTCTTGTGACTTGCTTTAGGAGAGCGGTGTGATATCAGTTTGTCAAGCATGATTTAGGAATGATAAAATCCATTTGCCCAAGATGTGGTGGGGATGGTGAGCGATAGATGAGCTAGAGGTTCCTTCTAATTCCACTTACTTTTTGATTTACTAAACAAGGGCATTTCCTCTGTGAATTATATTGAAGGCTGGCTCTTTCCTTAGTGGCTACAGGACTCCCATCAAAATAATTTAATGATGAAAATGAAGCTGGTCTAATTGAATTCAGTATGAACTAAGAGTCATCACCTTAGGGTGGGTTTAGCCCTTAGCACTTAATATTCTGCTCTGCAGTTCAGCTTTGTAGCAAAGCCAGGGCTGTTGTCATTGCAGGCTTTAAACTCAGGAAGATTTTTTTCTCTTTAATACAGAGAATGGGAAGTGGAGCATGTGCCTGGAATGGAGATAAATGTAGGCATCCATCTTGTCCACTTAGGAGCTTTTAAAGCCTGACACCTCATGAGCAAGTAAAAATCAACTCAATGGATCTCAATAAAGCTGATTTTGAAAACTAAAAGTCAATTTTTGGCTTTCCCTTCAAAGGTTTATGTTCTTTACTTAAAGAACACCCTATTCTTCTTAGGAAGTAATTTTAATGAGTATCAGTAGGTTTCCCAAGTCTCTGACATGGAATTTACTTCAAACTGATTTTTTAAAATTTGATTGGAATCACTAAGGACAGAATTCTCTAACTCACTCTGCTGTGAAATATTATGTTCACCTCCCCATTGGCTGATCCTGTTTCATTTAACCAATGATGTTTTAAGGGCTAAGATTCAGCCTTCCATTTCATTTCACTGGGTATCTGAAAGACAGTCTAATGTTAAAATTGGCCCATTATCTAGACTGGTTTAATTTGTGCTTTAAAATGACTTTGGAAATAAGTTTTGATTAAAAAGTTACACCAGTGATGCATTTTCAGTATCACAAAGCAAAACATATTTGAAGAAGTTATTTCTGCATGCCAGATTGAGCAGAAGCCTTAATTCCCCTTGGTAACTGTGTAGGCGAAAAGGAATTAGGAGCCTGGTGAATAAACAGGAAGCCATAAAAATCACAGACATCTTTCTTATCTTGTTCTTCCATCGGATGGATTGTGCAGTCAAAAATTACGACCACAATTGAATGTAAAGTATTTTAAGAATGAATAAACACAACCTATTTTTTCTCCGAAATAACTATTAACAGCCAAGAAACATATGCTTCAGTGAATACTTTTAGAAGAATCATAAACTACATTTCCAACAACTGTCTTTTTGAAGCCAGTTGAGGCAGCTACACAAGAGTATGTTAAAGCAAATCAAGCTCTCACAGAGCCCATCTGTGACTTCCCAGTGACTCTTCAGCTACTTCTTTTCTCCAAAATTACTGTAAGCTGTACAGTTGCTGCCTGGTTAAGGGATGCCCTGTTCCATCTTCCAAACATGTGACTTAGTCCTCTAAGAATTAAGGAGAAAATTAAGACCCTCTTTTAAAACAAGGTGTAAAGGATATAGTTCATCATGAAGAAGTTGATGAATTTTGCAAAAAACTTAATTTCTCTTATGACTAGATGTTTGCTATTTGCAATGTTTGATCTGTCATATTAGGAGGCTTAGGGAGGTGAGGCACCTCCAGCTGCCACTGACAACAGGGAAATAATAAAGCTGAAGAAGGGGATGGAGTTGGTGTTGGATGCTGGGCATGGATGGAAAGGAAATAAAAAGAAGCCTCTGCAGCATGCCAAAATCTAAAATCTATAGTTAGAGCTGAGTCTGGAGGTAGCTGTGCAAAGTATCGATTCAGCACAGCAGAGCCAAGGTCAAGAATTTGAGTTCCATAAAGGAGTTGCTGTGGAAATCACATTGGGGGACTCAACATTCCTAATTTGATGCTGGGGAAAGAGGTGACCTTCCCATTTTTGCGTTCCTGTGCCCAATACCAAGGAACAGAGCTTGACAGAGAGAACCAGAAGCAAGCCTCTAAAAGAAACACTTCTGTAGAAGCTTCAAGAACTGTGGTTGGGGGTTTCTCATCTATTGGAGCAGAGGAGTGAAAAGGCAGCAAGGGAAAGAACACCAACCCCAGAACCCTACCTTTCTTCCATAGCATTGACATCTCTCAAAGTGCCCAGAGTAGGCAAATGTTCATAGCAGAATTAGTCATAACAGCCAAAATTGGAAACAACCCAAATGCCCATCAACTGATGAATAGATAAAATGTAGTATATCCATACAATAGTGTATTACTTGGCCTTAAAAAGGAATGAAGTACTGATACCCAATACCACATGTATGGACCTTGAAAACATTATGCTAAGTGAAAAAAAAAAGTCACAAAAGGAAAAATATTATATGATTCCATTTATATAAAATGCCCAGAGTAGTCACATCTATAGAGACAGAAAGTAGAATAGTGGTTGCCTAGGTCTGGGGGTCTTGGGGGAAAATAGAGTGACTGCTAATGTGTATGGGGTTTCTTTTTTGGGTGATGAAAATGTTCTAAAATTGTTTGTGGTAATGGCTGCACAACTCTAGGGATATACTAAAAACCATTGAATTACACATATTAAATGGGCAAATTGTGTGGTATATGAATTACATTTCAATAAAGCTGTTTTTAAGAAGGAAAAAACAATATAAAAAACAAACAAACAAAAAAGAATTTGAGTTCTAGAAGAAAGTCAAGATTGAAATCTGTCAGGGAGTAGGAAAATACTTGTTCACTATAAATTCATTCACTGTTATGATGAGGCGTCTCCTGAGGACTTAAGGTTCTGCCTTTGCAAGATGAGTGGATTTCCTGTCATATTGGATAGCTAGTGTTCTTACTTACAAAATTTTAAAAGACAGAAGGACCACTTTCTTGAAAGTGCAGGTGAAGCAATTAATCTAATTCAGCACGGGAACTAGTAAAAAAAATTTTGTAGTTCACTAAAATTTTTTTTTTTTTTTTTTTCAGTACGCGGGCCTCTCACTGTTGTGGCCTCTCCCATTGCGGAGCACAGGTTCCGGACGCGCAGGCTCAGCGGCCATGGCTCACGGGCCCAGCCGCTCCGCGGCATGTGGGATCCTCCCGGACCAGGGCACGAACCCGTGTCCCCTGCATCGGCAGGCAGACTCTCAACCACTGTGCCACCAAGGAGGCCCTAAAATATTTTTTCATTCACTAGTTCACTAAAATTTAATTTAAGCGCAAATATCTATGTTAATCATTTATAGGAATCAAGTAATCCTTATAGTTTAAAAAAATATGAGAAATGGGGCTTCCCTGGTGGTGCAGTGGTTGAGAGTCCGCCTGCCGATGCAGGGAACACGGGTTCGTGCCCCGGTCCGGGAAGATCCCACATGCCGTGGAGCGGCTAGGCCCGTGAGCCATAGCTGCTGAGCCTGCGCGTCCAGAGCCTGTGCTCCGCAACGGGAGAGGCCACAGCAGTAAGAGGCCCGCATATAGCAAAAAAAAAAAATTATCAGAAATGGTTAAAATTTGGGCCCTCCCTACAAGCCTGCCCCTAACATTTGCATAGGTAAATGTACAGATAGAAGCCATGCCTGTGACCTGTGACTCCCTTACTTTCTTCCTGCTTTCTCTTTGAACTCCAGCTCTGCTTCACATTTGGATATCTAATCTTTACCCACAACCCTACTGTCAGCCAGCAGCAGCCCCTGGGTTCTCCCCATGCCCAGAGATGCATACACTAGTACTATGGTCCGTGCTTGGGATTATGGAGCTGGGGAAGAAATTTGCAGTCCCTGGAAGTGGATTTGAGGGCATCTGGGCAAGTAAGATCAGGGTTAGGAATACCTAGAATATAGTTTAGAGTGGAAGGATGGAAGGGGGCTGTAGAGATTGGGAGTGTGAGGGGCCAGGGAAAAGGCTGGGAGTTGGGCTCCAGGGGGGCATTCACTTGTTCCAGCAAACCCCTTGTCCCATGGGGAGGGGATCCGCTGGACAAAAGCCAGAGAGAGGGCTTTCTGAAGCCTGGAGTCTAGAGTAGGGACTGCAATTGCCTGGGTCTGGGGGTTAAACTGCCTCATGAATTTCTCATTGTTAACAGATAACTTGGGAAAGGAAATCTTTCACCATCTGGCTTCTTCCATATCACTTTCTTAATGTCCATCTCATTTCAATCTCCAATGACCTTAAAAAATTTTTGTTTTTCCACCAAAACATGGCCTCTCATTTTTTATATTATTTCCTGTGCTGTCCCCTCTTTGGGAAAAATCTTTTTTGTGCTCTTGACAACTCCTACCCCTTTACTTAATAGCTGTGAAAGCTAAAGTGCTACCATGACAATAGTAGATAGTCACTGAGCCACAATTAAGATCCAGGTCAATTGATTTCCAATTAGTTACCTTCAGTTATTCAGTCCTATCTAGGTTCAATGTATTTGTACCCTATCTGATTTAGTACATTGATTTGAGCATTTTTTGACCAAACTTGAAACTACATGCACCGTTTACTCATTCATTTTATTAATCTTAATAATGGTGAGGCCCATGACAGGCACTGTCCTAAGCCTTGAGGATACAAGGTAAATAAGAACATACTTGCCCTAAAGAAACGTATAGTCTGGTGGGGGAAATAATCACACAGTGCTGGGAGGGATGGTGCTAACTTAGCTTGGGAGATAGACTACAAGGCAGGCTTCCATGAGAATATGACGTCAGACCTGGGTCTTAAAGGATTCTTACACTTTTGGCTCAAAAGGAAATGGGCAAGGTGAAGTTGCTGACAGGGCAAAGATTTAAATCCCTGCTCTGAGCAATTGACTTAGGTTATCTGAGTCTCAGTATCATCACCTGTTAAATGACAATAATAATACTTGACAGGGATCCTATGAGGATTAAATGGGATAAAGTGTGTGAAATCCTCTTGCAGATGCCTTTCCTTTGCAGAGAAAAGCATTCTCTGATCAGAAGGCACTGTGAATGAGACTGTCACACAGAGGTCGGGCCCCAGGCTATCAGTCAACCTTCTCTTCCTCCTATTTTCTGGTCCATGTGAGAAATAGGAAATAGACATGGAAGTTAGGAACAAATTAAAATATCAGCTTTATTAGTGGTAAACTGAATTGGAACACTGTTGCAGAACAGCAGGAAAACTGCAAATTTCGCTTCAGATTCAGAGCTCAGGCTGAAGACTTTTCAGAAAGTAGCATATTTAAATTTTAATGGAAATCAGCTAAGATAATATGATGACATGGAAACAATCAGGCAGTGCAGCAAAACATGTGTTTGGCATTTTGGAATGAATTGACCTTGGGAGTTAGGGTAGTTTGTAGTACTCTAAGCAAATATTTTGCTTCCTCTGCCTGTTGTGCCCCTCCTTGAGGGAGTTTTATACATCTCTGTTCTACTAAACTTAGGAGTGAGCACAAGACTGGTGTTGACAATGAGGTGTGGTGGAAGTGGCATGTGTTACTTGCTGGGGAAACTTTAAGAGCCTGTGTGTGGTTTTCCATGTCTTTCTTCCCTCTGCCACCAGGACAAGCATATCCCAGACAAAGGCTGCTCCACAAGCTTGGGTCCTGGAGCGAGGATGTTTTAGAGCAAAGCAGTTGCTGATGCCTGATAGACATGAATCCTGACCAGAAATAAAACTGTGTTACAAGCCACTAAGATTATTGGGTTATTTATTACTGCAGCAAAACCTAGTTTGGCCTGATGGATCAGTAGTTGTTAAATCACACCATGCAGACAATTATTATTTAAACCAACAGGTCAAGTTTCTTTATTAAATCTATACTTGCCTACATTTTGTGGGTTTGGAGGGAGCTCGATATAAAGTTGTTCAATTCCTGTTTGGGTTTTTTTTTTTGAGATTTTGCACATCAGCGATTTCTCATGTTTACACCCCACCCATCAAAACAAGAAACCATGATGAGAATGAACATTTAATCTGTTTCTATTTCATCTAATTTTTTGCAATATATTTTTTATACTTTTCTGTATTTGAATTTTTGACCTTAATATGCAACATATAAATTTGGGATATTTATCCTATAGATTAGTATCTACCTGTGACCTATCACTGACCAAAGGCAAGGATCACATCTACTATGTGCTGTGGCCCTGCATAAGTTACAACAAAATAACTGCGGAAATGAAAAATATAGTCAAATGACCAATTTAGCATCCAGTAATTTTTAGAAAAAAGTTCTGATTTTGGAATTTTGAATATAATTGTCCTACTAGTAGTACAGTACAGCTGTTTAATATAAGTTTGTACAATTAATGAATAATGATTATACAGAACAGCTCTTAAAACCAGACTGGATTAGAGAAAAGAATAGAGACAGGATTAGTCTTATCATTTTCAAACAGAAAAAGAAGCAAAATCTTGTATTACTTCTGTAGTTTATAATATTGCCAACCACAGAGCCTATCTGTTGTTAAATAAGTTTATCCTTCAACTAGTAACAGCAGTTGCACGTCAACAGTTCAAGATAATGTGAATAAATGCCAAAGAAGTAGGAAAGGCAGACATTATTCTTGATGAAATTAAATTTGAGATATGATCACTTACGTTGAAAGAATGTGATCATTTGTAAATGGCATAAGGACTGCAAACTATATATAGGAAGTTGCTGGCAGAATTTAAAATTGATGGTAGAAAGTATTAAATGGGAAAAGGATTAATATGGTATTACAAAACAAATGAAAAACGATCAAGTTGGCCTCTGCATTGTCACTATATTCAAATTATAGCTGAAGAACTGCATTATTATAATTAGGGAAAATCCCAATGAAAATTAGCAGACAGTATAATGTAAATGTTTTTTAATGACTATAGAGATCTTATAAGTGATATTCTCATTAATGACACTGTGTAGGCTAACACTTCTTGTCACACTCAACAAGATCAAAGTTCTGCAAGGATTGTTTCATTTAAATTTCAGTCTGTGAAGAATAAAAAGGCAATACAATTAAGGTCCACACACCCCGATGTAGGCATAAGTGCTGTTAGCTACTATACATATAAATCACTCTCAGAGAAGAACCTTCTTTTACCTTGTGAAATTTGTATGATTTGGAGCAGTGCTCTGTGATGATGGAAACATCCTCTATCTGCACTTTCCATCAGAGAAACTGCATGTGGCTACGTGTGGCTATTGAGCAAAGCAATTGAAATGTACCTAGTGCAGTTGAGCAACTGATTTTAAAATTTTATTGAATTTTAATTGACTATAATTAATTTATAACCAGATGTGGTTCCAGTCTACTGTATTGGTCAGTGTAATCTAGAGCTATCTCATTTAAAAGTTTTAGATTAAGATAATTGCCAACACATCCTGTGTCACCTTTCCAAATTAGTTCTGCCCAAAAGAAAAATTTAAAAGAAGACCAGACCTTATTTGTCTAAGTGAAAAATACTACCAGCCATGTTTTCAAGTGCATCCCATGTCCCAAACATAGTTAAATAATTTCCATGGATTCTGACATTGAATTATTAAAGAAACCCTATTCTGGTTCTGTTAGTTAGGTAGCATGATTTTCATCTATCCAGACATCCCCATCTCAGGTTTCAGAATCCTATTTCTTCCCTATAAAAGCTCTTGCTACAGCATGCAAGACTCGCCAGGGCTGAGAACTCAGCTTTCTCTGAAGCTCTGCTTCTCTTCCACTTATGTCCTGTGACTGATTTTCTATGTCTATCTTCTGGCTGCAGGAGGTGAGCATCGCTTTAAATGCTGCCCTCTGACTCTCACACTTTGCTTTAAATTGTTGATTAATAGGTTTGAGCTTGTCACTTTCTCTCTTCAATGAATCAGTGGTGTTTTAGCACAACCACCAAATTTCATAGTCCTTAGAGTTGCTGTTTCTCCCTGATCTTGCAAACTCAAGACATTGTACAAGCTAGTGCTTGCTTCCCTTTTGCCTGTGTCCCTTCTGGGTCTAGAAAAGATGAAGTTTTTTAGCAGTTGCACCTTAGAGCATGCCATGACCTATAAATAGAACACCCACCACCACTGATAGGCCCTCCTTGCCATCCAGCCAGCAAGTGAACCACTTCAGAATTCTGGCCACAAAGTCTGCTTCTAAGAACAACTTCCAGTACCAGCTATGTTGGGTCAAATTACCCTGAAATACTGTAGAACCTGAGATGGAGATTCTTCAAGTGATTCACTAAAGCAGGAGGGAAGTGAGCAAAACAGGATTGGAGAGGAAGAAATGAAGCAAAAATTAAGTCTCATCTGGAGATTGGCTTCAGTCTTATCTCTTAGGGAAGCTCTGGAACACATATGGTACCACAGAGCCTATCCCACCTTGAGTTCAGAGGTCTAGCCCTTTGAATTCCCTTGCTTTCCCTTTGTCTCTGGCTATAAGTCAGGTCTGCAGTGTTTCAGGGGGATGTGTTCCTTCTTTGGTGAAGATACCAGCTGTGAGTTATTCTCAGCCAACATTCACAGCAACTGAGGTTGGGGTTAGGGTGTGTGTGTGTGTACAAGACATAGTAAATAGTAAAAGTGTTCAGGGAAAGATACCAATAGTATCCACTACAGTAGGACAGCACAAGGTTATATACCTCCTTGGTGGTTATCAGCAAAATAAGTTGAAGACTTAACCAGGGGCTGTGAGCTAAATGCTGCCTTCACAGCATGATTCTTTACACCTTGTCACATGGCTATATTTATTCAGTTATTCATTCTAGAGATGATTAGAGAGACCCATTATGTTGTAGGACTAACCTGTGCTCTGGGAATAGAGTAGTGATTAAGTTTATAGATTGTGAGCAATAGACTTGTAAGTGGATGATTGTAGGAAAATGTGAATAGGTGCCATCAAAGTGATGTGAATCTGTGCAAGCAGAAAAGGGAGAGACGAGTAGTGGAGAATTAAAAAAGTTCATGGAGAAGTTGAAATATGAACTAGGGACTGAGAGGTGATGAGGAGTTTGTCAGGCGAATTTCCCTAGTTATATAGCAATCGTGTACCTCAATACCTATATATAAACAATTGGTTTTTGATTCTAGTAGGATTTAGGGGAATGCTGGGATTAAGATTTTACAAAGGCTATACTATATGATCCAATGTCCCATTCCAGTGATCTGTGTTTGACCCTCTGATTCTACAATGCAGTGTATTACCTTGTTGACTTGAACATAGAGAAAATTATTCAGCTTCTATTCGCTCAGCATTAGTATTCAAAGGCACCTCAAACAAACCATTTCACACAAGAAATTCATGCTTATATAAGTGGGTGATTCCTCAGCTTTCCATCAAATGGAGGTAATTTGAACAACAGCCACTTATTTTCTCATGAATCTGATTCCATAGACTCAGTTGAAAGGTAATAGTATTCCAGTGTGATGGATTGTCTCCTGACAGTCTGAACTGGAAGTTTGTCATAGGACAAAGAAAACCTGGTATTAATCCACTAAAAAAAATCCAGTGGTGAGATTGAATATAAAACTTCTATAGTGGTATGCTTTACAAGCCCCCTCCACAATTAGTTATTTACCATTCTCAAGGACACCTGTTTTCCATTTTCTCTACAGGGTGTCTGATTGGATTTGTTCATTAAATGGGCAAAATCAAAGTCCATTTTTGAAAGCACTGGTAGAGTTAATTGGGGAGTATGTCAGGGCTGGATCTGAACAACTTTTCCCATCAGATTGTGTCCTTTGTAGAGCAAATAGATGAATGCAGATGGTGAAGAAAAATTATATATTTTCTTCTTTCTGTTTCTGAAGTAACTGAAACTCTTTACATCTTTTTCTTTTAATTTATTTTTTAAATGAGAATTCTCTCCTAGTACTGACTCAGGGACACATTGTTATTCTTTCAATAATAGGATAACATGGATATATACTAACTGACAAAGTAGTAAGGAATTTTCTTCTAGCTTTATAAAATGCTATATTGATCCTTTATAGTCTTAGCTAAAGCATCACTGATAAGAAAACACATTGGGAGTACCAGATGCTATCTTGCAGGGCATGAAATATTGTGCTATATTCTTATTTATTTATTTTTTAACCATTTTCTTTTTGAAGTATAGTTAAGTTACAAAGTTGTGTTAGTTTCCAGTGTACAGCAAAGTGATTCAGTTTTATGTATCGATATATACATATATGTAACTGAATATATATATATATATATTCTTTTTCAGATTCTTTTCCATTGTAGGTTATTACAAGATATTGAATACAGTTCCCTGTGCTATACAGTAAGTCCTTGTTTTTTAATCTATTTTATATATAGTAGTGTGTATATATTAATCCCAAACTCTAAATTTATTTTTTCCCCATCCCCTTCTATTCCCTTTGGTAACCGTAAGTTTGTTTTCTATTTCTGTGAGTCTATTTCTGTTTTGTAAATAAGTTCATTGGTATCTTGTTTTTAGATTTCATATATAAGTGATATCATGTGATATTTGCCTTTCTCTGTCTGACTTAACTTCACTTAGTATGGTAATCTCTAGGTCCATCCATGTTGCTGCAAATAGCATTATTTCATTCTTTTCTATGGTTGAGTAATATTCCATTGTGTATATATACCACATCCTCTTTATCCATCCCTCTGTTGATGGACATTTACGTTACTTCCATGTCTTGTCTGTATAAATAGTGCTTCACTGAATATAGGGGCACTTGTATCTTTTCGAATTAGTGTTTTCTCCGGATATATACCCAGGATTGGGATTGCAGGATCATATGGTAATTATTTTTAGTTTTTTAAGGAACCTCCATACTGTTTCCCATAGTGGCTTTACCAATTTACACTCCCACCAACAGTGTAAGAATGTACTTTTTTTCCCCACACCCTCTCCAGACTTTTTAGTGATGGCCATTCTGACCGGTGTGAGGTGATATCTTATTGTAATTTTGATTTGCATTTCTCTAATAATTAGCAATATTGAACATTTTTCCTGTGCCTGTTGCCCATCTGTATGTATTCTTTGGAGAAATATCTATTTAGGTCTTCTGCTCATTTTTTGATGGAGCTGTTTTTCTGATGTTAAGCTGTATGACCTGTTTGTTTATTTTGGAAATTAATTTCTTGCTGGCAGCATTGTTTGCAAATATGTTCTCCCAGACCATAGGTTTTCTTTTCATTTTGTTTATGATTTCCTTTACTGTGTAAAAAACTTTTAGGTTTAATTAGGTTCCATCTGTTTATTTTTGCTTTTGTTTCCATTACTCTAGGAGGTGAATTCAAAACAATATTGCTGCAATTTATGTCAAAGAGTGTTCTGCCTGTGTTTTCCTCTAGAAGTTTTACAGTATATGATCTTATACTTTGATCTTTAATCCATTTTGAGTTTATTTTTGTATGTGCTATTAGAGAATGTTCTAATTTCATTCTCTTATATATGCAGTTTTCATTCTCCTCTCTGTCCAGTTTTCCCAGCACTACTTATTGAAGAGACTCTCTTTACTCCATTGTATATTCTTGCCTTATTGGTCAGAGATTGATTGACCATAAGTCCATGAGTTTGTTTCTGGATTTTCTATCCTGTTCCATTGATTTATATGTCTGTTTTTGTGTCAGTACCATACTGTTTTGATTACTGTAGCTTTGCAGTGTAGTCTGAAGTGAGGGAGAATGATTCCTCCAGCTCCATTTTTCTTTCTGAAGATTATTTTGGATATTCAGGGTCTTTTGTATTTCCATACAGATTTACAATCTTTTTGTTCTGGTTCTGTGAAAAATGCCATTGGTATTTTGATAGGGATTACATTGAATCTATAGATTACCTTGGGTAGTATGATCATTTTAACAATATTTATTCTTCTAATCCAAGAACAGGGTATATCTTTCCATCTGTTTGTGTCATCTTCAATTTCTTTCATCAGTGTCTTATAGTTTTCAGACTACAGGTCTTTGGCCTCCTTAGGTAGGTTTATTCCTAGGTGTTTTATTCTTTTTGATGTGATGGTAAATAGGATTGTTTCCTTAATTTCTCTTTCTGATATTTTGTTGTTAGTATATAGAAATGAAACAGATTTCTATATGTTAATTCTATCTGTTAATTTTGTATCTACAATTTTACTGAATTCATTGATGAGCTTCAGTAATTGTCTGGTAGCAACTTTAGGATTTTCTATGTATAGCATCATGTCATCTACAAACAGTGACAGTTTTACTTCTTTTCCAAATTGGATTATTTTTATTTCTTTTACTTTTCTGAACACTGTGGCTAGGACTTCCAAAACTATGTTGAATAAAAGTAGTGAGAGTGGGCATCCTTGTCTTTTTCCTGATCTTAGAGGAAATACTTTCAGCTTTTCACTGTTGAGTATGATGATAACTGGGTTTGTCATATATGGCCTTTATTATGTTGAGATATGCTCCCTCTATGCCCACTTTCTGGAGAGTTTTTATCATAAATTGTTGTTGAATTTTATCAAAATAATTTTCTGCATCTATTGAGATGATAATATGGTTTTTACTCTTCGATTTGTTAATGTGGTATATCACATTGATTGATTTGTGGATATTGAAAAATTCTTGCATCCCTGGGATAAATCCCACTTGATCATGGTGTATATCCTTTTAATGTATTGTTGGAGTTTGTTTGCTAGTATTTTGTTGAGGACTGTTGCATCTATGTTCATCAGTGATATTGGCCTGTAATTATTCTTTTTTGTGACCTTTTTTCCTGGTTATGGTATCAGGGTGATAGAGGCCAAATAGAACAAGGTCAGAAATGTTCCTTCCTCTGCAAGTTTTTTGGAATAATTTGAGAAGGATAGGTGTTATCTCTTCTCTAAATGGTAGAATTCATATTTGAATCCATCTGGTCCTGGATTTTTGTTTGTTGGGAGTTTTAAAATTAGTGATTCAATTTCAGTACTGATAATTGATCTGTTTATATTTTCTATTTCTTCTTGGTTCAGTCTTGGGAGATTGTACCTTTCTAAGAATTTGTTAATTTCTTCTAAGCTGTTCATTTTATTGGCATATAGTTGCTTGTAGTAATCTCTTATGGTCCTTTGTATTTCTGTGGTGTTCATTGTAACTTCTCCTTTTTCATTTTTGATTTTATTGATTTGACCTCTCTCCTTTTTCTTGATGAGTTTGGCTAAAAGTTTTGATATTTTGTTTATGTTTTCAAAGAACCAGCTTTTAGTTTCATTTATCTTTTCTACTTTTTTTTTTTTTTTTGAAATATTGTGCATTGAACCAACAACTATATGGGCTGCCTCCTTCAAGTTGAAATTCTTTTATTTTTAAATTTATATAAAATAAGATTTAGGGACTTCCCTGGTGGCGCAGTGGTTAAGAATCTGCCTGCCAATGCAGGGAACACGGGTTTGAGCCCTGGTCCAGGAAGATCCCACATGCCACGGAGCAATTAATAAGCCCATGCACCACAACTACTGAAGCCTGCATGCCTAGAGCCCGTGCTCTGCAACAAGAGAAGCCACCACAATGAGACGCCCATGCACCACAACGAAGAGTAGCCCCTGCTCGCCACATCTAGAGATAACCCGTGCGCAGCAATGAAGACTCAATGCAGCCAAAGATAAATAAATTAAATTAAATTTAAAAAAAGATTTAAAATTTATTTATGTAATAATTAAATACATAATACTATCCCTATTTACAAATGACTTGATTGTCTATACTGATAAAACCCAATGCATCTATATAACAGTTCTTAGGAGTAATAAGTGAATTGAGAAAGATTTCAAGATACAAGATACATGTAGTACAAAAATCAATTGTAGTTTTAGATACTGCAGTGGAACATGTGTACGTTGAAATAAAAAATACATTACTACTCAAATAAATAAAAACTTAGGGGTTAATCCAACATGTATGTGACTTGTATACTACAAACTGCAAAACACTGATTAAATGAATCAAAGAAGATCTAAAGAAATAAAAAGACATTTTGTGCTCATGGATTGGGATACTAAACATTATAAATATTTGTATTCTCTTCTAAAAGATAGGAAAACCTATAGCTCAATTCCTAAGTCAAATTTCTATCAACCCCCAGCCATATATTTTATAAATGTAGACAAGATTATTCTAAAATTTACATGGAAATGTAAAGGTATTAAAATAGCTAAAATAATTTTGAAAAGAAGACTAAAGTAGGAAGAATTAATCTGATCATAAGACTGATTATAGAACTACAACAGTCAAGACTGTGGTGTTGACATAGGGATAGACACATATATCAATAGAACACTGTGAAAAACCCCAAAATAGATTTGCATAGGTATGCCCTACTAAAATTTTACCCAGGTGCAAAATAAGTTAATGATGGAAGGGCAGCATTTTTAACAAATGATTCTGTAGATTTTAACAAATATAGGCCAAAAAATAAACATCAGCTAAACTCATATTTATATAAAAATTAACTCAGTATAACTCAATGCTTAAGTTTTAAATATCTGGAAATGGGATATTATGCATTTCGCCATTTCACCTAATGACCCTCCCCTAATTGCTTCCCCTTTTAGAGACCTTGGGATCTACCTAAGTGGTCATTCCTTCTAATTCTTATTTGCTAGTTCCTCCTCATTTTCATAACATGTGAATTTTGAAGTGCCTGAAGGCTATTACATTCTTTGCTCTCTTTTCTCCTCTAGCTGCACTCAGTTCCAAGGTAACACTACTTGATCCCACAGTTTTCAATATCTCCTAAATGTTGATTATGTACAAATACATATTTTTAGCCCTGATGTCTAGACTTCTCTTGAGGACTAGACTTTTACATCCAATTAGCCCTTTGACATTCCTACCTGGATATTTAATAGTCATTTCAAACTTAACGTGTCTAAAATGAACTCTTAATACTTTACCTCTCTGAACACTCTGTCTCCCCAGTATTTAGTTAATGACATTCCCCTCACCTAATTGCTCAGGATAAAAATCTAGAAGTTACCCTTGACTCCTCTCTTTTCCTCACACTTTTCATATCATTTATGAGATGGCTGATTCTACCTTGAAAATATATATGGCATGTAACTTCTTTTTACAGCTCTAGTCTTCTCACTTGGACTACTCTAAAAGCTTTTTTGTGCTTCCACATTTTCTTCCACCACTACAATCTATTTTAAAGCAGAACAACCAGAGTAATTCCTTGTCAACATAACTCTGATTATTTCCCTCCTTTTCTCAAACCCTTAATATCAGGCTGTTAAAAGCCATGTTTTGGCTGAGACTTTAAGGCAATAGCCATCAGATAGCAAAGGGAGGTGGAAGACAGAACACTTTGGGGTGTTTCAAAATGGATAGCCAAAAGTAGTTACATGGTTCTAAAATACGTTATCCACATCAAGAGTGTAAAAAGTTGACTGACACAACAGGAAGACTCATGAAGATTTCTGAAGAGAATTTGGCTATGAATGTCCCACCTCCAATTATCTAATGAGGGTATTATAAGGAGACTATTCAGAGATCTTAATATATGATGCATGCAGAATGAGTGAAATGGTAAAGTGTTTTTGTTTTTTTTTTAAACTTCCTCCTGAGAAATTTAAAGGGTTGAAGTTAGGCAGCCTAGCTGCTAATCCTAGGGTTAAGTTCATTGCATTGGGTTGGGTCTATGCATGCAGAGTTCAATAGGACAACGGATTTGTGTGTTTCACAAGGACTAGATATAGATCATGTGAGAGAGAGTAGTCCCTAGTCTGTTTTAAATCCTGCCCAAAAGAACTGCTGAGTAATAAAGAGACTCAGGGGGAAATGACTAGCCAGAGGAAAATACATCTCCCACAACACAGAAAGAGAAGTCAAATATACTTAGTGTTTGTTTTTTCTTTCAATTTTCAAATCTGGTTTAGTTGTTTGAGAATATGATGTTAAAATGTCACTGGTGTTTATTGACCCTGGTTCTGAGTTTGTGTATATATAAAAAATAATTTTTGAATGGGAAGAGAGAGAGAAGAAGAAGAAGAAGAAGGAGGAGGAGGAGGAGGAGGAGGAGGAGGAGGAAGAGGAGGAGGAGGAGGAGGAGGAGGAGGAGGAGGAGGAGGAGGAGGAGGAAGAAGAAGAAGAAGAAGAAGAAGAAGAAGAAGAAGAAGAAGAAGAAGAAGAAGAAGAAGAAGAAGAAGAAGAAGAAGAAGAAGAAGAAGAAGAAGAAGAAGAAGGAAGAAGGAGAAGAAGGAGAAGAAGAAGAAGGAGGCGAAGGAAAGAGAGGGGGAGGAGGAGGAGAAAGAAAAGAAGAAAGGGAAGGGAGGGAGGAAAGGAGGAAAGCAGGGGAGGGGCGGGGGTGGTGTGAGGAGGAAGAGGACCAGTATCTAAGGGTATCCAAAGAAAAGCAAGTCTCCCTCCAACCTCCAGCTACAGGTCTCTCAGATTCAGATCTACTTTAACATCTCAACGACTATCCCACTTAATGAATTAGGAAGCTCTTTACAGAGAGGCACCCTTTCTGAAAGCATTGGAAAGTCACAGTTATATTAAGTCCTCAAGTCTGGCTTGGAAGCCAGACTTGTAGGTTGGAAGCAGACCTTTATCAGATAACTTCTGTTCTGAGAGAGTCAGGACAAGAAACAGAATCACAGCCGAATGCGACACGCCTGATATTCTCCCTTGAGTTCTTCTTAAGCACGAGGAACTAAGTGTTTCTTAGGTAGGACTAAGAAAAGTGTTCTTACCTAGGACCTCCTAGGTAGAGTCCTCGTGGAAATTTGCCTTCTCAAAGCCCTTATCTTGACATTCGAGGCAAGAACCCATGGAACCATTCAATAGTGAGATAAAGAATTAGCTTTAAACACCTGCTTAGCTCAGAGAGCAGGAAGTCATATTACATTAGTTCTACTTAAATAAGAAGTTTTCTTGATTTCCTAATTTTTCCTTCCTGATCCCACCTCTTTGAACC
This sequence comes from Grampus griseus, assembly GCF_964374135.1. Classification (NCBI taxonomy): domain Eukaryota; kingdom Metazoa; phylum Chordata; class Mammalia; order Artiodactyla; family Delphinidae; genus Grampus; species Grampus griseus. The sequence continues at coordinate 33,627,277 of NC_139002.1, forward strand.
TGTTAGGGTTACAAGCTTAGATTATAATAAATGGGAAGTGAGGGGAGTGAAACCTTAGGTCAGACTAAGGGAGAAGAAGGAATGTGATAACCTTCTTGGACTATAGATTTCTCATTTACAGTAGGCCCCAACTGAGGATGAAGAAGAATTTTAAATGTATTATTTATTATTATTATTCTAGCTTTATTGAGATTAATTGACACATAACATTGTGTAAGTTTAAGGTGTACTAAGTGATGATTCTGTACAAGCATATATTAAAAAATGATTACCACAATAGGGTTAGTTAACAACTTCATCAACTCACATAATTACCCTTTTGTGTGGTGAGAACATTTAAGATATATTATCTCAGCAACTTTCAAGTATACAGTACACATTATTAAGTATAATCATCATGCTGTACACTAGATCCCCCAAACTTATTTATCTTATAACAGAAAGTTTGTTCCTTTTGATCAATATCTCTCCTGGCAACCACCATTCTACTCTCTGTTCCTGAGTTCAGATTTTTGTAGATTTCACATAAAAGTGATATCATTCAACATTTGTCTTTCTCTGTCTGAATTATTTCACTTAGTATAATGCCCTTAAGTTTCATCCATGTTGTCACAAAAACCAGGATTTCCTTCTTTCTCATGATTCGTATTCTGTGTTGTGTGAGATATATATATATATATATATATATATATATATATATATATATATATATATATATATATATATATCGCATATCTTTTTTATCCATTCATCCACCAGTGGGCACTTCGTATCTTGGTTACTGTGAATAATACTTCAATGAACGTAAGAGTGTAGATATCTCTTTGAGATACTGATTTCATTTCTTTTTGATATATACCCAGAAGGGGGGTTACTGGATCATACAGTAATTCTATTTTTACTTTTTTGAGTACCCTCCATACTTTTTTCACAGTGGCTGTATCAATTTACATTTCTACCAACAATGTACAAGGATTCTCTTTTCTCCACATCCTCACCAACCTTGTTATCACTTGTCTTTTTAAATATAGCCATTCAACACGTTTGAGGAATATTTCTCATTGTGGTTTTGATTTACATTTCCCTCACGATCATTGATGTTGAGCATTTTCTCACGTACCTTTTGGCCATTTGTATATCCTTTGTGGAAAATATCTATTCAGGTCCTCTGACATTTTTAATTGGATTATTTGTTGTTTTGCTGTTGAATTGTATGAATTCTTTATATATTTTAATATTAACTCCTTAGAAGATAGTTGGTTTGCAAATGTTTTTTCTTGTTCTGTAGATTACCTTTTTATTTTGTCAGTCACTTCTTTTGTTGTGAAGAAGCTTTTCAGTTTGATATAGTCCTGCTTGTTTACTTTTGCTTCTGTTGCTTGTGCTTTTGTCATATCCAAAATATTGTTGTAAAGACCAATGTCAAGGAGCTTCTGTTTTCTAGGATTTCTTCTAGAATTTTAAGGTTTCATATCTTATGTTTAAGTCTTTAATCCTTTTCAGGTTAATTTTTGTAAGTGGTATAAAGTAGGGGTCCAATTTTATTCTTCTGTATGTAATTATCTGGTTTCTTGAGCACAATTTTTTGAATGAACTATTTATATCCCATCGAGTATTCTTATCTCCCTTGTCAAATATTAGTTTACTGTATATGCAAGGGTTTATTTCTGGGCTCTTGATTCTGTTCCATTTGTCATCTATGTGTCTATTTTTATGCCAGTACCCTACTGTTTTAAATATAATATAACTTTGAAGTATAGTCTGAAATCAGGAAGTGTGATGTCTCAGCCTTTGTTCTTCTTTCTGAAAATTGCTTAGCTCCTCAGGGTGTTTTGTGGTTCCATACAAATTTTAGGATTAATTTTTCTATTTCTGTGAAAACTGTCATTGTAATTTTGATAGGGATTACATTGAATCTGTAGATGGCTTTGGATAGTATGCATATTTTAAAAATATTCATTATTCCAACCTATGAACACAAGATATCTTTTCATTTATTTTTGTCTTCTTCAATTTCTTTCATCAGTCATAGTTTCCAGTGTACAGATCTTAAACCTCCTTGGTTAAATTTATTCTTAAGTTTTTTGTTTTGTTTTGATGCTATTGTAAATGAAGCATTTCATATATTGATTTTGTTTCATATATGATTTTATTTCATATATTGATTTTGTATCTTGCAACTTTATTGAATTCATTGATTAGTTCTAACTGTTTTGCGTGAGTGTGTGTGTGTGTGTGTGTGTGTGTGTGTAATCTTTAGGACTTTCTATATATGAGATTATATTGTCTGTCAACAAAGTCAATTTTACTTCTTACTTTCCAATTTGGGTGCTATTTCTTTCTTTCTTTCTTTTTTTCTTCCCTGATTACTCTTGCTAAGACTTCCAGTACTATGTTAAATAAGAGTGATGAGAATGAGCACCCTGTGTTATTTCTCCCCTTATGATTTTCATACATGGCCTTTTGTATACTGAGGTATGGTCCTTCTATACCTAATTTGTTGAGAGTTTTTATCCTGAAAGGAGATTGTATTTTGTCAAATTATTTTTATGAATCTATTGAGATGATTATATGGTTTTTAACATTTATTATATTAATGTGGTACATCATATTTACTGATTTGCATATGTTGAAACATTCTTGCATCCCAGAGATAAATCCCACTTGATCATTATGATGCCTTTAATGTTCTGTTGAATTTGGTTTGCCATCTACATTTTGCCTTTGGAAAAATGTCTATTTAGTTCTTCTGCCCATTTTTTAATCAGATTGTTTTGTTTTTTGATGTTGAATTGTATCAGCTATTTATTTGCATTGGATATTAATGCTTCATCAATCATATAATTTGCAAATATTTTCTTCCATTCAGTAGGTTGTCTTTTCATTTTGTTGATGGTTCCCTATGCTGTGCAAAAGCTTTTAATTTTAATTAGGTTCCATTTTTTAAATTTTGATTTTTATTTTCTTTAGGAGATGGATACAAAAAAAACTATTGCTGAAATTTATGTCAAAGTTGTTCAGCCTATGTTTTTCTCTAGGAGTTTTATAGTATCTGGTCTTACATTTAGGTCTTTAATCCATTTTGAGTTTATTTTTGCATATGGTGTGAGAAAATGTTCTAATCTCATTCTTTTACATGTAGTTGTCCAGTTTTCCCAGCACCACTTATTGAAGAGACTGTCTTTTCTCCATTGTATATTCTTGCCTTCTTTGTAGTACATTAATTGACCATAAGTGTGTGGGTTATTTCTGGGCTCTCATTTCCCATACTATTTTGATTACTGCAGCTTTGTAGTACAGTTTGAAATCAAGGAGCGTGGTACCTTCATCTTTTTGTTTCTTTCTCAATTGTTTTGGCTATTTGGGGTGTTTTGTGTTTCCATACAAATTTTAGAATTATTTGTTCTAGTTCTGTGAAAAATGCCATTGGTATATTGATAGAGATTACATTGAATCTGTAGATTGCCTTAGGTAGTATGGTCATTTTAGTGATATTAATTCTTCCAAATCATGAGCATGATATATCTTTCAAATTGTATGTGTCTGTTTTTGTGCCAGTATCATAGTTTTTTGATGACTGTAGCTTTATAGTATAGTCTAAAGTCAGGGAGCATGATTCCTCCAGCTCCATTTTTCTTTCTCAAGATTGCTTTGGCTATTCAGGGTCCTTTGTGTTTCCACATAAATTTTAAAATTATTTGTTCTAGTTCTCTGAAAAATGCCATTGGTAATTTGATAGGAATTGCATTGAATCAGTAGGTGGGTAGTATTATCATTTTAACAATACTGATTCTTCCAATCCAAGAACACAGTATATCTTTCATCAGGGATATTAGCCTGTAGTTTTCTTTTTTTTTTATAGTTTCCTTCTCTGGCTTTGGTATCAGAATAATGCTGCCTTAATAAAATGAGTTTGCGAGTGTTTCTTTCCCTTTATTTTTTAGGAAGGTTTGGTGTTAATTCTTTTTTAAATGTTTGCTAAAATTTACCAGTGAAACTATCTAGTCTTGGGCTTTTCTTTGTTGTAAGTTTTCTGATTACTATTCAGTCACCTTATTCATCATTGATCTATTCAGATTTTTTATTTCTTCATGATTCAGTCTTGATTGTTTGAATGTTTCTGAGAATTTATCCATTTTTTCTCAGTTATACAATTTATTGGTATGTAATTATTCATAGTATTCTCCCACATAATTCTTTATATTTCTGTTGTATCAGTTATAATGTCTCTTCTTTCATTTCTGATTTTATTTATTTTGGTCCTCTATCTTTTTTTCTTAGTATATGTAAATATTCATCAATTTTATCATTTTTTTAAAAAACTAGCTCTTAGTTTCATTGATCTTTTCTCTTATTTTTCTGGTCTCTATTTTTTATTTATTTTAATTTTTTATTGAAGTACTTTTGATTTACTATGCTATATTAGTTTCTTGTATACAGAATAGTGATTCAGTATTTTTAGATTATAATCCATTAAAAGTTATGACACGATAATGACTATAATTCCCTGTTCTATACAATATATGCTTATTGCTTCTCTATTTTACACATAATAGTTTGTATCTCTTAATCCCATACATCTATCTTGCCCCTCTGATCTTCCCTTTCCTCACTGGTAATCACTAGTTTCTTTTCTATATCTGTGAGTCTGTTTCTGTCTTATTATATACATTTGTGCATTTTATCTTTTAGATGCCACATAAAGTGTTGTCATAAAGCATTTGTATTTCTCTATCTTATTTCACTAAGCATAATATTCTCTAGGTCTATCCACATTGATGAAAATGGCAAAATTTCATTTATTTTTATGGCTGAGTAATATCTTATTTTATAAATAAAATATATATATATATGTACCACATATATATATATATATATATATATATATATATATATATATATATATATATATATATATATATATATATAATCTCACATCTTCTTTATCCAGTAGTCAGTTGATGGATACTTGGGTTGCATTCATATCTTAAATATTGTTAATAGTGCTGCTATGAACATTGGGAGGCATGCATCTTTTTTAATTACTGCTTTCATTTTTTCCTGATGTATACCCAGGAGTAGAATTGCTGGATCATATGGTAGTTCTATTTTTAACTTTTTGAGGAACCTCTATACAGTTTTTCATAGTGGTCGTACCAAGTTACATTCCTGTCAACATTGCACAAGTGTTCCCTTTTGTTTACATCCTTGTCAATGTTTGTTATTTGTAGTATTTTTGATGATAAACATTCTGACAGGTGTGAGGTGATATCTCATTGTGGTTTGATTTGCGTTTCTCTAATAATTAATAATGTTGTACATCTTTTCATGTGCCCGTTGGACATCTTTATGTCTTCTCTGGAAAAATGTCTGTTCAGGACTTCTGCCCATTTTTGATTGGGTTGTTTGTTTCTTTTGATATTGCATTGTATGAGATGTTTATATATTTTGTATATTAATCCATGGTTGGTGATATCATTTTGCAAATATTTTCTCCCATTCAGTAGGTTTTCTTTCCATTTTGTCAATGGTTTCCTTTGCTCTTCAAAAGCTTTTAAGATTAGTCAGGTTGCATTTTTAAATTTTTGCTTTTATTACTTTTGCCTTAGGAGACAGACTTAAAAAATTATTGCTACAATTTATGTCAAAGTGTGTTCTGCCATGTTCTGTTCTAGGAGTTTTATGGTTTCAGGTCTTACATTTAGGACTTTAATCCATTTTGGTTTATTTTTGTATATGGTGTGAGAAGATGTTCTAATCTCATTATTTTACATGTAGATGTCCTGTTTTCCCAACACTGTTATTGAAGAGGCTATCTTTCCTCCATTGTATACTTTTGGCTCCTTTGTTGTATATTAATTGACTATAGCTGTGTGGGTATATTTACAGATTCTCTCTTCTGTTCCATTGATTTATGTGTCTGTTTTTGTGCCAGTACAATACTCTTTTGATTACACTAGCTTTGTAGTTTAGTTTGAAGTCTGAGAGGTTGATAATTCCAGCTTTGTTCTTTTTTCTCAAGATGGGTTTAGTTTGGCAATTCTATGTCTTTGTGGTTATATATGCATTTTAGTTTTTTTTGTTCTAGATCTGTGAAAAATGTCATTGGTACTTTGACAGGGATTGCATTAAATCTGTAGATTGATTTAGATAGTATGGCCATTTTAACAATGTTAATTCTTCCAATCCAAGAACACAGGATATCTTTCCATTTCTTTGTATCATCTTCCATTTCCTTTAACAACATTTTATAGTTTTCAGGCTATAGGCTTTTATCCTCCTTGATTAAGTTTATTCTTAAGTATCTTATTTTTTATATGTTTTTAGCCATGATAGTTTTTTTTTTACTTTCTCTTTTTGATAGTTCATTATTAGTGTATAGAAAAGCAACAGATTTCTATATAATAATCTTTTATCCTGCAACTCTGCTGAATTCATTTATTAGTTCTAAAAGTTTTTGGGTGGAGACTTTAGGGTTCTCTATAAACAGTACCATATCATCTTCAAAAAGTGACAATTTAAATTCTTACCATCCAATTTGGATTCATTTTATTTCTTTTTCTTCTCTGATTGCTGTGGATAGGAATTCCAATACTATGTTGAATAGAAGTGGCAAGAGTGGTTATCCTTGTCTTGAGACACTGAGAATGATGTTTGCTGTGGGTTTGTCATAAAAAGCCTTTATGATTTTGATATATGTTCCCTCTATATCCACTTTGATGAGAGTTTTTTATCATGAATAGATGTTGAATTGTGTCAAATGCTTGTTCTTATGTCTACTGAAATGATCAAGTAATTTTTATCTCTTTTTTTATTGTTAATGTGGTGTATCACATTGATTGATTTGTGAATGTTGAACTATCCTTGTGTCCCTGGAATAAATTCAACTTGAAAATGGTGTATGATCTTTCTCATATATTGATGGATTTTGTTTACTATTTTGTTGAGGATTTTTGCACCTATATTCATTAAAGACCTTGGCCTGTACTTTTCTTTCTTTTGGGCAGTGTCTTTGTCTGGTTTTGATATCAGGGTTATAATTGCCTTGTAGAATGAAATTGGGAGGTTCCCTCCTCTTCAACATTTTGGAATAGTTTGAGAAGGATAGGTATTATCTTTTCTTTATATATTTGGTAGAATACCCCTGTGAAGCTGTTCATCTCTGGACTTTTGTTTGTTGGGAATATTTTTCTCTCTTACTACAAACTCAATTTCCATAATAGTGATCAGTCTGTTCAAATGTGTTTTTCTTCTTGATTCAGTCTTGAAAAGTTGTATGTTTCTAGACATTTGTCCATTTCATTTAGACTGTCTAGTTTTTTGGCATATAACCGTTCATAGTATCCTCTAATGATTTTTGCGTCTGTGGTATTGGGTGTTTTTTCTCCTCTTTAATTTCTCATTTTGTTTATTTGGGTCCTCTCTCGTTTCTTCTTGGTGATCCTGATTAAAGGTTTTTCATTTTTGTTTTTCTGTTAGAAAAAATAACTCTTGGTTTCATTGCTCTTTCTATAGTTTTTTAATGTCTATTTTATTTATTTCCTCTTTAATCATTATTATTTTCTTCCCTCTGCTGACTTTGGACTTTGTTCTTCTTTTTCTAATTCTCTTAGGTGGTAGGTTAAGTTGCTTATTTGAGATATTCCTTGTTTCTTGAGGAAGGCCTGTATTGCTATAATCTTCTCTCTTAGAAGTGTTTTTGTTTCACTTCATAGATTTTACAGTATTGGGTTTCCATTTTCATCTGTCTTGAGGTATTTTCTGATTCCTCTTTGATTTCTTCATTGACTCACTGTTTTTTTTAAATTAACATGTTGTTTAGTCTCCACAGGTTTGTTCTTTTCTCATTTTTCTTTCTTCAATTTAATTTATAGTTTCATATCATTGTCAGAGAAAAATGCTTGATACAATTTCTGTCCTCTAACTTTGTTGAGACATGTTTTGTGGCCTAGCATGTGATTTAGCCTGGAGAATTTTTCATGTGCACTTGAAAATAATGTGTATTATTCTGTTTTTCAATGTAATGTCCTATAGATATCTGTTAAGTTGAACTGGTCTGTTTTGTCATTAAATACTACTATTGCTTTACTGATTATCTGTCTGGATGATCTGTTTCTGATGTCAGTGGAGTGTTAAAGTCCCTTACTATTATTGTATTATTGTCAGTTTCTCCCTTTATGTCTTTTACTCTTTGCTTTACACATTTAAGTGTACCCATGTTGGGTGCACATATGTTAGCAAGTATAGTATCCTCTCATGTATTGAACCCTTTATCATTATATAGTGATCTTCTTTATCTTTTGTTATAGCCTAGGTTTTAAAGTCTATTTTTTCTGATAAGAGTATTGCTACTCCTGCTTTCTTTTCATTTTCGTTTGCATGATATATTTTTCCATTGTCTTCTTTTCAGTCTTTCAGTGTAACTTTATCTCTGAAGTGACTCTCTTATATGCAGCATATAGAAAGATCCTGTTTTTTTTAGTCTAATCAACCATCCTATGTCTTTTGATTGGAGCATATAATGTATTGACATTTAAAGTGATTATTAAAGCGTATGTACTTATTGCCATTTTGTTACTTGTCTTCTGGTTGTTTTTGGAGCTCTTCTATGTTCTTTTACTCTTCTTTTAGTTTCTTCCCTTGTGGTTTGATAATTTCTTTAGTGATATGATTGCGTTCCTTTCTTTCTAGTTTTTGCATGTCTATTGTATGTTTTTGATATGTGGTTACTATGGAGATCATATATATTGACCTATAAGTATATCTACTTGTTTTAAACTGATAGTCATTTAAGTTCAAACATACTCTAGGGGCTTCTCTGGTGGCACAGTGGTTGAGAGTCCACCTGCTGATGCAGGGGACACGGGTTCGTGCCCCGGTCCGGGAAGATCCCACATGCTGTGGCGCGGCTGGACCCATGAGCCATGGCTGCTGAACCTGCGCGTCTGGAGCCTATGCTCCACAATGGGAGAGGCCGCAACAGTGAGAGGCCCACATACCGCAAAAAACAAACAAACAAAAAAACAGACTCTAAAAGATCTACATTTTTTACACCTCCCCCTACATTTTGTGTTTTTGATGTTACATTTTACATCTCATGCCTCTCCCTTAACTATTTATTATAATTATAGTCAATTTAATAATTTTTGTCTTTTAACCTTTGTACTAGCTTCTTTAAGTGGTTGAGTCACTGCCTTTACTATAATTGATATTTGCCCTTACCTGTGGGATTTTTCCATTTAATATAAATTCTTACTTCTTTTCCACTTAGATAAGACTTTTTAACATTTCATTTAGGGTAGGTTTGGTATTGATGAATTCTTTTAGTTTTTGCTTCTCTGAGAAGTTCTTTATCTCTCCTTCTGTTCTAAACGATAATATTGGTGGGTAGAGTATTCTAGGTTGTAGGTTTTTCTCTTTCAGCACTTTGAAAATATTATGCCACTCACTTTGGCCTGCAAAGTTTCTGCAGAGAAACCAGCTAAAGCCTTATTGTAATTCCCTTGTGTTTGACTCCAGGCTTCTCCCTTGCTGCATTAAGAATTCTCTATTTATCTATACGTTTTGCCATTTTAATTATAATATGTCTTGGTGTGGGTCTGTTTGTGTTCATCTTGTTTGTGATCCTCTGTTCTTCCTGTACCTAGATACCTGATTCCTTATTCATGTTGGGGAATGTTTCAGCCATAATTCCATCAAATACATTTTCAATCCCTTTCTCTCTCTCTTCTCCTTCTGGGGCGCATAAATTGTGAATTTTGGTATGCATAATGTTATCCCAGAGAACTCAACTGTTTTATCATATTTTTAAGTTAATTAATTTTTATTGGTGTATAGTTGCTTTACAAAGTAGCTTCTACTGCACAGCAAAATGAATCAACCATACATATACATATATCCCCTCCCTTTTGGATTTCCCTCCCACTTAGGACACGACAGTGCATTAAGTAGAGTTCCCTGTGCTATATAGTACGTTCCCATCAGTTGTCTATTTTATACATAGTATCAATAGTGTATATGTACCAATTCCAATGTTTTCATATTTTTAAATCTGTTCTTTTTTCAGTTCTGATTGGATGACTTCTGTTATTCTATCTTGCTAATCACTTATGTGTTCTTCTGTATTACTTAGTTTACTATTCATTCCTTCTAGTGTGTTTTTAATTTCAGCTATTTAATTCTTAATTTATGATTAGATTTTTTATATTTTCAAGTTCCTTATTAAAATTTACACGGTGTAAATATATTCTTTTCCCTAAATCAGTTAATTTTTATTACCAATGCTTTGAATTTTTTATATAGTAAATTGTTTATTTCCCTTTCGTTATTTTTTTGGGAGTATTCTCTTGCCCTTTCAATGGAGAGAAATTCCTCTGCCCTTTCACTTTGCTTAACTTTCTCTGTCTCTTTAAATTTAGATGAAACAGTTACTTACTGCTGTCTTGAAGGGTTGTTCTTATGTGGGAACATCCCTACACAGACTGTGTGTACCCAGTGCTTTTGATGAAAGAGTTGGATTTGATGTGGGGGCAAATCACATCTTTCTTCAGTGTGAGTGGGCAACTATCACCTTGGTAGGGGTGGGGCTGGAGATGGAGGGGTTAGAACTGGAGCCAGGTGTGAAGTGAGATTTCCCTTCTGCTCAGTGACCATCACTGCCCTATCTGGAGGGGGTTCTGATCCCAAGTTGCTGGAGCAGAAGCCCTTAGGGTTCTTTGAAAGCTGGCTCTGTTCCCTTTAAGTGTGTGTTTTCCCCTCTTCTTGCACTGGGATACTTGCTTCAGAGGGCAGGAGTGCTGAAACAAGTGGAGCCTATGTGGGCTCTTGGCTCATGTGGGCCTCAGACAGAAGTCTGAGCTGTCTCCAAAGTGTTGCCAGTACAGGTGCCCACAATTTTTCCCCTCAATCTGTCCAGACACAGCCTCATGTGCAAGTCTCCTTTCTCCCTTGCAGTCAGTGTCCCCAGCTTCTTCTGTCCCTGCTCTATTGTGGAGCCACACTACAGGGAAGTCGGGGCCTGCATGGAATCTCAACATGTACTGGGGAGTGAGCTATGGTGTAGAGGCCACCCTCAGACATCTGGGCAGCTTCTGATGCACTGCTTGGGTAAGCACAAAAAATGGCCACTGCCACCTCACCCAGGCTCTGCCCCAGGACTGGGCCAGCTCTGATTCCCATGGTCAATTCTTCTCCCTGATTGTGGCTGCCCCAGATCCAGTGCCAAGCTGTGTTGTGGAGTGACCAGGGCTGGAGAATTTACTTGGCTTGGGCTGAGGTGTGCATCAAAGCAGTTGTAAGAAACCCTGCAGCCACTTTTCAGAACTCTCCACCCTGCCTCACAGGCAAGGCTATATGCACACTCCTCACAAGTAGAGTTTGGCTTTCCACAGCCCACCTGTTAGTCCCAGAACTCTTCCAGCCAGCCAAAGCGGTTTGTCTCCTTCATGTAGGCCCCTAGGACTAAGGCATCCAGTCTGTGGCTCTCACCACTCACTCCCCAAGATGGGTGTCTGTCTGTGAATTCTAACTTTTACTCTGAGTTCTTTCCCATGAACACAAGTCTTGAACCAATCACTGTTCTTTCCTTCCTACCCAATTATGTGCATATCTTTGTTACAGCCTTGGTTGCACAGGAGTACTTCTTCTAATTTTTAGTTAGTTTTCAGTGAGAATTGTTCCACATATAGATGTATTTTTGATGTGTTTGTTGAGGGAGAGGCGCTGCAGCTTATCAATTATTTCTTTTATGTATCATGCCTTTGGTGTTATATCAAAGTCATCATCATATCCAAGGTCATCTATGTTTTCTCCTATGCTATCTCCTATGAGCTTTATACGTTTGCATTTTTACATTTAGGTCTATAATTCATTTTGTGAAGAGTGTAAGGTCTATGTCTAGATTTGTTTTTTTATTTATTTTGTATATGGATGGATATCCAATTGTACCAGCAGCATTTGTTGAAAAGACAATCTTTGCTCCATTATATTGTCTTTGTTTCTTTGTCCAATGTCAGTAGCCTACATTTATGTGAGTTTATTTCTGGGTTCTCAGATCTGTTTCATTGATCTATTTTTACACAAATACCACACTGTCTTAATTATTGTAGTTTTACAGTAAGTCTTGAAGTCAGGTAGTGTCAGTCCTCCAATTTGGTACTTTCTCATCAATATTGTATTGGCTATTCTTGGTCTTTTGCCTCTCCATATAAACTTTATAATCATTGTGTCAATATCAATAAAATAATTTGCTGGGATTTTGACTGAGATTGCATTGAATCTACAGATCAAGTTGGGATGAACTGACATCTTGAAAATATTGAGCCTTTCTGTTCATGAACATGGAATAAGTCTCTATTTATTTAGTTCTTTTTTATTTTATTCATTAGAGTTTTGTAGTTTTCATCATATAGATCTTGTACATATTCTGTTAGATTTATGCCTAAATATTTCATTTTCAGGGATGTTAATTTAAATGGCATTGTGTTTTTAATTTCAAATCTCACTTGCTTATTTCTGGTATATAGGAAAACAATTGACTTTATATATTGACCTGTGTTGTGAAACATTGCTATAATTGCTTATTAGTTCCAAAAGTTTTTTGGTTGATTATTTTAGATTTTCTACATAAATGATCATGTCACGCTCGAACAAAGAATATTTCATCTTCTTTCCCAATATGTATACATTTTATTTCCTTTTCTTGTCTTATTACATTAGCTAGGACTTCCAGTATGATATTGAAAAGGGGTAGTGGGAGGGGTCTTCTTTGCCTGGCTCCAAATCATAAGGAAAATCTAGTTTCTCATCATTAATGATGATGTCAACTGTAGATTTTTTTTGTAGATATTATGTATCAAGTTTAAGAAGTTACTCTCTAATCCTAATTTACTGAGTTTTTATAATGAATGGGTGTTGGATTTTTGTCAAATGCTATTTCTGCATCTATTAATATGATCATGTGATTTTTATTTTTTAGCTTGTTGATGTGATGAATTACATTAATTGATTTTTGAAGGTTGACTCAGCCTTGTATACCAAGGATAAATCATACTTGATGATGGAGTAAATTCTTTTTATATGTTGTTGGAGTCTATTTGCTGATATTTTGTTGAAGATTTTGTATCTATGTTCATGAGAGATATTGGTTTCCAGGTTTTTTTTTTTTTCTTGTAATATCTTTGTCTGGTTTTGGTATCAGGGTATTGCTGGCTTCATAGAATAAATTCAGGAGTATTCCTTTGACTTCTATTCACTGAAAAGAAATTGTAGAGCATTGGTAAAATGTATTCCTTAAACGTTTGGTAGAATTCACAAGTGAACCCATCTAGGCTCGGTGCTTTTTGTTTGGGAAGGTTATTAATTATTGATTCAATATCTTTAATAGATATTGGTCTATTTAGGTAGTCTATTTCTTCCTGTATAAGTTTTGAAAAATTGTGTTTTTCAAAGAGTTGATCCATTTCATCTAGGTTACCAAATTTGTAGGCATAGAGTTGTTCATAGTATTCCTTTATTATTCTTTTAATATATGCTAGAAGAAATCAATAGCAGATCAGATGATACTGAAAAATGGATCAGCAAACTGGAAGACAGAGTAGTGGGAATCATCTTAGCTGATAGAAAAAATAAATAAATGAGGATAGTTTGAGAGATCTCTGAGGCAATGTCAAACATACCAAGATTTACATTCTAAAGTTTACAGAAGGAGAAAAGAGAGGGAAAGGACTAGATAATTTACTTGAAGAGATAGTAGCTGAAAACTTCTCTAATATGGGAAAGAAAACAGCCATCCAGGTCCAGGAAAGACAGAAAGTCCTAAATGAGATGAACCCAAAGAAGTTCACATCAAGACACATTATAATTAAAATATCAAAAATTAAAGATAAAGAGGGAATCTTAAAATCAGCAGGAGAAAAGAAACTAGTTATGTGCAAAGAAATTCCTATAAGTATATCAGCTGACTTTTCAGCACTAACATTTGCAAACCAAAAGGGAGTGGCATAATATATTTAAAATAATGAAAGAAAAATACCTACAACAAAGAATACTCTAACCAGCAAGACTTTCATTTGTATTTGAAGGAGAGATAATGAGATTTACAGACAAGCAAAAGAAAGAGTTCAGAACCACTAAACCAGCTTTATAAGAGATGTTAAAAGGACTTCTCTAAGTGAGAAAGAATAGACCACAGCTAGAAATATCAAAATTATGAAAGGAAAAATCTCGTTCATTAAGGCAAATATACAGTAAGGTATATATCAAAGGTTTACTTATAGATTATAAGTAGATCAACCACTTATAATGCTAGTAAGAAGGTTAAGACACAAAAGTAGCTAAAGGATATGAAAAAAAAGAGGTAAAATATGATATCAAAAACATTAAATGTTGAGGAGTTGTTAAGAATGCAGGGGGTTTTATTGTTCGTTTGTTTTTGTGGTATGCAGGCCTCTCACTGTTGTGACCTCTCCCATTGCAGAGTACAGGTTCCGGATGCACAGGATCAGCGGCCATGGCTCACGGGCCCAGCTGCTCCGCGGCATGTGGGATCTTCCCGGACCAGGGCACGAACTCATGTCCCCTGCATTGGCAGATGGACTCTCAAACACTGCGCCACCAGGGAAGCCCTACAGGGTTATTTGAAGTCAAGTGATTGTCCCCTTAATATAACCACATATAGATATAAGTTGTTATATGTGAACCTCATAGTAACCACATAACAAAAATTATGGGACTTCCTTGGTGGCACAGTTGTTAAGCAACTGCTTGCCAATGCAGGGGACACAGGTTTGAGCCCTGGCCTTGGAAGATCCCACATGCCGTGGAGCAACTAAGCCTGTGCATCACAACCACTGAGTCTGCTCTCTAGAGCCTGTGAGCCAAAACTACTGAGCCAGTGTGCCACAACTACTGAAGCCGGCATGCCTAGAGCCCATGCTGCACAACAAGAGAATCCACTGCAATGAGAAACTCACGCACCAAAGTGAAGAGTAGCCCCCGTTCGTCACAAATAGAGAAATAGAAAACTGGGTGCAGTAATGAAGATCCAACATAACTAAATATAAATAAATAAATAAATTTATAAAAAAAACACACCATATGATAGATATATGCACAAAGAAGAGAAAGGAATCCAAACATAACACTAAAGACGTTATCAAATCACAAGGAAAGAGAGTAAAAGAAGAAGAAAAGAACACAAAAAGACTGAAAACACATAACAAAATGGCAATAAATACATACCATGAATAATTACTTTAAATGTAAATGGACTAAATTCTCCAATCAAAAAACAGAGAGTGGGGGACAAGGGGAAGATGGCAGAAGAGTAAAAAGCGGAGATCACCTTCCTCCCAACAGATACATCAGAAATACATCTACACGTGGAACAACTCCTACAGAACACCTACTGAACGCTGGCAGAAGACCTCAGACTTCACAAAAGGCAAGAAACTCCCCACGTACCTAGGTAGGGCAAAAGAAAAAAGAATAAACAGAGACAAAAGGATAGGGATGGGGGCTTCACTGGTGGTGCAGTGGTTGGGAGTCCACCTGCCGATGCAGGGGGCGCAGGTTCGTGTCCCGGTCCAGACCAGTGGGATGGACCTGTGAAGGAGGAAAGGTTTCCACACAATAGGAAGCCCCTTTGTGGGCGGAGACTGTGGGTGGCGGAGGGGGAAAGCTTTGGAGCTGCGGAGGAGAGCACAGCAACCGGGGTGCAGAGGGCAAAGCAGAGAGATTCCCGCATAGAGGATCCATGCCGACCGGCACTCACCAGCCTGAGAGGCTTGTCTGCTCACCCGCCGGGGCGGGCGGGGCTGGGAGCTGAGGCTCGGGCTTCGATCGGACTGCAGGGAGAGGACTGGGGTTGGCTGCGTGAACACAGCCTGAAGGGGGTTAGTGCACCACAGCTAGCCGGGAGGGAATCCGGGGAAACGTCTGGATCTGCTGAAGAGACAAGAGACATTTTCTCCCCTCTTTGTTTCCTGTTGCGCAAGGAGAGGGGATTAAGAGTGCTGCTTAAAGGAGCGCCAGAGACGGGTGGAGCCGTAACTAAAAGCGTGGACCCCAGAGACGGGCATGAGACGCTAAGACTGCTGCTGCTGCCACCAAGAAGCCTGTGTGCGAGCACAGGTCACTATCCACACTCCCCTTCTGGGGAGCCTGTGCAGCCCACCACTGCCAGGGTCCCGGGATCCAGGGACAACCTACCCAGGAGAACGCACGGTGCGCCTCAGGCCAGTGCAACTTCACACCGGCCTCTGCTGCCGCAGGCTCACTCCGCACTCGGAACCCCTCCCTCCCTCCGACCTGAGTGAGCCAGAGTCTCCGAAGCAGCTGCTCCTTTAACCGCATCCTGTCTGAGCGAAGAAGAGACGCCCTCCAGAGACTTACACGCAGAGACGGGGCTAAATCCAAAGGTGAGACCCGGGAATGGTGAGAACAAAGAAGAGAAAGGGAAATGTCTCCCAGCAGCCTCAGAAGCAGCGGATTAAAACTCCACAGTCAACTTGATGTACCCTGCATTTGTAGAATACATGATAGACAACAAATCATCCCAAATTGAGATGAAAGGCTCTTGGTGCTGCAGCCAGGAGTCAGTGCTGTGTCTTTGAAGTAGGAGAGCCAACTTCAGGACACTGGTCCACAAGAGACCTTCCAGCTCCACATAATATCAAATGGTGAAAATCTCACAGAGATCTCCATCTCAACACCAGCACCCAGCTACACTCAATGAGCAGCAAGCTACAGTGTTGGACACCCTATGCCCAACAACTAGCAAGAGAGGAACACAAACCCACCCATTAGCAGAGAGGCTGCCTAAAATCATAATAAGGCCACAGGCACCCCAAAACACACCACCAGACATGGACATGCTCACCAGAAAGACAAGATACAGCCTCATCCACCAGAAAACAGGCAGTAGTCCCCTCCATCAGGAAGCCTACACAACCCACTGAACCAACCTTAGGCACTGGGGAGAGACACCAAAAACAATGGGAACTACGAACCTGCAGCCTGCAAAATGGAGACCCCAAACACAGTAGGATAAGCAAAATGAGAAGACAAAAACATACAGCACATGAAGGAGCAAGATAAAAACCCACCAAACCTAACAAATGAAGAGGAAATAGGCAGTCTACCTGAAAAATAATTCAGAATAATGATAGTAAAGATGATCCAAAATTTTAGAAATAGAATAGACAAAATGCAAGAAACATTTAACAAGGACCTAGGAGAACTAAAGATGAAACAAACAATGATGAACAACACAATAAATGAAATGAAAAAGACTCTAGATGTGATCAATAGCAGAATAACTGAGGCAGAAGAACGGATAAGTGACCTGGAAGATAAAATAGTGGAAATAACTACTGCAGAGCAGAATAAAGAAAAAAAGAATGAAAAGAACTGAGGACAGTCTCAGACACCTCTGGGACAACATGAAACACACCAACATTCGAATTATAAGGGTTCCAGAAGAAGAAAAAAAGAAAGGGACTGAGGAAATATTTGAAGAGATTATAGTTGAAAACTTCCCTAATATGGGAAAGGAAACAGTTAATCAAGTCCACGAAGCACAGAGAGTCCCATACAGGATAAATCCAAGGAGAAATTCACCAAGACACATATTAATCAAACTGTCAAAAATTAAATAAAAAGAAAACATATTAAAAACAGCAAGGGAAAAACAACAAATAACACACAAGGGAATGCCCATAAGGTTAACAGCTGATCTTTTAGCAGAAACTCTGCAAGCCAGAAGGGACTGACAGGACATATTTAAAGTGATGAAGGAGAAAAACCTGTAACAAAGATTACTCTACCCAGCAAGGATCTCATTCAGATTTGATGGAGAAATTAAAACATTTACAGACAAGAAAGAGCTGAGAGAGTTCAGCACCACCAAACCAGCTTTACAACAATTGCTAAAGGAACTTCTCTAGGTAAGAAACACAAGAGAAGGAAAAGACCTACAATAATGAACCCAAAAGAATTAAGAAAATGGGAATAGGAACATACATATCAATAATTACCTTAAATGTAAATGGACTAAATGTTCCCACCAAAAGACACAGATTGGCTGAAAAGATACCAAAAGAAGACCCATATATATGTTGTCTACAAGAGACCCACTTCAGACTTAGAGACACATACAGACTGAAAGTAAAGGGATGGAAAAAGATATTCCATGCAAATGGAAGCCAAAAGAAAGCTGGAGTAGCAATTCTCATATCAGACAAAATAGACTTTAAAATAAAGACTATTAGAAGAAACAAAGAAGGACACTACATAATGATCAAGGGATCGATTCAAGAAGAAGATATAACAATTGTAAATATCTCTGCACCCAACATAGGAGCACCTCAATACATAAGGCAAATACTAACAGCCACAAAAGGGGAAATCGACAGTAACACATTCATAGTAGGGGACTTTAACACCCCACTATCACCAATGGACAGATCTTACAAAATGAAAATAAATAAGGAAACACAAGCTTTAAATGATACATTAAACAAGATGGACTTAATTGATATTTAGAGGACATTCCATCCAAAAATAACACAATACACATTTTTCTCAAGTGCCCATGGAACATTCTCCAGGATAGATCATATCTTGGGTCATAAATCAAGCCTTGGTAAATTTAAGAAAACTGAAATTGTATCAAGTATCTTTTCTGACCAGAATGCTATGTGACTAGATATCAATTACAGGAAGAAAACTGTAAAAAATACAGTCACATGGAGGCTAAACAATATACTACTTAATAACGAAGTGATCACTGAAGAAATCATAGAGGAAATAAAAAATACCTAGAAACAAATGACAATGGAGACATGACGACCCAAAACCTATGGGATGCAGCCAAAGCAGTTCTAAAAGAGAAGTTTATAGCAATACAAGCCTACCTTAAGTAACAGGAAACATCTCGAATAAACAACCTAAACTTGCACCTAAAGCAATTAGAGAAAGAAGAAAAAAAAAAACCCCAAAGTTAACTGAAGGAAAGAAATCATAAAAATCAGATCAGAAATAAATGAAAAACAAATGAAGGAAACAATAGAAAAGATCAATAAAACTAAAAGCTGGTTCTTTGAGAAGATAAACAAAATTAATAAACCATTAGCCACACTCATCAAGAAAAAAAGGGAGAAGACTCAAATCAATATAATTAGAAATGAAAAAGGAGAAGTAACAACTGACACTGCAGAAATAGAAGAGATCATGAAAGATTACTACAAGCAACTCTATGCCAATAAAATGGACAACCTGAAAGAAATGGACAAATTCTTAGAAATGCACAACCTGCCAAGACTGAATCAGGAAGAAATAGAAAATATGAACAGACAAATCATAAGCACTGAAATTGAAACTGTAATTAAAAATCTTCCAACAAATAAAAGCCCAGGACCAGATGCCTTCACAGGTGAATTCTATCAAACATTTAGAGAAGAGCTAACACCTATCCTTCAGAAAGTCTTCCAAAATATAGAAGAGGGAGGAACACTCCCAAACTCATTATACGAGGCCACCATCACCTTGATACCAAAACCAGACAAGGATGTCACAAAGAAAGAAAACTACAGGCCAATATCACTGATGAACATAGATGCAAAAATCCTCAACAAAATACTAGCAAACAGAATCCAACAGCACATTAAAAGGATCATAAAACATGATCAAGTGGGGTTTATTCCAGGCATGCAAGGATTCTTTGATATATGCAAATCAATCAATGTGGTACATAATATTAACAAATTGAAGGAGAAAAAAACCTGTGATCATCACAATAGATGCAGAGAAAGCTTTTGACAAAATTCAACACCCATTTATGATAAAAACCCTGCAGAAAGTAGGCATAGAGGGAACTTTCCTCAACATAATAAAGGCCATATATGACAAGCCCACAGCCAACATCATCCTTAATAGTGAAAAACTGAAAGCATTTCCACTAAGATCAGGAACAAGACAAGGTTGCCCACTCTCACCATTCTTATTCAACATAGTTTTGGAAGCTTTAGCCACAGCAATCAGAGAAGAAAAGGAAATAAAAGGAATCCAAATCGGAAAAAAAGAAGTAAAGCTACACTGCTTGCAGTGCAATCCATATGAAACTACCACTGGCATTTTTCACAGGACTAGAACAAAAAACTTCACAATTTGTATGGAAATACAAAAGACCCCAAATAGCCAAAGCAATCTTGAATACGAAAAACGGAGCTGGAGGAAGCCGTGTCCCTGACTTCAGACTATACTACAAAGCTACAGTAATCAAGACAGTATGGTACTGGCACAAAAACAGAAAGATAGATCAATGGAACAGGATAGACAGCCCAGAGATAAACCCACACACATATGGTCACCTTATCTTTGATAAAGGAGTCAGGAATGTACGGTGGATAAAGGACAGCCTCTTCAATAAGTGGTGCTGGAAAAACTGGACAGGTACATGTAAAAGTAGGAGATTAGATCACTCTCTAACACCATACACAAAAATAAGCTCAAAATGGATTAAAGACCTAAATGTAAGGCCAGAAACTATCAAACTCTTTGAGCAAAACATAGGCAGAACACTCTATGACATAAATCACAGCAAGATCCCTTCTGACCCACCTCCTAGAGTAATGGAAATAAAAACAAAAATAAACAAATGGGACCTAATGAAACTTCAAAGCTTTTGAACAGCAAAGGAAACCATAAACAAGACCAAAAGACAACCCTCAGAATGGGAGAAAATATTTGCAAATGAAGCAACTGACAAAAGATTAATCTCCAAAATTTACAAGCAGCTCATGCAGCTCAATAACAAAAAAACAAACAACCCAATCCAAAAATGGGCCGAAGACATAAATAGACATTTCTCCAAAGAAGATACACAGAATGCCAACAAATACATGAAAAAATGCTCAACATCATTAATCATTAGAGAAATGCAAATCAAAACTACAATGAGATATCATCTCACACCGGTCAGAATGTCCATCATCAAAAAATCTAGAAACAACCAATGCTGGAGAGGGTGTGGAGAAAAGGGAACCCTCTTGCACTGCTGGTGGGAATGTGAATTCGTACAGCCACTATGGAGAACAGTATGGAGGTTCCTTAAAAAACTACTAATAGAACTACCATATGACCCAGCAATCCCACTACTGGGCATATACCCTGAGAAAACCAAAATTCAAAAAGAGTCATGTACCAAAATGTTCATTGCAGCTCTATTTCCAATAGCCCGGAGATGGAAACAACCTAAGTGCCCATCATCGGATGAATGGATAAAGAAGATGTGGCACAAATATACAATGGAATATTACTCAGCCATAAAAAGAAACGAAATTGAGCTGTTTGTAATGAGGTGGATAGACCTAGAGTCTATCATACAGAGTGAAGTAAGTCAGAAAGAAAAAGACAAATACCGTATGCTAACACATATATATAGAATTTAAGAAAAAAAAATGTCATGAAGAACCTAGGGGTAAAACAGGAATAAAGACGCAGACCTACTGGAGAACGGACTTGAGGATGTGCGGAGGGGGAAGGGTGAGCTGTGACGGGGCGAGAGAGAGTCATGGACATATACACACTAACAAACGTAAGGTAGATAGCTAGTGGGAAGCAGCTGCATGGCACAGGGATATTGGCTCGGTGCTTTGTGACAGCCTGGAGGGGTGGGATAGGGAGGGTGGGAGGGAGGGAGATGCAAGAGGGAAGACATATGGGAACATATGTATATGTATAACTGATTCACTTTGTTATAAAGCAGAAACTAACACACCATTGTAAAGCAATTATACCCCAAAAAAGATGTTAAAAAAAAAAAAAGACGTGGCACATATATACAATGGAATATTACTCAGCCATAAAAAGAAACGTAATTGAGCTATTTGTAATGAGGTGGATGGACCTAGAGTCTGTCATACAGAGTGAAGTAAGTCAGAAAGAGAAAGACAAATACCATATGCTAACACATACATATGGAATTTAAGAAAAAAAAAAAAAAAACGTCATGAAGAACCTAGGGGTAGGGCAGGAATAAAGATACAGACCTACTCGAGAATGGACTTGAGGATATGGGGAGGGGGAAAGGTAGGCTGTAACAAAGTGGCATGGACATATATACACTACCAAATGTAAAATAGGTAGCTAGTGGGAAGCAGCTGCATAGCATAGGGAGATCAGCTCAGTGCTTTGTGACCACCTGGAGGGGTGGGATGGAGAGGGTGGGAGGGAGGGAGATGCAAGAGCGGAGAGTTGTGGGAACATATGTGTATGTATAACTGATTCTCTTTGATGTAAAGCAGAAACTAACACACCATTGTAAAGCAATTATACTCCAATAAACATGTAAAAAAAACCCAATCCTTTAAGCCAAGGATTTGGGTAGCGTTTGGGGGATTTGAGAAGAGATGCTGTGTGCAATAAATGGGATTCACCTTAATATAATGTTTTAAAATGATACAAATAAAGATTAAAATACTTCATGTAAAAAAAAAAAGATATGACTCATTATTACTGTTACATAAATATTGGAAAACAAAGTAGAACACAACAGTGTGGCATGATATATATTTTTCTAAGAACAAAAGTTTCTTTTATTGAAAGAAATAAGATGTAGTGCTGTGTACATCTCATTCTATCATATCAGGATGTACTAAGTGTCTGTGTGTCTTCTTTTCAATGATGTAAAAATCAGTGGGTTCAGATGATGGCAGACTGATATTTCTACTGAAATGTTCTTCATCAGCACTTTACCTAATGGTTTTAACATCTACTAATAATCATTGCCTGAGTAAAGTATTTGTTATTTTTTTAATTCTATGGCTCCTTTTGCATTTATTAACTGTGATTATTTTGTAAAGTAGAGCTATCCTTCATGAATTATTTGATTGTCCTGAAACACAGTCCCTATAGGAAAGGCAAAATACTTAAACTCTTTCCCTTTTTTATATTATAGCAATTCCCAGAATGATGAATCTTGTATCCAGCAAAGAAAATTATTGATTTTGCATTTATTAGTGTGAAATAATAAATTTTTATATATTATACATGTTTCAATTCATTGCTGTCATTGTTCTTTATGAGCTCAAGTTATCCTGTCTTTTCTAATGGGATGTGATTAAGTCTCCACTTAAATGATAGACTTTATAACCACGATGAGTCCCAATCTCATCCTGTACATTCCTACTGAGACCTTAAATCAGCCATTTCCCCAAGAAGGTTTCTTTTAGTGGTGAATGGAATTTGGAAACCACAAGTTGTGCACTGTTTATTCATTATTTGTATTATTTGTTCATTACAGGTGTTCATTGTTCTTATAAACCTTTACAGTGAACAAAGCTAATAAACAGGCATTTTTAAGAAAAATGTTAAATAAACCATGAATTCATACTGATATTTCTAAGTCAAAGATTACAGGTTTTATTTTATATATGTATGTATCTCTATTCTTTTATTCTGAAAGTATACTCTTTTAATAATTTTAACATTTAAATGTACATACTGGCTATTTCAAAAACAATTATACTAATTATATTACTCACAAGAAGACCAATGAATGTAGATTTAGATGTGTGTGTGTGTGTGTGTGTGTGTCTGTGTGTGTGTGGTTTGTCCTTGGTATGTACGTCTCATTAGAGGCATGACATGGGACATGACAGTTCCATACTGTCAAAATACTGAATTAAAATACTTATCTTGGGGCTTCCCTGGTGGCGCAGTGGTTGAGAGTCCGCCTGCCGATGCAGGGGACACGGGTTCGTGCCCCGGTCCGGGAAGATCCCACATGCCGTGGAGCGGCTGGGCCCATGAGCCATGGCTGCTGAGCCTGTGCGTCCGGAACCTGTGCTCCACAATGGGAGAGGCCACAACAGTGAGAGGCCCACGTAAAACACTTATCTTTGTGGTTATAATTCTTTTATAAAGAAAAAATTTAACTTCTCAGTCATCTGATATATAGTTAATTTTCAATTTTTCCTTTTTGTTTGATTTTTAAATTAATGTAAAACATGTATATAGTTCCAAACTCAAAACTATGAAACAAGTACATTGAGAAAGAGCTTGCTTGCATATTTGTTCCCACATCCAATTCTCCACTTCCTTAGTAACTAACAATTATTAGTTTTTAGTTTATTCTTCCATTATTTATTTTAGAGAATATTAGCAAATATGTGTTTGTATTTTTCCCACTTCTTACACAAAAGGGAGCATATACTCACTGTTCTGCACCTTATTTATTCACCTAAAATTGCATATTTTTGTAGTCTACCTTAGGAATATATCCCTTGACATAGGATTGCTAGGTCAAAGTGTAAATCCATATAAAATTTTATTGGTTATTGCCAAGTTCCCTTCAATAGAGTTGTATCATTTTGTGTTTGAGAAGATTTTGAAAATAAGAGTTCCCTTGTCTCTGACCTACTGAATCAGACTCTGAGCTTTAGGTTCCCAGGTGATTTGGATGGTGGCCCTGGCTTTTGGAATCTTGTTCTGAAGGAAATTTTAAAGTCTAACATGAAATTAAATCCAATCAGTTGCTCACTTGATATGTGCTATGTATTATGCTTGGCACTAGTGAGCGAAATTCTAAGATGAACATAATATAGTCTCCCTTGGAGGATCTCATAACCTAGATAGTGGAGAAGAAACATTAATATAGAAATCATTGTAACATCATATGATTGCTGGTATAATAGAGATGTATACTTGGTACTAAGGAAACACAAAAGTGCTGGCACAAAAACTCTGTCTATGAGAATTGTACCTGGTATAGATTGGGATATACTGCTCTTAGAAAAAGCAGAGGTATGTATTTAATAAACTGTTTATAAAACTAATTTAATGGATTCTTCTTGAGAATAAATAAACATGAGTTTAACTCTGAATTTATCTCATTTGTATTTGCTTCTTTGCTGGTTTATTCTTTGACATAGCTTTCAGTTTTCAAGTTGAAACTACCATGGACCTCTATAAAGATTTTTGAACCTAAGGTGATAACAACATGCAGAGTCCTAACATAGTGATATTTTCAGTGTGAAAACACTACCATAATTATGAGCATATTGTGGTCTGCATAAAATAATGTTACTCATGTAGTTGACAGGAGAGAAGATAAAAGACAATAAAAAGAGAATTATTTATTAAAAAGATCTAATGTTACAAGAACAGTACACAGAACTATTATCTGACTGTGCCTTCCACATGGTATATACCATTATATATAGTATATATACAGACTGCATACAATATATTTAACGGTTTGACATGGGGTCCACAGTACCTTTATTTGGGTATGCAAGGCATTCAATTTCATGAAATTTTTAAATAGGAGGAGTCTTTTTCTTCAGAGTTCAACTGACGTTATATAAAACTACAGTCTGTTTAGTGATTTAAGACTGTGTGGTTACTATTCCATCCAAGAAAAAGCTGACTCAGTATAATGTACCTTGATAAGGAATGCTGCTCTGCTTTCTACAAAGTAACAAGTATGTAATACATAAGTACATAAACATTTTAAAACCTATTTTTAATAGGTTTATGATGCAGAATACATATTCTGTGCATGTTGCATTAAAACATCCTGTATCGCTGATTCCTTTAAGAATATATCAGACATTCTGTATTTAAATATTCTGTCAGATATACACCATCCATCAGCTAGTCAGAAATATTGGTTAATTTGAATTTGCTGTGTATTGACATTATATTTCATTGGGCTTTGTTTTACGAGTTTTAGTAATAATTCAATTCTTAAAGTCCGCTAAGTCTAGTATGAACCACCATGGAAAATGAAGAAAATGATTTTATTCATCAAATACGAAGTAGAAATTATTGCCCATTCTTTAATATTCTTGCTGCAGTTTTTTCAGATGCACAATCTGCTCCTGCAAGCTATACCATACTTGGGGGGAACTCATATTTTGCCTGCAAAACAGTTACCATCCCTCTATATGCAAAATCCAGCCTCTCCCACTCCAAAGGAGGTACTCAAGGAAGGCCACTTGGTTGTCATTATTCACAGGCTTTGATATTCACCATCCGTGGTAATTTACTACAATAATCTATTAACCAAAATAGTCTTCTAAATCACTTCTTGTTTGTTTAGGGTTGTCTTGAGCATAATCTCCCCCAAAGAAGATGAGTAACCAACACAAAGAGTGGTTCTGTGTCTCTGAACCCAATTTCTGAGGATGTTCAGAACAGAAACTCCAATCTCTCTTCTGGTTCTACAAGGATTAGCCTCTAGAGCTGGCAGTTTGAGCTCAATACTGCTTCATTTTGCTTGCTGTTAAAGATGTGAATAGAATTAGCAGGTTTAGATTTTATAAAGGAAAAGAAAAGAATCTACATTTTGTTCTCATATTAACAACACCTGTAAAACGGTAGTTTCTCCAGGCTATTTTTTGGCATATGGCTTTGCAATAACTATCCCTTCAGGAATCTTCTTGGGTCTAATGTGAACTCTGGCACGTTCTCATACTGGTTAGAATATCTGTAAAATATCACATAGAAAACTTTCACCTCACTTTCCGACAACTATCTAGGATCACTTAGGTTCAAGTTGAGTCCTCAAAGAGCAAATGGGTATTACCTCCTAAGCAGTGTATGGCTAGATGGACTAGCTGAGCCCCTGTATTGAGGCCTTGTTTCCACACACTGCTTAATTAAAAAAAATCAATTTATCTAAGAGGTCCTCTTTATTTTAATAGTTGGTAAGATTTTATTAATGGCATGTGATGCATGGAACTCTTTAAAAAAATCAACATTTTTTATGCTTGAACCATTTTAATCCATAGACTATCTCTATGCAAAATTACTTGCAGAACAGATTTTCATTGTCCTTAAAATTATTTGCAGTTAGAAGAAAATCTTGGGCCTAATTCAACACCTTTTTTGGCAGTAGGTGGGGAAATGGGGAAGCTCTGTCCCATATTCATTTCATTTTCAAGTTAGCACCCTTGGCAGCATGTCAGTATCTTCAGCTTTTAGTGATCATATATATTTTTTTGTGACTTTATATTTTGTTATTAAAAATAAACATTTACTATATTTGCAGCTAGATAACATAGTACTTGATGAAAAACAATAGCACTTCAGTTCATTTGGACTCACTTTCTATTTACCTTGCACTAATGTAAATGGCTTATTCCCTATCCTAATAACTTGCTCTAGGGATGCATATAGAATAGCATATTGCCAAATTTTGCTATTTCACGATGCAATCATACAATATTTTTTGAGAAAATTTTTGTGTACTTATCCTATAATGGACCACACAGTTGAAGTATTTTTTTTATATCTCCTGCTGCTTTGTCAATTGGAATAGTCAGCCAAAGGAAAAATGAAAAACAGTAGACTTGGAGTCTTAAGCAAATTTTTCATTCTCAGTTTTGTATTTGTGTTTGAAACAGATCTGCTAGAGACCACTTGCTTAACAAATGGACGGCACACACTCAGGGTCATCAGATATAAAATCAAATTCCAACATACTAAAAAAGTAAAGAATACATTTGACAGAAATTACCTTTGCTTACAAAATTTATTACGTACAATCTGCATATTTTTATTGGACCAATAACTGTCCTCTCCATTTACAAAAACCAAAAAGAAACCTGACGGATAAGTAATATTCCCCCCAACCTCCTGTAAGTGCAACATGTGTAGTTCCAAGTTTTTAACGCTTATCTCAAGGTCCTGGGTCTCCACTTACATTACACTCTATTCACTGCTGTTATCAAGCTAAAGTAAAGAAAAGCAAATTAAGTCTGTAGTTTTCACCAAGAGGTTGAAGGAATCATCAATGCCAAAAGCAACGTTACTGATGACGAGGACGTGGAAAGAGTGTGGAGGGTTGACTGAGCACTAGTGATTTTCCCACCTGTGGAAAAGAGAAGCATTAAATGGACAAAATTATTTTGGTTTTGCTTGAGCTAGAAAAGAGTTGTTTTAGGTATGTTAAGATAAATGAATGCAACATCAATCCTCTTTCTGATGACAGCGTTCCTTGTGCTTATGAAACAAGATGTTGTCTGGGGTTCTCAAAAGGTATATGGAGGGCAGAAGTGTATATGGAATATTGTGTTAAAAAGGCTGTGTCGTGTCAAACAAATACACCTCATCAGGAGATTCAGTATAATTTTCAACATGATGCACTGATGGAAAATATCCCAAATTCCAGGTATGAAAATAAAATAATTTCTATTGTGCACAGTTCAGGAAATGGAGTAAAAATAATTAGCAAAAGTTTGTGGCAACAAGAATTCATAATTTATTTATTTTTATTTTTTAAGTAAATTTTTAAATTTAATAATAAACTATTAATTTATTTAATTTACTTATGGGTCCTTGATTGATTTGACTGTTTCAATTGAGCAGGCTTAAATTATAGGTTCTCATGCCAAACTTGGTAAAGAAAAGGCATCTTTCATTAATCTTACCTCTACCCAGGAGAAGTTCTTCCTTCTTGAGACAAAAGCATTGTATACAGTTAATGTATTAGGGTGGTTGCTTGATCAAACTCACTGATTTGAATGTATTAGTCTGAAGAAGTTTTGATAGCTCCATACATTCACAAACTAAGTACGACCCTTAGACCTAACTTCAGGAATGGTTCTTCAAGTCAGAGGTCTTTGGAAGTATCATCATCATGATTGATATTTAATGAATGCTTATTATATGCCAAGTACTGTACAAAGCCCTTCATACACGTTATTTAATTTGATCTTCACAACATTCCTATGTAGTAAGTGCTATTATTTATCCTCGTGTTGCAGATGGTACCAGGGCTTAAAAAGATTATAGAAACTTGTTTAAAGTCATTGAGCTAGGAATTAGTGGAAAGAGATGCTTTTATATATTGTCTCTATTAAAACAATGATTGGCCTTGATTAAAACCATGATAGACTAATAATAAAATGTATGAATTGATTTTTGGAATTATTCTTCTGTCACGTTATCCTCTCTGACCAGACTGAGTGTAACAGAATTCTGGGTGTGATTTTTGTTACAGGATAGAGTCTAAATTTATTTTTCAGATGCTTCTTTAAGAGCTGAAGAAACTTTTGTTTGATAAACTAAACATATACACACTCTAAAAGCAGCAAATCTTCTTTCCTTTGAAAACTGTTACAGCTAAGGCACTAATAAAAGCTATTATTCAACATATTGGGGAGTGTTACATATATTTCAACTTGTACAAAATGGGGTCATTGTGAAGTGCATGGCCACACGTGAGCTACAAGAAAGGCATGATGACAAAGCCTCACTGGAGTGGTATGTGCATGCTTAATAAATGACTGTGAAAACATTCTTTCTGTTTATTTGAGAGTAGCTGCATCCTTGTTAAGTCAACTTACATGATATTTTTACAAAAAACCCCTCACTTTCATAATGCTAAGTAGGATATATATCTCAAATTCCACATAGAATCCACAAAGCAAAAATATGCTATTTCAGCATAGCAAAACAAAACAAAAACAACAACAAACATTGGACTAAGTTCTAGTCCCAGATATAAAACTAACTAACTATTTCACTTGAGCAGGTCATTCAACTTCTTAGGCTTTTGGTTTTTGGAAAAAGATAAGAAGGAAATCAATTGTTGCTCATGTTTTATCGGTCTAAGAAAATACCATGAGATTTCACTTCATTAAAACTCACGAAATGGGTTGTACTGGCCAAAGTGTTTTATTAACTAAAACATAAAAGTTGATAAATTTTTTTTTATGGAATAGAAGTTACAAGTTAATTAGAATGTAAATGGGAGAATCAAGGTGTTTGTAAGTACTTTCAATCTTGGGGATGATATTATTTGGATGATACTTTAGAATCTGATTGTGTTACAGTTGAAAGGAAGCTTGGAGAGCCAGAGAATAATAAAATACTTAACTCATAAGTTTGCTAGGAGAATAAAATAAAATGACATATAGAAAACAGCTAGCACAATGCAAAGAACATGACCAGAGTGCAGTAAATGCTCTTTGTATTGTTGTTATTAGAAACTTAAGACTTATCAAGCAGGCAGAGAGTTGTCATCTTTTTCACTTTTCAGAAATAATCTTTAGTTCTTCAATGTGCTCTTGAAAATCTGAACATTTCAATTGTGCATGAATCAGTGTAGAGACATTATTACCTTTCTTGCTCTTGAAACTATAATTTTATAAATAAATCATAAAGTGTATTAAATATTGTGTGACCACAATGTATTTAAGTTCTCAGGTCTTTTCACCTGAATTTCTGAAAAAGTCAGATTTTCTGTATCGTGTGATTTTTATTTTTAAATGTTCATTTTGAAATAATTTTAGATGCATAAAAAGTAGTGAGAATAAAATAAAGAAGTCATCCAAATTCCTTAAATGTTTATGTTTTATCTTCTTGCTCTATTATTCTCTCTATAAATACATACGTTTATTTCCTGAACCATTTGAAAGTAAGTTGAAGACATGATGTACCTTTACCCCTAAATACTTTAATGTGCAGATCTTAAAAATAAGACATTTTCTTGTATACCACAGTACAACTTTTAAAAACAGGAAATTAATGTTGATATAATATTATCTAATTTACAGACATTATTCAAATTTATCAATTGTCCCAATAATGTCCTTTATCTCATCTTATATGTTTATGCAAGAATTTACTTACCAAGTATTATGGCAACAGCTTTTCCTCAAAGTTTCAGTCTATCATATTATTTTCTCCACTATGTTTTCCTTCTATCTCACTTTGTGGCATCAAAAAACAATCATAAGAAATGTCTCTGGTCTTAACCTAAGTTGAGCAATACATTGAATATAATAAAGCCACATTCAGAATTCTACAGAATATCATTGGATACTTCCCTTTAGGTTGATGCTTCTGCTTGAGAATGACTGCTCAATAAATAATATTCATCATTACCTATAATTAAATGTACATTAAACATTTTTATACAAGGCCTTAATAAAAATTGCCCAATATTTTCTCAATGAGACATTTGTTTAATGAAATATTTTCCTTTCTTTTTTGACTATCTCAATGAAATGACTACTTTCTTCTGAATTTGCAAAAATCTCCCTTCCTTTAATCAGTTTTCTCTTGCTGGTGTAATGATGGCAGTGGGGTTGAATCCTGGTTCTTCTACTTAGTAATAGTGTGATCTTAGGCAAGTTACTTAAATTTTCTCTGTAAAACAAGAATAATGCAACCTACCTCATAGATTGTTAAGAGGATTAAATAAGATGATGTAAGTAAAGCACTTATGACCGTGCCTTACATATAGCAAGGGCTCAGTCAAAGCTAGAAATTATTAATATTACTAATAATAACAATGATGCTCAAATAAGTTCTAGAGATCTAATATATAGCATAGTGATTGTAATTAATAAAACTGTAATATATACTTGAAAGTTGTTAAGAATGTAGATTTTAAATGTTCTCACTACAAAAAAGAAATAGCAGTTATATGATGTGATGGAGGTATTAGCTATATTTTTGCAATAAATCTGTGTACATATTTGCAATATACAAGTGTATCAAATCAACTGTTGTACACCTTAAACTTATACAATGCTATATCTCAATTATATTTCAATAAAGCTGGAAAAATAAAAAAAACCCAAACAAAGATATTCAATGAAATTTATAATTTATTTTGAAATCAATAAACATAATCAAATTTTAATTTAAAAAGCATTCCCTTTAAACTTTCCTGTCCCTCACTTTCCATTATCTAATAATAAAGGCAATCATGACAATAGAGAAATGGGTATAATATATTAAATTAGTGCAATACTGGTTAAAAGCAATATTGAAAAGCACAAATGACCAGCAAGACACTACTTGAGATCAGGATAGAAAGGGGAATTTCACAAATAAAAATATTTTAATGAAAATGTTAACTCTTTTCTAGATTTGTAGAAATTCCACAGTTGTGAGCGGGCTGCCATGGTTTGTATTAATTGAAGGATCATATAGCAAATCAGAGTAAAATAAGAGAAAATTCAAAGTCTCTGAATCATGCAGTCCATCGTGTTAATTTTGATGAGTTTTACACCATCTTAATATTGTTAGTGGTTATCAAATTAAGCCTATTGTGTCAAAACTTACCTGAATATGATGAGACCCTGATTTGGGAGCTAGCGGTTCCATCCCCTCCTTCACTGCATGCTCGAACTTCAATAATATAGACTCCAGCATCAGGGAGCGGGACTACTGCTTGAGGTTTCTGTGTTTCAATAATTTGACTGTTGCTGTGACCCTCTTGCCTATAAAATACCTGGGAACAATATCAGATGTTTAAACGTTTGATATTCAGTCAAGGATTTCAAATGTTTATTGACTGCCTTCTGTATGTCACATTCTGAGCTAGATACAGGGAGCTTACAGCTTAGACAGATATGTAAGTAAATGCAATGTATGTGTTATATGCAGCTATGGAATATACATAAGGGACTATGGGAATACAAAAGAGAGAGTTTAATTCTGTCTGGTGGTTTAAGGAAGGTTTTTAGGAGAAGGTGATGCTGAGTTAAGTATTTAAAGATAAGTAGAGTTCACCAGTTGGAAAAGGCAGGAAAAAAAGTCTACAAAGAGATAAGAGAAGATTAAAAATACATCTAAGCAATAAGAAAGCAATAGCATTAGAAGACATTTGGAAATAGTGAGAAATTGAGGCTAGAGAAGTAGGTAGTGAGGGGGCAGATGATTGAAAGTCTGTTATTCCTGGTTCTTGAAATTAATAGCA
Source organism: Grampus griseus (assembly GCF_964374135.1). Taxonomy (NCBI): domain Eukaryota; kingdom Metazoa; phylum Chordata; class Mammalia; order Artiodactyla; family Delphinidae; genus Grampus; species Grampus griseus. The sequence goes on from NC_139002.1 coordinate 33,659,999, forward strand.
TTCTGAGGGAGTACTCAAATCTGTCATCTTCAAATCATTTGAAAGGAGTAATCAGAAAATTTGTTAAATACATCAATAATAAATCCTTGACAATGTAGAAGATAGCTGAAAGCTTAAAATTATATTGAGTATTTTTATTTTTACTTTTGTGTTTGCCTTTTGGTAAATTGGCATTTGGATATATTGGGTAGCCAAGTTGTTTTTTGACATCTGTCCATGGTACTAGAATTGAACATGTATTCATGGCAAACAGAGTTTTATAACTACAGATTAGGACTCAGAATTGTCCTGTGTTTACAGGTCAGAAAACTAATGTCATAGAGATTATATGATTTATACAAGATCATATGGCTAGCTGTAGAAGGAATTGCATTGGAAGATTAGTATTCAGATGATCAGTTCAGAGGTGTTTCACTGTATTATACTGTTTCTACTCATTTGCCCCCAATAAACTTTGTGTGTGTGTGTGTGTGTGTGTGTGTGTGTGTGTGTATATAATGGTCAAGTAGCAGCAGTTAAGATTTTAAATGCATTTGCATTGTTTCACTGTTTTAGTGCTTTTATCATAATTGTGAGTATTATGATTGCTTTGCATAATGGAGAGAACACTGGCTTTGCAGTCTCACAGATCTGGATTCAAAACAATCTCCTACAGAACAAAACAAAAAACAATCTCCTACACATTCCTGTCTGAGCAAATTTGAGCAAGTTACTAACCTTTCTAAATCTGAAGTGCCTGTACAGTATAGTAGAGATAATAACACCTATTTCATGGTTTTGTTAGGAAAATGCATGTAAAATGCCTAGCACAGGACCTGGTAAGCTTAATAAGAGAAAGCGACTTTTTCTGTTGCTATTATTGTTCATTGTCAATGGTCAGTATTTCATTTGCATCATAAAAGATGAACTTCCTTGGGAGACTAGACAAAAATTTATAATACTGTTTGTTTATTAAAAATGTGTTTTGGGCTTCCCTGGTGGCGCAGTGGTTGAGAGTCTGCCTGCCCACGCAGGGGACACGGGTTCGTGCCCCGGTCTGGGAGGATCCCACGTGCAGCGGAGTGGCTGGGCCCGTGAGCCATGGCCGCTGGGCCTGCGCGTCCGGAGCCTGTGCTCCGCAATGGGAGAGGCTGCGGCGGTGAGAGGCCCGTACCGCAAAAAAAATTAAAAAAAAAGTGTTTTGAACTTGAACTAACCTACATACAAGAAAAAAATACTTTAGAAAAAGTAATATTTTCATATATTGAAGCGTGCCTGTACTCGATCCTCCTTTCTGCATTCTGGTAAAGTATGCTGCCTCCATTTACTTTCTCTTTCATGAATTCAAATTTACTTCGGAGTCTTGGGAGAGAAGTAAATTCTCTGTAAAAGTATAAAATATGTGCAATAATTCTATCTACTGAAATTCTTATAGGGAAGGATGCCATAGGTTTAACATAGTTGGGAAGTGGCAAGAGCAACATCAAATATTTTACTGGGTATCTCATGTGAGTTAGGCACAGTGCTATATACTGGAGATTCATCAGAGAATAAGACTATATGGTCCCCTCATGGCACTTACAGTCTAACAGTGGAGACAGATAAACAGTGCAATTGAGTGTGCTGTGTTCTGCAGTAGGAAACATATTTGATGCTATAGCCACGTACAGAGTGGTACAGATTTGGGAATCAGAAACATTTCTAGGAGGATGCCTATAGCACGTTCTTTTGGCTTTAAAAAATGAAAATTGTATCAGAATTTATGCCTCTCATTTTGACTGTAGCAGCATACTGAATTAGAATTCTGTTCATCCACATGAGGTAATTAGAAAGCAAATTTATGGCAACAAAAAAGTATGTAAATTGGTGAGGATTGGCAGGGGAGTGACTATTTTAGAGGACGTTGTTATTATGGTTCAATAAATTACAATTCTTATGACAAAGAAAAATGCAGGCAATAATGCATATCTAATGTGGCTGTAAAATCCAGAGTTGAAGAAAAATGTGTGGATCAGTTGAGATTTAGGAACAAAGGTAAAGGCAGGAAAATATCAGTTATTGGTAGCAAAAGAAGTTTGAGATTAAATGTGGCTTTAAACAATACATCCAGAGAGATGTAGTGCTATGAGTCAATAAGTAGGTATACTAAGTGAAAAGATACATTAAATTAATGGTTAGTCTTGCGTGATTTAGAGAATCTTTTCTCATTTTAAAATACTGATTTAGAAGACATGACTACGAATGAGAAATATGAGAAGTTTAAGGAGTTATCAAGACATGTCAGAAATAGTTATTGACAGTAAGAAGACCAGGGAGTACTTTGAGAATTTGGACATTTATAGATTGGAAGTTGCAATGATGGCTATCTCTAGGCATAAAGAAAATTGTCTATTGTCAAGACTATTCTCAAATTCTACTTAAAAAACTTAGCCAAAGAGATGATCCTAAACAAAAGTTTAGTGCAGTCCTGTTATTCTCAAAGGCATGATCTAGAAATGGCTAGTTTACATGTCTGATAGTAACAATAATGGTGTGAATGTGCCTAAAAATATAGCAGAATAAATTTTTGCTAGTTTCACCCACAAGTGTCATTGGAAGGATGGATCTTATTCAATGGAAGGGCTATTCACTTGCTTAGCATCTTGGGTACAATTGTTCTTCACAAAAGTGGGTGAGGGATCCAAAACCCCAGTGGCAATGGGTGGGTGAGGAGGAATCAGCAAGATAGTAGAATCTAGGTGAAAATAAGGTGGGAGGCTCAAGTACCAGTGAGAAGCCACAAGCTGTAGGGTGACTCCAAGGACTTTTAAGAACAGGAGTTCCTATGGCAATTTTCAGATGTTTGTTTGTATGCTGTGCCTTTCACTCTATCTCCCACTGACATTTCCATAAAGTCTTCCTTGTATATGTATATACTTGACATTATACAAGCCATTTCTGTTTTAATCTTTAAAAAATATTTTATGATGAAAACATATAAGCATAATCAAATATAGAAATTATGGTATAAACCATTATATATGAGTCTTTTTAACTTGTAGGGATCACAGGAAAGAGGCAGAGTCCCATATTTGGAGTAAATATAAGATAAAGTAACAGCTGTAAGATACAAGAAATCAAGGAGACCAGAATGGCCACAGACCTTAGGCTCCCTGAGAAGCTGGAGAAATATAGGGATGGACTTCAAAGTTCCACAGGCTGTGGAATACAATTTCAGTTCAAGTGTACCTATATCTCAGGAGTATGGCAGGCCCTAACTGATATCTAAATGGAATAAACAAACAAAAATTTCTGTCTATATTGATGGATCATATAATAACTAGTAAGCTTTGAGCCTGATTTTCCCCATATTCTCCCTAGCTCTATAAATATCAGAAACTAGAGGTGAGGGAGAAGATGTATGGTGAAGAGGTTGTATATCCAGGAAAGGATATTTCTAGATATAGACAGAAAAAATGAGACCCTGTTTTCTTGATATGTAGCCTGAAACCCTTATCCTGAATTCCCTCTGAGTGCTTTTGTCTTCTGAATGGACAGAAGTCTGTCTTGGTGGGGAAGGGGATATTTGCACAAGGGAAAGCATAGCCCCTGGATATTTAGCATTTATTTTCTCTTTCACTTAAGTTTAAGTCTTTATAAGGAGAATAAGGTGGAGATAAGATGGCTGTTTTACTTTATAATCTTGGTAAGTTTCTTTCACAGTACAAAGAAAAAAAATTCTCCATTCTCAAGATCATTAAGGAGAATTATGGCTAAATATACTTTAGTTTTGTTATTGGCATTTCTTTGGAAGTGGTAGTAACAGACATAACATGTGCCAAAATTAGTAAGGATTCTAGATTCAGATTCCAAGCTAGTGGAGTCATAAAAACAAAGTTTTCTTCATTTAAAAATACTTATTTGGGAAAAATAAGTTAAATTAGGAAATTTCTTTGAAGTTTTTGTTCCACTTTCCTGATTATATATATATATATATATTATATGCATATATATGCATATATATATATGCATATATATATATGCAGCTAATCTGAATTGGGAAATGTAAAATAAAGTCAAATATTAAAGTGACCTGAAGAAGTGATGAATATGCTAAATAAACTCCCAAATTTGACTCATATTTTTAGGTGGGAAGCTATTTTGTTTGAGTGGAAATAATTTGTAGCCATGTCTACAAATGACAATTATTTTCCAGCATTTTTTTTGTTCTTCATGCTTCTATTCCTCTTGCTTGTTAATAGAAGCTGTGATATCTTAAAAGTATTACTTTTAAATCTGGACTTCTTAAACAAAATCCCAAGAAGTCCAAGTTCTCTTGGACAGTCTCAAAGAGCAGTGAGAAATTTCAGTACTAGCTAATTCTATTTATCTGAATAGATTCAATTTTAATGTGTTTCCTGTGACACTGTCATATATGGTTCAATTCCATTGTTCTTTCACTATAATCTTGGTCACTTTTGAAGTCCCTGATAAGATGTTGTGGTGGGGAGACCTTCTTTTTCTCTTAACACCTTTGAACCAAATTTCCTTTGTTATTGTATCTTTCTCTGGTAATATCTTGTCCTTATGTATGTTGCTGACACCTCAATCTGTGGAATCAAGTAAAGGAGTAAGATTCATGCTTCCTTAGAAAATGGGTTGGTCTAATTCCAAGCTCTGCTGTTTTATCTTATTATCTTATGTTTTTTTTTTATGGTTTATTTTTTTGAGAATAAATTGCATCCAGTATATAATATCTTAACTATAAAAAAGAATAGTTTAATGGATTATTTATGGATCAAGCCTATGGAACAAATCCATTTTTCTCCATATTTATCACATTTCAATCATTTTCACAATCTGGAAAATTTCTAGATGAGGACTTTTTCTTAATTCATCCATCTTAAACTGGACTTGATATAAAACATGGAATATATAATCCCTGCACTTTAAACCTCAGGCATTAACTCCTAGTTTCCAGCTTCAAATTTACATACCATGTATATTTCTAGTGATCTCTTTTGATTTTACAAGCAAAGTAACTTGGCCAGGACAAAAAGTAAAAATAAATTTACTTTCCTTTTGATATTGCAATTAATTGTGGAAGTTCTCTCTTGCCCTGATTAGCAGGAAATCCTCTACTGCAAATTTTCCAAGAATCTCAAGAGGCAAACTTAGTCTTAATACAGCAAGCTTACCTCAAATTACCTCATGGAAAGAGAAAAGCTTAGTGTGTTGACATGTCCCTAATTTTGTTAATTTTTTTGTGACAGCCACACACAATTATGTTTAAGAAGATGGGACTCTTAAGAGTGGTGCCACTCTTGGTCTGGCAGTAGTTTTTTGGGGATATAGTAGGAATCAAAGTCTTCTCCCTCTGAGTACCATACTAGCCACTCCATATTTGTGTGAACCTCCCTTCAGATGGTACAGCTCTTTCACTGCATGCAGATCCTTGCCTAAGGCTGTAGTAGTTCTCCTCCAACTCATGCTCAGAAAAGGGGGCTCCAAGCTTGTGTCCTCTGGGTTCCATCTCTTTAGTAAATATTCACAGCTACTGTTCCTAATCATATTCCTGTTCCATTATGCCTGTGTCAATAGGAGCTTTCATGCTTAGTCACCTGCCCTGTGAAAACCAGACCTTCCCAGGAGAATCCAGGCCCTATGTTAAGCCTTAATCATCAATCTGAAGTCCCCTTTCCCTCACAGGGCACTTTGTGTAATTCCTGCCAGTAGGTCTCTAACTGGGGATTAGCCCATACATCAGAAGTTCTAATAAGGTTTAGTTACAAAAGAACAGGCTTTGAGGTCTCACTCCATTTGTTATCAGCAGAGTCCTTTCTTAGGAACTAGATTTTCCTTCTCAGGGACATAAGGAGGTGAGACCATTTCAAGGAAATAAAAGAAAAAAATCCTCTGTCAACATGTACCTACTTGTCATTATTTATACAACTAAGATGGACCATATTAGTGATTACCTCCTCCACAACAATGTATTCCAGGTGACTTGTGCTGTCTTCATTGAGACAGAACTGGCAGGCAACTTTTAAAGATCAGTTTCTTCTGTTAAAATATTTGAAAATTCCACCTTACTAGGTGGAATTCTTCCAATAACAATAAGAAAGACAGTAGCTATTTTTCAATGAGCACTTCTTATATGCTAAGCATTTTACACAAATTATCTTACTTAATCCTTAAAATAATCTGTATAATATGTTATCATTATTTTTGCATTTTTTTGAAGTTAAAATGAAACTCAAGTTAAGCAACTAGCTCAAAGTTAAAAAACTGGGATTTGAACTCAAGTCTGTCTGACTCAGAAGCCAGTTCTCTTTTCCCATTCCACCACAACACATGGGAAGGCCATGATAGGAAAAACACACAGCTGATAATACACACTTGTGAGTAATTGCATAAAATACCTCAAGTTGGGTCAAAAATTAATTTATTCATCCACTCTAGAAATGTTAGGGATAAAGAGATGAGTAAGACAGAGGCCTTGCTTTCAATCATATATAAACAGCGTGGGGAGACAGTCACATGTAAAGAGGTGAGCAATGACAGAAGTAGAAGTGGCAAATGCGAGCAACAAGGAGGGTCATCCCACCTGGGAGCCCTATGCCGAGGCTCATGTATTTTCCATGTGGTATGGTATTTCTTTTCTCACCTGAAAGGTGCCTGAAGCCAAATGGCTCTTCTAGGCAGTCATATGCTTTTATCTAGCTCTTTCTTGCATCTATTTGCCTCTCCAGTTTGGGAGATTGCTTGTTAGAGTTCTAATGACATTAGATTGGTTCTCGGATGGTCCATCACCATTTCTGGCCAGACTGCTACCCTTAATCATTGAAGGGTATCTTTGCCTTAGAATACAAGTTGTGAGGATGAGGGGAAGGATGTGGAAAGAAGAGGACTAAGAGAAGGATACAGAAGATGGCACATCTGCCCTCCCCCCAAAGATCAAATTCAATACCCACGCGGATTAGGACAGATTTGAGTGTGAGTGTTTAATTGTGAGGATGTCTATGATCCATACCAATCATAGTCTGTAAGAATTGCTACAGTTTGTGCCTTAAGATATTCTTAATGGGAATTATCTAACTTAAAAATATATTCCATTTATAACTTTTTCAGTTTTTAGCTTCAGAATTTTAGCACTTTATATACAAAGTGCTGTGTTACCATCTCTGATAGTTGAACAGCCACCTAAATGATGCTTTTCAGTCAAATATGATCATTGAAATTAAAAAAAAAATCTGCTATAAATAATATTCCACTAATGAATCAGTATGAGTTTAAGACAATAAATAGAATCTGATGTTATTGAAAAAGAATTTGAAATTCAGCCAATTCAATATATTGACCACATATTTTAAAATCAGAGACAAAGCTGTTTTTCAAAAACAAACTGCCTAAACATTTTTATATTTGCAGATCTCTTGCTAGCACATAGCAGGATGACCATATGTGAAATGTTGTATCTATTTTGGAGCTTGCTGTCTCTCTCCATGGTCTCTTTCCTATCCCCTGTGCTGACGCTAGCATTTTTTTCTTCTTGTGTTTCTTTGCTAATGGAAAGTCTTTATACTCAAACTATGTGGTCCAGTCTTTTCCATCTGCCAGGACAGTTTGTCTTTGGGAAGAGAATGCCAAGACTCTCTAAGTTCTGCTTGTCCTGACACTGTTTCATGAGCCATTTTTACCCTGTATTCAAATTGTTGTTGTCTTTCCTACCCATTCCCTTCTTGTGCCTTGTGTAGCTGAAACTGATTTTGATTGCCTTGGATTCCCCACTGCAGGAAGGCTCTTTCTAAGATACAGGTAGAAAAATGATTGAGAAAAAAATAGGTATGTTAATAGGTCTTTATACACCTTTTAAATTACACATCCTCACATTAGCAATTTTTTAGATGAGAGTCTATCCAAAGAGTAGAAAAACACTGACCTTGTAGCCCATGACTTCAGACTCGTTGGCTAATGGTCTGACAGGTTCCCAGTCCAGAGAAAGCTGAGAGCCTTGCTGCTCCCACCTGAGGTTGTTAGGTGCTTGACTGGGGGCTACAAAATAAAAAGCAAAAGTGAGTGGACGAAGAGTCTTAAATACATTTATTCACTTAAATCCTTGTATTTCAGTCTTTTCTTGTGTTCAGTCTTTTCTTGTGAGTACATCAGTCTTTTCTAGTTGACTGGCACCATAGGCTTCTTTCCAGCTAGAGTCAGATAAGGAAGGTTTTGCTCCAGGAGTGTCATTTTAATAGCTACTCTGCTGAGTTTTTGAACCTGAATCCTTTTATCTCCCTTCTGTGTCAAAATCGCTTAGCCTTGTTTCACAGGAAGATAACCCTTATCTACTATGAATACAAAATTTTCTGAGCTAGTTTTGGAATTCAGATCTAAGCATGAAGCAAGACTATAAATCAAAACTCCTCTTCAACTCTGCTTTTTATGTACCTCACATGGCTTTCAGAAATGTTAAAAGATGTTTCCCTTTTGTCTGAAACAAACAAAAAGCCCAGGTCACTTACGGGATTTCTTTGTGGTTGCACTCACTTCACTGCTAGGTGGCCCATATCCAGCTCCATTATAAGCTCTCACTGTGAAGTGATATAATGTATTTCCTTCTAATCCTGTCAGGATGACAGATGACTCATTCCCCCTAGTTTTGATGGTTTCTGCTGCATCTTCTTGTTCCATGTCTTTCCTATAGCCAATCTGTCAACATGAAAGATTAATTTTAAAGTTTCTCCTGTGCTTATGATTGTTGATTTTTTTTTTCCCTTTGGATGTTTCTCAAACCCATCCCTGGGAAATCACTCCTGTATCATCCAATTAACAGGTTCTACTAATGAGGCTAAAATCACTATCTTGGCCACTGCATGAGTTGCAGCTGTGTAAACTGCAGCAACTTAGCAAAGCAATGAAAGGTGCTACCTTGTAACCTGGTAGTATGAAGAATCATTCAAAGAAATTGAAGAAGTTCTTTTCTCATAGGTCATCAGAACCAGTTCCCATTCAAAGCCATGGGGCTTTTAATGAATTATTTGAGAAAGAGGCATGAGAAATATTTCCTCCTGGGCCCCACACAAAGGTGAATCACACAGCTGGATGGATTTAACAGAGGAGAGGTGACAGAACACTCATGATAATTTGGAATGGTTTAAATGCAGAGAAATGGCTTTGCTAGGATATGGGAGGGCGGCAGAAGGGAACAGCTCTTTGTCAAAGCACAATTTGTGCATTGAGGTGATCTTCCCTGGTTATGAGCTCTTGGTGGCTGGTCTCATACAGATCTTGATCCCTTTATGAGATTCAATAATTATCTCTGTGTACCTAAAGCTTAACCTTATTCGGACCCTGGAATTTAACCATGCATAAAGGCACAAGAGAGTAGTTTTTTTTCCCCCTACCTATTTACTGCGGTAAAAATAATGGAAGAGTGATTCTTCTTTCTCCAATTAATTACTGTGGTGAAAGAAGTGGACTGCTGCAAACACTTCATCATCCTTCAAGGGCTTTTTCTACTCTGCAGGCTAGAAAACCAAACATCACATTTTCCAGATTCTGGCTTACCTAAGGTTGATGCTACAAAATTTGGGCAGTGAGGAGTTTGTTTGGAACTTGAGATATTCTGGAGCATGCCTAGTACCAGTACTTGCATGGTACTAGCATACTAGTACCAGTACCTTGGGGCCGTAGGAAGTCACTGTAGGCTCCTACCTCTCAGGAAAAAAACATTTGAGTCACTGTACCATATTAAAATGCATCTACCAGCCTAGATGATGGCTAAAGGCAAAGGGTGTAAGAAATGGGTAGAGGGGGAAGAAAGTTACAAATTATAACTGCAGCCTTATGAAATGAAGACTGTAAGAGCCATATTTTCTTCCTTATACTGTTTTATATCTAAATATTAAATAACCTGGGTCCCTTCCTTTCTTGTGATAGAGTGTTGTGGGTAGATAAATTTCTAATGTAGTTCATTACAGGAGATGGACAGACTGACTAATGGAAATTTCCTTGGCTTTCCCTTTTAGGGAGATTGTGGGTACATTTTCATTTGTTTAAGAGATATTTGCACAATGGAGCATTGTCATTGCCAGTTGTTGCTTTTGGGGAGTTGTTGAATGGGGAGAAGGATGTGTATGGATGTTGAGTAACCAAAGGGATATGGTACTTTAGCTTTCAGCATCCATTTCACCCTCATTCTAGTGTCTTCCTGGACTTAAGAGATGCAAAGATAAAAATCATACTTTCAAGACTCCCTTGCAGTTAGGGCTCTGGATATGTTTTAGGCTTAACCAGTCAGATGCCATGCCTGGTATTTGAAAGTAAAAATGAGATGGAGAGTGAATTTCTACAAATTCTGTTTCTTTTGCCTATGAGTTTAGTAATGGAGACATTATTTTTCCTTTCCCCTCCACCCCCTGACTGTGGCAGCAAAAATGAATGGCTTATTGTCTAACCATTAGCTTTATGGGAGTCAAGGAGCCAGACACAAGACATCCATCTTATTGGTGCAAATTATAGCAAACATGGCAGGATTCTGGAACAGGCAGTAATAGCAGAGGCTTTCAGATCACAGAGGCTTCCTGAATGTGGTGCCATTTTGTTCATGGTGGCTTCCAAACCATGGTAGTGGAGTGTGGGACTAGAGCTGGAGACTTCCTGCTTTTAGAAGACATCAGTGTCTTCCTGGTGTCTTAGTCTTATTGACTAGCTTTAACAGTTACTTTTGAAAGATCACCCTGGAGTGTGGTAATTTAACTCAATAATTCTGTAAACCATTTAATACTTATAATAAAACACTTCTTACTTAAACTAGTTAGAGTAATTTAGTTCTTTGCAATTAAACACTGCCTGACACACCTACACAGATCTTGAATATGAATATATATATATATAGTTAATAAGATAATCATAATCAAATTTCTATTTCTCATCCCTGTCTCTTCATAGATTTGACCTGGCATACAGCTGAGTGACTGAACTTCAGAAATTTGTTTGATTAAGCTGAAATGCTCTAACACTGCCTTCTGTACTATGTTTGCCCCATTAGTCCCAATTCCAAGAACTAACTTATCTTGCTTGGTCTTGAGCATACTTTTAACTGAAGAAATCTAAGTTATTTTCAAACTACAAAATTTGATGAGCTGTTGTTGGATGAACAAATGTGTATCTTTCTCCTTCCCAGTGATATATCTGATTTCTAGGTCTCTGCTTCAATTTAGGCAATAATCTAGCCAATTTTCTTTAATTGGCTAGATTATTTTAAGTTAGTTAAATATATATATTTGAGGGAGTTGAGTGTGATTAAATTCAGCAAATTACAGATTTTGATACAAACACAGATTTCAATACAAATTCTGGACTTCTAAATATTGAATTTTTTTTAACATCTTTATTGGAAAATAATTGCTTTACAATGGTGTGTTAGTTTCTGCTGTATAACAAAATGATCAGCTATACGTATACATATATCCCCATATCCTCTCCCTTTTGTATCTCCCTCCCACCCTCGCTATCCCACTTCTCTAGGTGGTCACAAAGCACCAAGCTGATCTCCCTGTGCTATGCGGCTGCTTCCCACTAGCTATCTATTTTACATTCGGTACTGTATATATGTCCATGCTACTCTCTCACTTCGTCCCCGCTTACCCTTCCCCCTCCCCGTATCCTCAAGTCCAGTCTCTATGTCTGCGTCTTTATTCCTGTCCTGCCCCTAGGTTCTTCAGAACCATTTTTTTTTTTTTTAGATTTCATATACATGTGTTAGTATACGGAGTGTGTTTTTCTCTTTCTGACTTACTTCACTCTGTATGACAGTCTCTATGTCCATCCACCTCACTACAAATAACTCATTTTTGTTTCTTTTTATGGCTAATATTCCATTGTATATATGTGCCACATCTTCTTTATCCATTCATCTGTCGATGGACACTTAGGTTAAATATTGAATGTTTAATTTTCTGATGAATCACCACAAAATTAAACATCCCAAGTAAAATATAAAATGTTTGGAAGTCACTGATTGTGAGAAAACACAAATACTAGCTGCATCAGGTAAAACCTGTGATAAATCTAAAAAATCCACACATTATTTCTCTTTCTGGCATATTGAAAAAAAGAGCTGGAGAAGTTATGACCTTCACAGTGAAATAATAATTTTATTTACTAATTTTTTTTTTGATGGAGGATAGGGTAAATCAGAAAAACAGAAAAATATTTGGAGTTTAACATCGTGCTTATTTAGTGATTCTTAACTTGGAATTGAGATAATATAGTATTCATAAGTCACACTGCACCTCTGAAAGTTGAAAGTTCCTCTTCATTCAATTTATTTCTTCATGATTCAATTCTATCCTGATGATAGATTTTGTCAACCTATAAACTTTGAACTCTGTATGAGATCACTTGAAATGAGGTTAAAAACATTTAAAAAGATATAAATATCTGAAACTGGAAGAATAGATAACCTGCTATTTTATCGCCCTCACACAATTGGGGATTTTTTTGTGTTTACCCCTTCCTGTATTTTTATTACATATAGTTAATATAATTATGTAACTACTTTTCTTCTCTAACATTATAGTCACATATAAATATTTTCCCATTTTTTATATCAATACTAAAAGTCTATCATATGCCTTGTGTACCAAATATCATTTAACCACTTTTCTATTGTGGAACATTTGGGTAGCTTCCAACTTTTGCTCTCTTAATTAAAATGTTGCCATGAATATGTTCATGTACATTTTTTCCCACATATTGGAATAATTCCCCAGAATAGAATTCCAGACAGGTGATTATGGGGTCTAAGATTATTGACATTTTTATGATTTTGACACAAAAATGCCACACTGGTTTTCAAATAGTTTGCACTAATTTTCACTTCCAACAAAAGTGTATGAATCTGAAAGATACGCCAAAATGTTGCAAGCTCTAGGCACATCATGGTTTTGGAGTCAGAAGGCCTAAATTTTAATCTTATTTTTGATATCTATAAGCTTCATATAATGGGACAAGTTACTTAACCACTGAATCTCTATAACCTTGTTTATAAAAACCTCAGTTTTATGAATAGTTTTAGACAGCTCCCTTATTGTCACCCAACTACTTGAACTATTTTGTTTCTTGATGGCTTAACATTTCTGATTTTTGTAATTTGTGTTTACTTTTTTGCTATCCTTCATATTGTTTTGTTTTTTGACTTTGTTCCTCCAAATTATGTAATATTAATAGTGGCAGGCAGGAAGCATGAATTCTGAGTCAGCTGATAACTTTAAGTTTGTAGATTTGAACCTAAATCTAGATGGTTTTTCTTAGTAGATAACCTATTTTTTTCCAAAGTTGATTCTCCATAATGATGATTTTAACTAAGCAGATAACATATTCAATTATCTGATGTGATGATTCTAAGATATCCATGTCATACACAGTCTGGTTCCCTTACATGAAATTACAGGATCTAAAATCCATGAATGCTGCTATATGGAGTCAGTGGTTGCTGGATGAGCTATGAACTTTCCCCTACTTCCCAGTCTTCATTCAGTCATATATATAATCACTGAAGAATTCTTACTAGTATTTTATATTCTCCTGTCTGATTTTTGTTACCTGTTAGATTTTAAAAACACAATTCTTAGCTCCTGTATTCACTTGTTTTTATAATTTAAATTGCACTCAATGATCACTGCTCATTCAATAGTGTACTCCCTGAATTTAATAAAGACAGCTCTACTTTCTGATGTTATTTAATGTTGCAAAACAAAAATTTGATTTTTGCACCATTGAAAGTAATTTATTCTCTAGACTAGTAAGGCTAGAGTTTTTATTTTTTTAAGTTTTTCTTTTTTTAATTTATTTATTTTGGCTGTGTTGGGTATTTGTTGCTATGTGTGGGCTTTCTCTAGTTGTGGTGAACAGGGGCTATTCTTCGTTGCGATGCATGGGTTTCTCATTGTGGTGGCTTCTCTTTGTTGTAGAGCACGGGGTCTAGGTGTGTGGGCTTCAGTAGTGTGGTGTGCAGGCTCAGTGGTTGTGGCTCTTAGGCTCTAGAGTGCAGGCTCTGTAGTTGTGGTGCACAGGCTTAGTTGCTCTGTGGCATGTGGGATCTCTCCGGACCAGGGCTCGAGCCTATGTCCCCTGCATTGGCAGGTGGATTCCTAACCACTATGCAACCAGGGAAGCCAAAGGTTAGAGTTTTAAAAAATAATCAAAATGCATATTGAAATGTAAATATTTTACCATACTTTGAGAACTTCAAAGCTATTAATTTAATTACTTTTTCAAAAAATTATTTTGAATATGTATTATTTACCATGCACTGTGCCTGTAGGCAACTGGGGTAATGGTGAGCCCAAAAAGACACTGCATAAGACTCATCAGGAAAAAAAGGGAGAAGACTCAAACCAATAGAATTAGAAATGAAAAAGGAGAAGTAACAACTGTCACTGCAGAAATACAAAGGATCATGAGAGACTACTACAAGCAACTATACGCCAATAAAATGGACAACCTGGAAGAAATGGACAAATTCTTAGAAAAGTACAAACTTCCAAGACTGAAGCAGGAAGAATTAGAAAATATGAACAGGACAATCACAAGCACTGAAATCGAAACTGTGATTAAAAACCTTACAACAAACAAAAGTGTAGGGACAGATGGCTTCACGGGTGAATTCTAAAAATCATTTAGAGAAGAGCTAACACCTTTTGTTCTCAAACTCTTCTAAAATATAGCAGAGGGAGGAACACTCCCAAATTCATTCTACAAGGCCACAATCAGCCTGATACCAAAACCAGACAAAGATGTAATAAAAAAAGAAAATTACAGGACAATGTCACTGGTGAACATAGATGCAAAAATCCTCAACAAAATACTAGCAAACAGAATCCAACAACACATTCAAAAGATCATACACCATGATCAAGTGAGGTTTATCCCAGAAATGCAAGGATTCTTCAATATAAGCAAATCAATCAATGTGATGCACCATATTAACAAATTGAAGGATAAAAACCACATGATAATCTCAATAGAAGCAGAGAAAGCTTTTGACAAAATTCAAGACCCACTTATGATAAAAACTCTCCAGAAAGTGGGTATAGAAGGAACGTACCTCAACATAATAAAAGCCATATATGACAAGCACACAGCTAACATCATTCTCAATCAATCATCTCAAAAGATGAAAGCATTTCCTCTAAGATCAGGAACAAGACAAGGGTGCCCACTCTCATCACTATTATTCAACCTAGTTTTGGAAGTTTTAGCCATGGCAATCAGAGAAGAGAAAGAAAAAAAAAGGAATACAAATTGGAAAAGAAGAAGTAAAACTGTCACTCTTTGCAGATGACATGGTACTCTACATAGAAAATCCTAAAGATGCCACCAGAAAACTACTAGAGCTAATCAATGAATTTGGTAAAGTAGCAGGATACAAAATTAATGCACAGAAAACTCTTGCATTCCTATACATCAATAATGAAAAATCAGAAAGAGAAATTAAAGAAACACTCCCAGTTTCCTTTACAACAAAAAGAGTAAAATACCTAGGAATAAACCTACCTTAGGAAGCAAAAGACCTGTATGCAGAAAACTATAAGACACTGATGAAAGAAATTAAAGATGATACAAACAGATGGAGAGATATACCATGTTCTTGGATTGGAAGAATCAACATTGTGAAAATGACTATACTACCCAAAGCAATCTGCAGATTCAATGCAATCCCTATCAAACTACCAATGACATTTTTCACAGAACTAGAAAAAGAAATTGTAAAATTTGTGTGGAACCAAAAAAAACCCTGAATAGCCAGAGCAATCTTGAGAAAGAGAAATGGAGCTTGAGGAATCAGGCTCCTTGACTTCAGAATATACTACAAAGCTACAGTAATCAAGCGAGTATGGTACTGGCACAAAAACAGAAATATTGATCAATGGAACAAGATAGAAAGTCCAGAGATAAACTCAAACACATATGGTCACCTTATCTTTGATAAAGGAGGCAAGAATATATAATGGAGAAAAGACAGCCTCTTCATTAACTGGTGCTGGGAAAATTGGATAACTACATGTAAAAGAAAGAAATTAAACATTTCCTGACACCATACACAAAAATGAGCTCAAAATGGATTAAAAACTTAAAGGTAAGGCTAGACACTATAAAACTCTTAGTGGAAAACATAGGTAGAACATTCTATGACATAAATCACAGCAAGATCATTTTTGACCCACCTCCTAGAATAATGGAAATAAAAACAAAAATAAACAAATGGGACCTAATGAAACTTAAAAGCTTTTGCACAATAAAGGAAACCATAAACAAGACAAAAAGACAACCTTCAGAGTGTGAGAAAATATTTGCAAATGAAGCAACTGACAGAAGATTAATCTTCAAAATATACAAGCACTCATGCAGCTCAATATCAAAATAACAAAATACTCAATCTATAAATGGGTGGAAGACCTAAACAGACATTTCTCCAAAGAAGATATACAGATTGTCAACAAACACATGAAAAGTTGCTGAACATCACTAATTATTAGAGAAATGCAAATCAAAACCACAATAAGGCATCACCTCACACCAGTCAGAATGACCATCATCAAAAAATATAGAAACAATAAATGCTGGAGAGGGTGTGGAGAAAAGGGAACCCTCCTGTACTGTTAGTGGGAATGTAAATTGATACAGCCACTATGGTGAGCAGTATGGAGGTTCCTTAAAAAACTAAAAATAGAACTACCATATGACCCAACAATGCCACTCTTGGGCATATACCCTGCGGAAGCCATAATTCAAAAAGAGATATGTACCCCAATATTCACTGAAGCACTATTTACAATAGCCAGGACATGGAAGTAACCTAAGTGTCCATTGCCAGATGAATGGATAAAGAAGATGTGGCACATATATACAATGGAATATTACTCGGCCATAAGAAAAATGAAATTGAGTTATTTGTAGTGAGGTTGATGGACCTAGAGCCTGTCATACAGGGTGAAGTAAGTCAGAAAGAGAAAAACAAATACCGTATGCTAAAACATATATATGGAATCTAAAAAAAAAAAAGTCGTTCTGATGAACCTAGGGGCAGGACAGGAATAAAGATGCAGACATAGAGAATGGACTTGAGGACACAAGAGGGCAAGGGGAAGCTGGGACGAAGTGAGAGAGTAGCATTGACATATATACATTACCAAATGTAAAATGGATGGCTAGTGGGAAGCTGCTGCATAGCACAGGGAGATCAGCTTGATGCTTTTTGACAACCTAGAGGGGTGGGAGGAAGGCTCCAGAGGGAGGGGATATGGGTATATATATATACATATAGCTGATTCAGTTTGTTGTACAACAGAAACTAACACAACATTGTAAAGCAATTGTACTCCAATAAAGATTTCAAAAAAAAATTAAATAAAAACAATTTTAAAAAAATGTAAAAAACCCCACAAAGGTTACAGTTACATTAGAATAAAAATATTAAATAGGGATAAATTTAAGGAAAGATTTGCAAGGTCAGTAAAGACAAAGATCAAAGAAGGCTTAAAAAAAAGAGGGATATAATAATCATGGATTAGATTTAATATTGCAAGTGGATAATTCTACCAAAATTTTCCTCTGTACTCAGCTCTATTCAAAACAGACCCAAACTGCAAACAGGCCTAATGTCCATCAATGGAAGAATGATAAATAAATTGTGGGATACTCACAAATGAAATTTAGGAGAAAACACATAAAAATATGGATGAATATTACCGATATAATGTTGAGTGAAAAATACAAGACATAAAAAGCGCCATATGATTCCCAAAACTAGTAAAACCAATCAGAAGTCAGGATACTTGGTTTTCGTTTTTGTTTTTCGTGGGGGTGTGGGGTTCAGAATAAGGATAATGACTATAAGAGACACAAGGTGATTCTCTAGTTCTTAGAAATGTTTTGTTTCCTGACCTGGATTGTGGTTACACAGGTATGTTCACTTCGTGATAATTCACTGAGCTGTACATTTATGATTTGTGCACTTTTCTATATGTAGATTAAAAAAAGTCTTGCCTTTTGAAAATAAAGTCTCAGCCGTTTTGTAATTAGCAAATAGTCAATTAGTAATTGGCATTTTTATAATGCTAAGCTTGTCTTTTGCAAAACTTCCTTTTTGTGCGTGTTCAAACACCTTATAATATTTCTATATTTCTTAGTATAGTAAGCAAGACCATGTCTGTATCTAACTCTTCAACACTCATTGAATTAGGACCTCTATGCCACAAGTATGTTGTCAGGTACTTAAGATAAAAACCCAACCCTTGAAAGGAAGATTTTTTTGCAATTTGGTATTTCTCATATGAGTCATTCTAAGAGAATGTCAACAAAAATATTCCAAGTATTTGTAAAATTAAATGGGTTGATGTCTACATTTGTTATTTTATTTTTTGCGTGGATGCTTTCTGTGTACAAATGTGTATTATGTAACAGAGAGTGAGATTGTGGATGGACATGATGAGCTCAGGATGGCTGCGTTTAGGAGTAAAGAAAAAAACCCTGTTTAGAGGTCACACAGTAAATTACCATTTGTATCAAAGAGTGAAAAAAATAGGAAGTACTTCTGAACATGATAAAAGATATCATCCATACATACCCTTTTGGTTCTTCATGTGGGTAAAACAATATATTCAGGCAAATATTTTAATATTCTTGAAAATAAAATGGTTTATAAAAGTTTTAGTAGAAGAAAATATGAAATGTGGTTTGGGTTAGGGAATTTTCTCCATGAAGCAATGTATTTAGAAGTAAATGAAACAGAAACACAGTATACACTGAGTTATTCATTACCTTCTAAAAGAATTCTACAGGTTGCCTTTCAATAGGACAGGGGAAGGAATAAGTTAAACAACTGTTACATCTTCAAGTTACTTCTATAATTTCCTTTTGATCTGCTGATTTTTTAAAATCATAAATAGTTTTAGTTAGCCTCCCAGTCTCTGAAAATAACCTAAGAAGGAAATCTAATGATAGAGACATGAAAGCTATTTGATTTTTCCAGAGTCCGCAGAATTTCAGAAAAGGGAGTGTAGAAGTATTTTCTTCTCACTGTTTAGTTTTTTATATTCTTAGTTTTATATAGTCATAACAAAAAGCCAAAGGAGAATCCGTACAACGGCGGCTGCCCACCATATGGAAAATAAAACAGCCTTTGTTTTAGCCTTTTGGTAACTGGTTTCATTTCAGCTTCTTTTCCCCCTTTAATTTATGTCTGAAATTCCATTTTACACACACACACACACACACACACACACACACATACACACACACACACACACACACACACACTCACCCTTGCACCCTCTGCTATACCAATTAAATGCAATCTGCCTAGTATGAGTTATTGTCAAACAGCAGTGAGGACGATTTTTTTTTTTTGTCTCCTGCTTTGACGATTAGAGTCAGCTCATAAAATAAAAACAACAATCTCATCCCTTTTCCCCTTAAGAAATCCCCACTACAACTTACTTTATAGAGCAAAACACAATTAGTGTCTTTTCAGTGCAATCAATAAGTGGAAATGGCTTTAGTGACATGTCTAAAATGAACTTCTGAGTTACATACCCTCTGGAAGTTCTAAAATAAATACATGCAAGTCTTGAATATATCCTGGGAAAAGGAGTCTCTAGGGGTGTGTGTGTCTTTTAGTGAGAATTGTAAAATGGAACAAGTTGTTTTGCCTTTTGTTCTTCTTCATAATAAGCATGAAAAAGTTAAGAATTAGGACTCGGACACTGTGCACTTTTCACTCTGCTATAAAAATACATTGTCGCTTATTATTGAAATGATCCCAGCCATTAAAAAATATACTTAATAATACTCTTCCAAAAAGGTCACAATGAATACAAGCACCATTAACTTGATAATCATGAGGAATTTTGTTTCACAGGCAGAATATACAATATAATATTTAAAAATATGTCTAAAAATTTCCTTTTTATTTTATTCAATAAAATTTCTATCGATTGATTTATTGTTTTATTTAGGAAAATTGAGGACATTTAGGGACAGAAGCATATGCTCAAGCAAACAGAAACCTATGCCCATGGAGGGCATTGGCATGGGTTTATGCTACTAGTGTTTCTTCAGAGGATCAGGATGCTAAGGAATCCTAGGGTAATTATGGACATAAGAATTGTATTGTTCCAATGTCTTCCTCTCTGCCTTTTGCTTATTTAAATTTCCCACAAACATCTCTCAGTATTAAACTGTGATTTCTTTTAAGAGCAGGGACTAGATCTTAATAGTTTTGCATTTCCACTGACTAGAACAGTGCCTGATAATAAATGCTTGATAAGTGAAGGAATAACAAATATTAATCATCCAACATTGCATTATAACCCAATTTCCTTTGTCATTCCTCCCAATTTGGGAAAATCAGAGAAAAGATGATGAAATTTGGCCCTATTTTTCTTTAGTCTTTTTTCTTGTTAGACTGGCATCTGCTCTGATTTTGTATGCACATAAAAATCCCGGTGTTCTAGGAAAAGCTTTAGAGGCTCTGCTCAAAGATTCAGGAATTACCATTCACAGGACACTTAATGCTGGTGGGTTCATAAATTCAAAACTGAAACTAATAATTTATTTGCATGGGCCAATGACAGGGATGGCAATCGAGATGGGGCAGTCATGATAATTCAAAAATCAGTCATTCAATGCATATAGCTCACTTCTGATTTTCAATCATGCTGCATGTCATAAGCTAGAAATTTCACATATCTCAATGTCAACGCTTTCTACATTTAGTCTCTGTAGCCATGAAATCTCAAGCTACTTCCATGTGAGTAAACAAAATTCTCAAATGGGTTGTTTTAAGAGAATGTCAACAAAATTGTTCAATTGTATTTGTAAAATACAATTAGATGGAGTGGTGTCTATATTTGTGATTTCATATTCTTTCTTATGTCCTCAGATGGTCATTTTTGTGAGGTAGTATAAGACTTGTATAATAAAAGGCAGCCTTGCAAACTTGTTGAAAAGACCACTCTTTTTCTTTTCATAGCAGAATTTGAATCTAGCCTAATTGTGACATTTAGAAATGTCCATGGGTGGACCCACTTTGAAATTAAAGGGGATAATATTACTAAAATTTCCTGAAGCCTCTTACCATAAAGTCATTTTATTTTCTGGTAGGCTAGGGGCTGTCATCATTCTGACGCTATCTTTATGCATAGCTATTTCTACCATATCAATTGCTTTGACCATTCTATTAGATAGAGCAATTAGTCATTTTAATAACAAAAACAGTTTGATTTGAATTAATTGGTTAATGTATTTGAAAGTGTAAGTTAGTTGCAGATGAACATAGTTTAAGTCAAAATGCTTGATTCATTATTTGGTAAACAAATGAGAGTGTAATGGAGGCTTCCTTGTAAAGGACAAAAATGCTAAATGTAGGTAGGTAATTGACAGATGGTATCAGGGAAAGCCTCCTACTGAGATCCTTACAGCTGCCCTATAGGTCTGGCTACATCAGGGAAAAGAATATCAAAACCAAGACATCAAACAAAAGGAGCTACAAGGCCTTACCAAAAAACAGAAAAACAAAAATGAAAGAAAGAAACTGAAATAAAGTCTCCCTTGCTAGACTGTGATCTTCATAAGGGCGGGGAATCTGTCTATTTTACTTATTGTTTTACCCCACGCACTACACCAAGACTTAGCAGGCATTCAATAAATAGCACGTGGATAAATAAGTGAATGAATAATAAATGATAACTGAGATTCAGACGAAACGCACAGAAAGTCAGATCAGGCACAAACGAGGTCCAAATCTGACAATCCAGATCACAATTAGAATCAGGCTCAGAGTCACTTGAAGAGCGTACAGGGGAAGGAGAGCACAGTGATGGGAACTTAGATGGGGGATCAGGTGATGTTATAAGAGCCTTAAGGACTTTATTGCTCTTGATGATGTCCATCTTCCCTCTAAATGACCCTTGCTTGAGGGTAGCCTCCCAAGATTAGTGGAAGAGAAAACACAAAGATTTCAGAGTCAAGTGAACGACATAGGTTCAAGTTTGATTATTTATTAAGAAGAGTTCATTGAGGGGTTATCATTAGTTAATACTGTACTATGTATTCTAGAGATAAAGTTTGTCCATATCAAACTGGCAGTTGAGTATGTGTTTGACAGGAGCCATATCCTAGAAGGAATTAAAGGTGTGGTCATGACTTCAGATATGATTTCTTTTTTCTCATTTACCTCCATTATTATGCCTGGTGTATCAAGGGAAGTTTCCCATATAAAAGTCTCATCTTTACTTCTTTTTTTTTTTTTTTTTTGTGGTATGCGGGCTTCTCACTGGTGTGGCCTCTCCTGTTGCGGAGCACAGGCTCCGGATGCGCAGGCTCAGCGGCCATGGCTCACGGGCCCAGCCGCTCCGCGGCATGTGGGATCTTCCCGGACCGGGGCACGAACCCGTGTCCACCTGCACCCAACCACTGCGCCACCAGGGAAGCCCTTGACTTCTTTTAACTGCTTTTATCTGAGGCTAAGATAGTTGTCTGCAGTGGTTAATTCAATTCTCTTATAGTCATTGACTGGTGTGAAAACATATTGAGAGGTTGAGTCTGACTCTTACCCATTTCTGATAACACTGAAGAGTTATGATTCTAATGTATATCAAGACACCTTGATATCCTGACAAGAGACTTAAATGATTCCACAACAAACAAATGTGTTGCTGGTCTGGAGTTCTGAATTGAGGTTCTCTCTAAATTGCTGCCACTAGCCATTATTTAGATAGAAGTAATATTCTTAAGGGTATTTGATGTCTACAACCTGAAGTAACTAAACTGATAACACAAGGGATATGGATCACTTACTTAATTGTGAAAATTTCCTGAAGATCACCAGTAACTGCTAAACCCAATAGAAACTTTTCTGCTTTCATCTCGATCTCTTAGCAGGTGTAAACACAGTTGACCATTTCCTTCTTTTTGATTAGCTTTTTTAGTTTCTTTGACACCTTACACACTTGATTTTCTCTCCATCAAGATGATCTCTCCTTGCCACTCTCCATGCTGATTCCTTTCCTTCAGCTAAATTTCTACATGCTGATTGCACCAGGACACAGCTTATCTCCCCCTTCATTCCTCCTCTTATCCTCTCCTTTACTCCCTTCTGGGAATTTGTCCTTAGGTGATTTAATGTAATAGAATGGCTTTAAATACCACCTTTATGATTGCCCCCTTTATGTCTTCAGCACTGGTCTCTTAATTAGACTCCAAACTCACATATCCTATTGCTTATCTGACTTATCCTCTTAAATTTCCAATAGGCATCTCAAATTTAATTTAGCCAAAACAGACTTCTTTATTTCCCGTTTTCAAATCTCTTCTTTGTCCAGGTTTTCCCTTTAAATTTTTAAAATATTATTATTATTATTTGGTAAATCATACCACTATTCATCCATTTGACCAAGGCTATGATGTAGGAATAATCATTTTCCTTCCCTCCACATCTGATCATTCAGAAAATCCTGCCAGACCTGCCTCTAAAGTATGTCTACCTTTCTCCTACTCCACTGTTATGACCTTAGTCTAAGTTATCATCATTTCTTGCATGAATTATTGCAATGACCTCCTAACTTCTACTCTTGACCTTTCTCTCCTCACCCTTTCATTCTGCATGGAATAGCTGCCAGAATAATATTTAAAAAAAATGTAAATCAGACATTGTCACTCTCCTCCTAAAATTGCCCCAATGGCTTTTCATTGTATTTGGAATAAAATACAAACTCTTCTCATAATCTATATATCCCTAAATAATATTGTGTCTGCCCACCTAACACTCTGACTACCTCAAATTTCACTCACATCACTGTTCACCAAGGTGTAGTTGCTCCACTTTCTTCTGTTCCTTAAATGAATCAGGTGTGTTCTACCTTTGCACTTCTACATGTATTGTTATCTAAGTTTATTTTTCTCATATTTATTTATTTTCTCCCATTACGATGCAGTATTCATAAGAGCAGGACCTTTTCTATCTTATTCACCCATTCAATTCAGGAAAAACAAGAGACTTGACCAAAAACACTGTCTCCACTATTTTCAGAATGGCACAGGACTGGTAGCGGTTATAGTAACTAACTACTTTAGACATTGCAGGTAAAGCTGCAATTATGGCTAGAAAAACGACTCACAGGATTGATATGATAAGTACATAAAACTTGAAACCAGTCTCATTGGCTTTTGTGACAAAAACAATACTTGTTTCATCGTCATCATGCTCAGAATTCTACTATTAGTAAATACAACTAGGATTGTGGCCGGGATAGAATAGAGGAGGGAGATAGTGATGAGATAAAATATTAAGCTTTAGGGGTTACTACATTTTAGAAATATTTAGTTTGGGAGACCTTTTTACTGAAAAGGAAGATGAGGAGACAATGAGAACAGTAAATTCTGGGATGCGTAAGGTGAAGAGCAGAGGTAGATCTTTTCTTAAAGCGATAGAGAGTAGAAAAAAGAGGGGGTGGGAGTGATGCTGGTAAATTTTACTTATATCACATTTATTTATTTTTGAATTTTATTTTATTTTATATACAACATGTTCTTATTAGTTATCTATTTTATACACATCAGAGTATACATGTCAATCCCAATCTCCCAGTTCATCCCACCACCACCACCAAATCACCCACCCCGCTTTTGTCTCTTGGTGTCCATACATTTGTTCTCTATATCTGTGTCTCTATTTCTGTCTTGCAAACCGGTTCACCTGTACCATTTTCCTAGGTTCCACATATATGCGTTAATATACGATATTTGTTTTTCTCTTTCTGACTTACTTCACTCTGTATGACAGTCTCTAGGTCCATTCACATCTCTACAAATGACCAAATTTCACATTTATTTTTAAAATCTACATGCAACTATACACTTATGAGACAGTATATCTTATAAAGAGTCTTTGCTGACTATATTTTACTTAAAATAACTGTTATGTCATATTTGGTCATTGAATTATATAAAGTTTTAATTATTTTCTGATAATGAAAAGCATACATTTGATTTTCCCATTAACAAGATATTGTTTTTTTTTTTCAGTAACAAGATGCCATCTTTTTAAAAATACAATTTATAATGCACTATAAAATACTATAAATGTTACTGTGCCCATGGAAGCTGTGTTGTTTCTTTGTGTAAAAATAGTTGTCAGAATTTGTGTTGATTTACTTTAAATAAAATTCAGTCAATGTAATGATTGCTGCAGAATTTGATTAAATGCTATTAACATATCCTCAAAGATATTCCATTTTTGCTTGTGATAAGTTGTTGCTTTGAATAAAATAGATTTAGAGAAAACTTTGTGCTCTGACACTCTTGAATGCCATGCTTGAGTGATCTTGGTCTTGATCTCTAGTCAAACCTTGATCATCAGCATTTTATAAAACTCTTCTCACCATGGTCAGTAAGGTCTCTGCATGGCACACCCATTGGGCAATCTCAGGCCTCATCTTTCTGAAGCCTCAGGCCTCATCTTTCTGAATTTCTTAGCAACATTTGACTCAGCATTTGACACTCCATTTTAAAATTCTTCTCTTGGCTTCTGAACTTCTTCAATGTCTTCTATAGTTTCTTTGGCCATATCTTCTTTCTTGAGTTCCAAATGATGAGGCGCCATAGGGCTCAATTCTCAGACATCTTTATCAACATTTGGTGATCTCAGCCAGCACATGTATAAAAACCATTTATATACTGAAGATTCCTCAGAGTTATAGCTCTGTCTCTAACCTTTCTCTTAAAATAAGACTTACTTGATAGCTCTTTTTGTAAAAAAATAAAATAAAATAAAAGGCTTATAAAATTTAACACATTAAACCAGAATCGTTGATCTTTTTCTCTAAAATATGCTCTTCTCCATTAGTTCCTTATGTATGTGAATGATTTGTCATTCTCCCACCTTCTTGGGTCAAAAAGCTCTGGAATTAACTTTGACATAGTCCACATCCAATTCATAATCAAATCCTGCCACACTTCCACTCAAAATGTATCTTAAAATGTCCACTTCTCATCAATTCCACCTCTACTGTTCTAGTCGAAAGCAACTTCATTGTCTGCTAGGTTGGAAGAACCGCTTCTCCACTGCTCTACCTGAGGTCCTCTTAGAGCCTGTTCTTCACCCTCTAGACCAAGAGATGCTTTTAAAATATGAGTCAGAGCCTGATTGGACTCTCTGTTTGTAATCGTTAACGGCTTTTCCTTATACTGAAGATAAAATCTAGACTCCTTTTCCTGGTTCACAAGACTGCGTATAACCTGGTTCTTGTCCCAGCGATTTTTCCTGCTACCACTCTTCCTGTTGTTAACTGTTATCTAGCCAAAATCGCTCCTGTTCTTTGAACAAGGCCAGCATGCTCTTAAGACAGGGCCTTTGAGTTTGCTGTTCTCTCTGCCTCTCTCTCTCTCTCTCTCTCTCTCTCTTTCTCTTTCTTTCTCTCATTTGATCATGTCAAATGTCAGAACCTCAGAAAGGTTAATTCCTCAAACCTCTATAAACAGCAGACTCTCACTCTACCTTCTTGTGCAGTACTATTTTTCTGCACAACATTCATCATCAACTGAAATTATATCACACATTTATTTGTGAGCTTGTTTATTGTTTGCCTTCCCTATTACAACATAAGCTTCATGAGGACAGGGACTTTAATTTGCTCATTGTTTTATCACTAGCATCTAGCTCAGTGTCTGCTAATTAGTAGGCCTCCAATAAATATTTGTTGAAAGAATGAATGAATGATGATTTATATATCGAAAGAGAACCATTGTTCACAAGCTTAAATCTTATGTGATCTCTGTAGGACCTCATAGAAAGCTGTTATTACAGGTGAATCATAGTGGGAATATGAATGTCATGCTATTAGGACAGGCAGAAAAATTGTTGAGGGTGACTGGCTGTGTGACAGGAGCACCATTTTGAGATGTAGAAGCCTGGATCCTCACTCTTCTGAACAGCAGAATACACTTTATGGCTTACTACAAGTATGCACACCAGATGTTCTGATTCAGAGGTTTAAGTGGACCTATACTTATGTAATTGTTTTAGGTTGAGTTCCATAGAAGCAGAGCGTGAGACAGGGATTTGAATGATGTGATTTACTGTGAGAGTGCTTGCAGGTGAATCTATAAGGAAGGGAGGAAAAGAGGATGGGAAGTAGAAGGAACTGAGCAAGAGTGTGGTCCCAGGTGATCTAGCCTTGGCCTGATGTACATGACTAAGGCTCTGGATCATAAACTGCACCATAAAGTTGTTTCCTCCTTGAAGCAAGGGACCAGTATCAGTCAGTATCAGCCAGTCATTGATCTTGGGTTGCTTGACTGTGGGGTTGGTACCTTTTCAGGTAAGGCATCACCCCTAAGTGGAGGGCAGTTCTCCAGAAGGGAAGCTGAAAACCATTCATAGCCAACACTCACAGCAGCTAGAGGATGGTGCCCTGGCCCAGTGCAGGGGAGCAGGGCAGGCCACCCCAATGTCTTCTACAGTGGGAGCAAAAGGGGCTGTTTGTGAAGCACAGATATTCATTTGTTCAACAAATATTTATTGTAGCTGTCCTGAGCCAAGTACTACCAGCCTTGGGATTGACTGGTGAACAGACATGGTCCCTGCAGCATGGCTAGGGAGAAAAAGAGATTTTAATAAAACAAGCATGCAATCCTGATATGATACATATTGAATTATCACCAAATAATGAACTGAAGCAAGATTGTAGAAATAAATCCATGATATTGTATAGGTAATGGTTTCATATAAATGATATTTGCTGTAACTCTTAGAAATATTGTATAAACTGTTAATCACTGTGATCTTTAATGCTGGCTGTATATTAATCAAATAGTTCTCAGCCATTATTTGAAAACTCAAATATAATAAAGAAATGTGTTTTTAGCCTGGAAACCATGTTGGTATACAAGTCCTATATTCGGTCATTATTTAAAAATCAAGATGATTTTCTCTTAGTGGCAGTTGAAACAGAGGAAAAGTAAACATTAAAAAGTTTAAAGACAACTAAGATCCTCAGTTGGATGCTAATTCTTTTTTGTATTTTATAAATTACTCCCCTAATCCTATCCCTCACTGGCAAAGGCAAGAACAAGAGCTGTATGAGAGCTCTTGTTTTTGTGGAATACTCAAGTTCACAGACTGCCCACAAACCTTTAGTCCATGTGGAGGATAAAATTTTATTGCAGTCAATGAATTGTTATAAAATATTCACCACTATAAGGCTGGCATAACTATGTTTAAAAACAGTAAAATTTGAAGGACAAAAAGTCATTTGGGTGAATAGGTACAGATCACTAAGTTCCAAGCAAATCTGACAAGTTAGTATAGGAGGTAAGATCTGCCACAAACAATATAATAGGAAAACTTGTTTTATACATTAAATTATTAGAGAGAAATACACAAAAAGTATTTTTAACCACCAATAAATTGGATGTCAGTAAATATCAACCTGTAGCTCCTGGTTTTTTATCTAAAGGTCTATTTTCTTTCTTTCTTTTTTTTTTTAATATCTGCCCAGTGCTATGGAAACTACTACATTGAAAAATAAGCTAGCTAATGAGCAACATAATACATGTCAGTAGAATAGTATATTTCTCATTTCTTTTCCATAGAGCGAATTTCAAAGGAATGTAATTCTGTTGAAGTGTCACCAAACAATTTCTTCAAGAGAGTACAATGCCGGCAGAAATAACAAGGCTTATTTTCAGTAATTCTGTTCATACCTCAAATCCCTGTGGTCTTCCTAGACTCTCTTTAATATGTTTCCATGCAACAAGAATCTCTGACACAGACACACTTGTAGCCTTGACATCTGTGGGAGCAGCAGTGGGTTCTGTATGAAGGAAAATGGAAATAATAAACCACGATGGTAACAAGTTATGCATACCAAAGCATTGCACCTGAATAATTCAGGTGTTACTTCCTTCTATCTGATTTTTGAAATGAAGTGCTGTGATGATTATGAAAAGCACAGCAAGAAAAAAAAAAGATGTTCTTTTTGGATTTCTACACTGTGTCCAAGTCTCATCAGTACCTTACCAATGACAAATAACAAATCTAGCAAGAAAAGTAAAGAAGATCTTTATCCTTGGATTAACAAGGACATTTCTGGAGAAGTTAAATTGTCTGATTTAAAATTGTCTGCCAGTCTAACATAATGATCAAAAGAATGGACTAGGAGTCAGGCTTGGATTTTTTTTTTTGCTGTTGTTGTTGATTTTTGTCTTCCAAAAAATTACTTACCTTCAGACAAGTTGCTTTACCTCTTCCTGAGCTCCAGTTCCATCTTCTGTCGTTTGGGCATATGGAGAGTACTTAGCTCATAAACTTTTAAGGTTAATTTTAATTGAAATAATACATATAAATTATTTAGCACAGTGCTTGGCACTTAAAACATTCATTCACAAAATATCACTTTTTATTTTATTTTTTTACCCTGTGAAGGCACAAACAGAATCTAAATTTCATTAGATTTCTTTTGTTGTTCCAACCACAAAGCTACATTTCCATGATTGTGTAAGGAATGTGTTATGAATCATGATATTTGAAAGGCATGCATTGACTTTTAAGACAGATATAGACCAAAAAGGAAAGTCCCCGAAGGTCTCAGTGCTGTTGCTCAAAACCACCTTTTCATTCATTCCTATGCTCAGTGACCTTTCTTATTACTTTTTTTTTTTTTTTCAAATACACCATGTCTGACTGGTATCCATCAAGAGGTGCACTTTATTTGAGGTTGTAATCTATGTGAGGAACAAAATATTTTCAGCTTTAACATTGCTGAATCATAAATACTGTGTCACAAACACAGGTTAAATGAAATGGCGGAATAAATGCCATAAGTTAGTTCAACTAGTCTATACAAAGTCGATTTCAAAAACTCCTACCCCATAAAAATTGTAGAGGCTTTTTGATTCTAATGCCATATCACTGGTAAGACTTCAGATGAAACTGTTGACACACACACACACACACACACACACACACACACACACACACAAATATATATATATATATATATATGTATATATATATATATATATATACACACATACACACACACATTTTTTCTTTTTGTTTTTAGATTCAGGGAACCTTACTGCAAAGGCAGAGTTCTAAATAAAATTTTTAAGTCTTGGGCTTCCCTAGTGGCGCAGTGGTTGAGAGTCCGCCTGCCGATGCAGGGGACACGGGTTCGTGCCCCCGTCTGGGAAGATCCCACATGCCACGGAGCGGCTGGGCCTGTGAGCCATGGCCGCTGAGCCTGCGCGTCCGGAGCCTGTGCTCCGCAACGGGAGAGGCCACAGCAGTGAGAGGCCTGCGTACCGCAAAAAAATTTTTAAGTCTTAGTCATATAAAGGGAATTATTGAGTTGGTCAAAAATTTTGTTTGGGTTTCCTGTAAGATGTTATGGAAAAACCCAAATGAACTTTTTGGACAACCCAATGTAACCATTTGCTGAGATTTTTCCTTTCCTAATGGAAGGAAAGTGGCCACATATCTACCTGGAGAGCCTTTATATATTATTAATTGAAAAATATAAGTCAAAAACATCTACCCTTGTTACTGTAAAAAAGCACACAGAAGACTTTTTCAAAAGTGCATGTTTGCACTGAGCAATGATTTTTCTTTTGGTAAAGCTTTCATTAAAATTATATACTATATTTGTGTTACTTCGAAGTGCTTTGGTAAATTCACATTAATCTTTACACAGAAGCTGACATTAGTTTCTGCCATGGTATAAATTGTCATTTCTCATTCTACCCTTTGAATATCTTTTATTTGCTTTTGCTCAATGGTTTCCTTCATCCCACTTTCCAACTGCCTATTATTTGTGCATCTACCAGATTAAAAAAAAAAACTGTGAAAAGCTTCTACTTTTATTTCATTCTAGAATTCTGTTCAGCAGACCTGCAACAAAATTTTTTTTATTGCTATTTAACAGGAGTTAAAATTCTTTATTTTGCAAGTAAATGAAAAGAAATGCTCATGTTCTTAAGTGTGTATAATCTGATCTCCAGGATTTAGGATATGATTTATTTCAAAGAAAGCCACCCTTTGAATATCATTTGTTATTTGGAAGAAGTTTTGCTTATCTTTTAAGTGAATGCATTGCAGAGATTTGTGTGACAAATGCCTTCTTTCAACTTTTTTTATTATTGAGGCAATTACATCTTTGTCAAAGGAGATTGCAGGGGGATAAACAATTTCAGAAGCACAAAACATGTGGTTGGATGGCAGCCTTTAGATCTCTCTTTACCATTAGAGAAAGAAATTTCTCTCTCAGCTTTCTGTAGCACTACACATGTTTAAGTACTTTTTAAATAGAATGACAAAAGTTTTAAAAAAGTAAAAAATAAAGAAAAATATTCAGAAATTATTTCCCAAACCAGCACCCTAATTTCTATTTAAAACCTCTAAGCTTTTTAAATCCAGGTCAGACACAAGAAGACATTTCATAGTTGCACACTTGGGGGATAAATATTATAGTTGCATCAAATGAATGAGGGTAGATGAAACAAGAATTGAAGAGTCATTTCTTATTTTTTTCACCTTCTGGATGTAAATAGTATAAGAAGTAGACCCATGCTGACCTGCATTGGAAATTTAAACATGTAAAAAAGTGACCTCATTCAGTTTACTTCCAAAAGTTTCAATTTGTACGGTTTATTAGCCAGTGAATATTTTCATGTGTATCAAAAAGTTTGTCTGCAGGCAAGAGTAACTGACTAAATCATAGAATGTCTGCTTTGAATTGGAACTAGCTGTCCTGTTTGGGCATCCCATTGCAGTTGAATGATGGAAAGTCACAACTAGAAAGAATTTTAGAAAGTCACTTGGATCAAAGGTCACACATGGATGGCCAGTGGGTCTTCAGCCATATTTTGTTTGCCCAAATAATCTATTAAATTAATTAATTCCAACATTCCATCTAAAAATAAGAATTTATGGCTTATTTGGGGGAAAAAAGGGAGATACCAAATCTGAATCCTTGGGTGCTGGTAGATGAGAATTAGCAGTTGTTCCCATTAGTCAGGGTATATTCTTTTTAGTTTGCCAGATTCTCTACCAGTCTTTATTGTCTCACTTCTGGGACTACTTTACTTATTTATATTTCTTATCTGACGTCTATAAGCTTTTGAGTTACGAACCTATGTTTTAAATCCATGCTCTCATTTTTTTTTTTTTGCTTTTTAAATTTTTTTTTAATCTAAAATACTGTAAAATCACATAATATGATTCAGAAGGCAAAGTGTCATCAGGAGCAAAATAATAAATCCAGTGCTCTTTCACTGTAAATATTTATTATTCTCTTACTTCTAAAGCTTAAAAATATGAAATTTATTGTTAATTTGATGAATGCTCCCTATCATGAAATTGTTTAGATGCCACACACACACAGTTCTCATTGCTCCCTCATCTTAGTGATTGTAGACTCAATGAAGATTTGTGTCTCTGTGATAAGTTTGCACAGGCTACATTACCTGCATAAAGGAAAAAGGACTTACGAATATCATTGTATATAATAGGTACTGTTTGAAAACTTAAACATGCCCTCATTTTGCAGATGAAAAAAGTGACATAGAAACAGGTTTATCTGAACTCTGCTTCTGTCTCTGAAAGAGCCCCAAGTAGAACTCAGGTCTCAAGTGCTCTCTCTTCTGTTGTTTTTAAATGGCACCAAGGAAGCAGCTTGCTCATTCTTTACCTCTTAGGGTCAGTTTTGGGGTGCAGAAGAGATTTTACAAGAAGAATATATAGTCAATTCTCTTGCTGCACAATTGTTTCCAAATAACTGACAGATGAATGAATGGAATAAGATTAAAAACAAATGAACAAAAATAACAAAGGAAATAGATGAGGGAGGAATAACCAAAGATAATAATAGTAACTGCCATTTCCTGAAGATTTGATATATGTCAAGCCTTATTTAAAATTCTTTATAATGTATCAATTAATCCTTCCAACAACCCTACTATCATTGTCACCATTTTTCAGATGAGGAAATCTAGGGGCAGAGAGGTTAAGCAACTTGCCCAAAGTTGCACAGCTGCTAGAGGGTGGAGAGAAGATTTGAACAGAGCAGTTAGGCCCTGACCACCACACTGTTCTGCTTCTGTGCACACATCTGTGTTTACCCCCCTGGTGCTTCTTCCTACTGCTTTCTCTTCTTCTTGCCCCACCACGCCTAACTTCTCTCAAGAATATTTATGTTGGAATCCCCAGCTGGCCTCTCTAAGTCATGCCAGAAACCACCTAAACCCCCGTCATCTCCTGTTTAACCCTGCCACAGGCATACTATCAACTCCTTTTATTCCTATTTTATGGAACTTTTGGTAATTTTGAACCACAGCTACACTGCTCCTCATAGATCTTGTCATATTCAGGCATCTCTAAAACTCTCCTGATCTGTAAATCACAGGATGCTTCTTGCCACGCTCACTTCTATCTGTTATGCTTGGATAATTTGACGAAAATTCAGGGATTTATTTGAGATTACACTAGCATTTTGTCTAATAGATTCAAAGATTTTTGAAGCTTTCTTTTTTTCACTTATGATGATAATAATTAGGCCATGGCTGACTCCTTCACTCCAATCTTGGGATATGAAGTGGACAGGCTGACTGATAGAATTCAGTTCCTGTTAGATTAAAAATTTTGTACAGCATTACCGTGTTCATGAATTTAGATGATACATTTGTATTAAGTGACCTAGCAGCTGGAGTTCTCCAAGTAATATGGGCGGATGTGCTTATAATATTGATTATACGTTTGACTTCCCAGGAGGGGTGGGTAAGAGCATTAATCAAAGGACAGTTTAATAAATTCCTTGGGAGAAGGGTTATGGTTTCATTATTTAAAAATTCAGTTAAGACAGCTGTAGCTGAACTTTTACAGGCACTAATCCAAATGGATCATCTGGCAAAGACAGGAAATTATTCCTCGTATTTTACAACTAATATGCCAATTTATTAATTTTCAAGTTCACATAAATCCCACTGAGCTCAGTTTCAGCTAAGGACTGATTTGCAGAATAACACCTCATGAAAGTCAGGTTTTAATTTGAGCTGTGGTAGCTCAATTTACAAGAGGATATCATTTTCTGCAAACAAGAAGCTTTTTGACTTTAATAAAACATAATAGCCGCATATTTTTACATATAAGGAAAAAGCCAAAAAAGCTAGAGAAGGTTAAATCACATCACACATAAACAAATATTTCAACCTACAATTAATCTATGTTGAATTTCCCTCTATTTTTCTATTAGATGTATTTGAATGCTCAGTTTCTTTCCCTTTCCAAATCTCAAGTGGAAAATGGATGTAAGTTTAATGAATAAGTATTTCTAGAAATATGGAAATGAAGGCCAATTTGATTTCTTATGTTGGAAATATTGCTTTTTATCACTTATACCATGCACTTTAAAATCAATTATGTTGGAATTTTGTTTTTCTTTAAAAAAAATAGAATTGTTTCCAAGATGAGAGTATTGCATGGGATTATATCATACCCTGAGACCTGAAGTCAAATCAGGGTTAGAATGCACATAATTTTTGCCTGGTTCAAAGGGTATAGATAAATATGCATGATGCATGGAAGTCCCAGAAGGCAAATCTCTTTCCTCCCAGGTTTATGTCGAATGTTGCTTGTCACTGACAGAGCCATTCGGGATTATTTCTGTTGTGGAAACCTTGAAAGGTTTCAAAGTCTCAAAGGTGTTAGCAGAAAAACCATTTGGAGCTTTTCTGACAGTACTTTAGGGCAATAGTCAACCTCCGAGTGGCAAGAGTCAAGGTTATTTCCCAAGTGATTTACTAAGTATCTATATGTATAAATGATGAATCCTTCTATAACAGATTACATTCAAGGTTTTCCCTTCAATAATGTACTACTCACTTGCATCCCAATAGGTTTCTTGAGAGGAAAAGGAAAACATAGAGGTATGGGGAATGCACACAAGCACTTATGGAAGTGTGTTCTGGATGTGAATGTCATCCATTGTCAATGTGTCAGTGAGAAATGGGTTGAGAACTAGTACTGTCAGGTGTGACTTGAAGTCCTTGTGTTCTGTGCTTCCCTCCAAAAACATGGCTGTGTTTGATATGGCATCTGGTACATTTCTCTTCATGTCTTGATGTCAGCTGTGAAAGGGTGGTACCTTCTCCATGGTACTCTAGGTGTGTAGCTGTATCATGATATGAAGGGAAGGAACTATGGCCATAAACAGAGATAGAAAGCCAGTCCCTCTGCTCTTGTTCTTTGCTTTATCTAAGAATACAGAGGACATGTGGACTAGGTTAATGGAAGAAAAAAGAAACATAAGTGGTCTATGGAGAAATACAGTCTCAATCAGATCAGTTGGGCTTTGGGCAAGAGTATGATGACAAAGACTCACTGTGAATCTCTGTGAACATCCACAGACATGGAAGAGAGGCCCCTGCTCTGGCATAAGCGCAATATATTATTTCGTCAGTTTATTACAGGCCTTGACTCTTTTTAAAAATGGTTCAATCTTGAAAATGTTCACTCCTTTTCAAGTAAAGCAGTTTGCCAAGTGACTAAAAAGGATGTTGGTTTCCCTCTTTTTATTATAGAGCAAAAGTCGATCTGTTATTATTGCCTATACTGGGACAATTAAAATTTAAAAGAATATTTCAGAATGTAGAATAAATTGACAAAATTTTAGTCTTAGATTTTTAATGGCGTCCAGGGATGTTCTACTTCTAGATTTTCATTTTTAGAGTGGAGGAAGGTAAGGCTCAGAAAGGTGAAAAAAAATGCCCAAGACCTTACAGTTAGTCTGAGCTTGAAACTGAAGCTCCGCTTACCCTAGGCAAATACACTCTTCCTTCCATTGTCCTGCTTTTCACGTTTAACACAATTTAATAGTGCTAAAACTTTATTAATATTTACACATAAAGTTCCAAATTAGTAAATTTACTTAGTGAGCAAATGCTAATATATGTTTGAATTTTGTTGTCAGAACAAAGGCAGACTCTATTCAGATTTTTTTTATTTTGACATATTTATTGGAGTATAATTGCTTTACAATGGTGTGTTAGTTTCTGCTTTATAACAAAGTGAATCAGCTATCCATATACATATATCCCCATAACTCCTCCCTCTTGCATCTCCCTTGCACCCTCCCTATTCCACCCCTCTAGGTGGTCACAAAGCACCAAGCTGATCTCCCTGTCCTGGGCGGCTGCTTCCCACTAGCTATCTATTTTACATTTGGTAGTGTATATTTGTCCATGCCACTCAATCACTTCGTCCCAGCTTACCCTTCCCCCTCCCAGTGTTCTCAAGTCCATCCTCTATGTCTACATATGTATTCCTGTCCTGGCCCTAGGTTCTTTAGAAAGACTTTTTTATTTTAGATTCCATATATATGTGTTAGCATACAGTACTTGTTTTCTCTTTCTGACTTACTTCACTCTGTATGACAGACTCTAGGTTCATCAACCTCACTACAAATAACACAATTTCCTTTCTTTTCATGGCTGAGTAATATTCCATTGCATATATGTGCCACATCGTCTTTATCCATTTGTCTGTTGATGGACACTTAGATTGCTTCCATGTCCTGGCTATTGTAAATAGAGCTGCAATGAACATTGTGGTACATGACTCTTTTTGAATTATGGTTTTCTCAGGGTATATGGGCAGTAGTGGGAGTGCTGGGTCATATGGTAGTTCTATTTGTAGTTTTTTTAAGGAACCTCCATACTGTTCTCCATAGTGGCTGTATCAATTTACATTCCCACCAATAGTGCAAGATGGTTCCCTTTTCTCCACACCCTCTCCAGCATTTATACTTTGTCAATTTTTTAATGATGACCATTCTGAACTGGTATGAGGTGATACCTCATTGTAGTTTTGATTTGCATTTCTCTGCTGATTAGTTATGTTGAGCATTCTTTCATATGTTTGTTGGCTATCTGTGTATCTTCTTTGGAGAAATGTCCATTTGGTCTTCTGCCCATTTTTGGATTGGGTTGTTTGTTTTTTTGATATTGAGCTGCATGAGCTGCTTGTATATTTTGGAGATTAATCCTTTGTCATTTGCTTCATTTACAAATATTTTCTCCCATTCTCAGGGTTGTCTTTTCATCTTGTTTATGGTTTCCTTTGCTGTGTAAAAGCTTTTAAGTTTCATTAGGTCCCATTTATTTATTTATGTTTTTAGTTCCATTTCTCTAGGAGGTTGGTCAAAAATGATCTTGCTGGGATATATGCCATAGAGTGTTCTGTCTATGTTTTCCTCTAAGAATTTTATAGTGTCTGGCCTTACCTTTAGGTCTTTAATCCATTTTGAGTTTATTTTTGTGTATGGTGTTAGGGAGTGTTCTAATTTCTTTCTTTTACATGTAGCTGTCCAGTTTTCCCAGCACTACTTATTGAAGAGGCTGTCTTTTCTCCACTATATATTCCTGCCTCCTTTATCAGAAATAAGGTAACCATATATGCGTGGGTTTACCTCTGGGCTTTCTATCCTGTTCCATTGATCTACATTTCTGTTTTTGTGTGAGTACCATACTGTCTTGATTTCTGTAGCTTTGTAGTATAGTCTGAATTCAGGGAGTCTAATTCTTCCAGCTTCGTATTTCTTTCTCAAGATTGCTTTAGCTATTCAGGGTCTTTTTAGTTTCTATATAAATAGTGAAATTTTTGTTCTAGTTCTGTGAAAAATGCCATTGGTAGTTTGATAGGGATTGTATTGAATTTGTAGATTGCTTTAGGTAGTATAGTCATTTTTATAATGTTGAGTCTTCCAATCCAAGAACATGGTATATTTCTTCATCTGATTGTATCATCTTTAATTTCTTTCATCAGTGTCTTATAGTTTTCTGCATACCGGTCTTTTGTCTCCCTAGATAGGGTTTTTTCCTAGGTATTTTATTCTTTTTGTTGCAATGGTAAATGGGAGTGTTTCCTTAATGTCTCTTTCAGATTTTTTGTCATTTGTTTAGGAATGCAAGAGATTTCTGTGCATTAATTCTGTGTCCTGCTACCTTACCAAATTCATTGATTAGCTCTAGAAGTTTTCTGGTAGCATCTTTAGGATTCTCTATGTATAGTTTCATGTCATCTGCAAACAGTGACAGCTGTACTTCTTCTTTTCCAATTTGTATTCCTTTGATTTCTTTTTCTTCTCAGATTGCTGTGGCTAAAATATCCTAAACTATGTTGAATAATAGTGGTGAGAGTGGACAACCTTGTCTTGTTCCTGATCTTAGTTGAAATGTTTTCAGTTTTACACCATTGAGAATGATGCTGGCTGTGAGTTTGTGATATATGGCCTTTATTATGTTGAGGTAAGTTCCCTCTACGCCTATTTTCTGGAGAGTTTTATCATAAGTGGGTGTTGAATTTTGTCAAAAGTTTTTCTGTATCTATTGAGAGGATCATAGGGATTTTATCCTTCAATTTGTTAATATGGTGTATCACATTGGTTGATTTGTTTATATTGAAGAATCCTTGCATTCCTGGGACAAACCCAACTTGATCATGGTGTGTGATATTTAATGTGATTTTGGACTCTGTTTGCTAGTATTTTGTTGAGGATATTTGCCTCCATATTCATCAGTGATATTGGTCTGTAGTTTTTCTTTTTGTGACATCTTTGTCTGGTTTTGGTATCAGAGTGATGGTGGCTTCGTAGAAAGAGTTTGGGAGTGTTCTTCTGTCTGCTATATCGTAGAAGAGTTTGAGAAGGATAGGTGTTAGTTCTCCTTTAAGTGTTTAATAGAATTTGCCTGTGAAGCCATCTGGTCCTGGGTTTTTGGTTTTTGGAAGATTT
This sequence comes from Grampus griseus, assembly GCF_964374135.1. Classification (NCBI taxonomy): domain Eukaryota; kingdom Metazoa; phylum Chordata; class Mammalia; order Artiodactyla; family Delphinidae; genus Grampus; species Grampus griseus. Next base: position 33,698,809 of record NC_139002.1, read on the forward strand.
TTAAACACAGTCTCAATTTCCGTGCTTTTGATTGGTGTTTATATGTTTTCTCTTTTTTCCTTGTTCAGTCTCAGAAGATTGTGCTTTTCTAAGAATTTGTCCATTTCTTCCAGGTTGTCCATTTTATTGGCATATAGTTGCATGTAGTATTCTCTCATGATTCTTTGCATTTCTGCAGTGTCAGTTGTTACTTCTCCTTTTTTCATTTCTAATTCTATTGATTTGTCTTCTCCCTTTTTTTCTTGATGAGTCTGGCTAATGGTTTATCAATTTTGTTTATCTTCTCAAAGAACCAGCTTTTACTTTTATTGATCTTTGCTATTGTTTCCTTTATTTCTTTTTCATTTATTTCTGATCTGATCTTTATTATTTCTTTCCTTTTGCTAACTTTGGGGTTTTTTTGTTCTTCTTTCTCTAATTGCTTTAGGTATAAAGTTAGGTTGTTTATTTGAGATATTTCTTGTTTCTTGGGGTAGGATTCTATTGCTCTAAAGTTCCATCTTAGAACTACTTTTGCCACCTCCCATAGGTTTTGGGTTATTGTGTTTTCATTTTCCTATGTTTCTAGGTATTTTTTGATTTCCTCTTTGATTTCTTCAGTGATCTCTTGATTATTTGTTTATGTATCGATTAGCCTCTGTGTGTTTGTATTTTTTACAGATTTTTTCCTGTAATTGACATCTAGTTTCATAGCATTGTGGTCAGAAAAGATACTTGGTACAATTTCAATTTTCTTATATTTACTGAAGCTTGATTTGTGACCCAGGATATGATCTGACCTGGAGACTGTGCCATGAGTCCTTGAGAAGAAATGTATTCTGTTTTTTTGGATGGAATGTCCTATAAATATAAATTAATTCCATCTTGTTTAATGTAAAATGTAAAGCTTGTGTTTCCTTATTTATTTTCATTTTGGATGATCTGTCCATTGGTGAACGTGGGGTGTTATAGTCCCCTACTATGATTGTGTTACTGTTGATTTCCCCTTTTATGGCATTTTCCTGATGTATTGAGGTGCTCCTATGTTGGGTGAATAAATATTTACAATTGTTATATCTCCTTGGATTAATCCCTTGATCATTATGTAGTGTCCTTCTTTGTCTCTTTTAATAGCCTTTATTTTAAAATCTATTTTGTCTGATATGAGAATTGCTCCTCCAGCTTTCTTTTGATTTCCATTTGCATGGAATATCTTTTTTCATCCCCTCACTTTCAGTATGTATGTGTCCTTGGTCTGAAGTGTGTCTCTAGTAGACAGAATATAATATGGGTCTTGTTTCTGTAACCATTCAGACAGTGTATGTCTTTTGGTTGCAGTATTCAATCTATTTACTTTTAAGATAGTTATCGATATGTATGTTTCTATTACCATTTTCTTAATTGATTTGGGTTTGTTATTGTAGATGTTTTCCTTCTCTTTTGTTTCCTGCCTAGAGAAGTTCCTTTAGCATTTGTTGTTAAGCTGCTTTGGTGATGCTGAATTCTCTTAGCTTTTTCTTGTCTGTAAAGTTTTTAATTTCTCCATGGAATCTGAATGAGATCCTTGGTAGGTAGAGTAATCTGGGTTGTAGGTTTTTCCCTTTCATTACTTTAAATATGTCCTGCCACTCCCTTCTGGTTTGCAGAGTTTCTGCTGAAAGATCAGCTTTTAACCTTATGCGGATTCCCTTGTATGTTATTTTTTTTTTCCCTTGTTGCTTAAAATTTTTTTTTTGTATTTAATTTTTGATAGTTTGATTAGTATGTGTCTTGGCATGTTTCTCCTTGGATTTATCCTCTATGGGACTCTCTGCGCTTCCTGGACTTGATTGAATCTTTCCTTTCCCATATTAGGGAAATTTTCAACTATAATCTCTTCAAATATTTTCTCAGTCCCTTTCTTTTTCTCTTTTTCTTCTGGGACCCCTATAATTCGAATGTTGTTGTATTTAATCCTGTTCCAGAGGTCTCTGAGACTGTCCTCAATTATTTTCATTCTTTTTTGTTTATTTTGCTCTGCAGTAGTGATTTCCACTATTTTATCTTCCAGGTCACTTATCAGTTCAGCTGCCTCAGTTATTCTGCTATTGATTCCTTCTAGAAAATTTTTAATTTCATTTATTGTGTTGCTCATCATTGTTTGTTTGCTCTTTAGTTCTTCTTGCTCCTTGTTAATCATTTCTTGTATTTTCTCCTCCCTATTTCCAAGAATTTGGATCATCTTTACTATCATTAGTCTGAATTCTTTTTCAGGTAGACTGTCTATGTCCTCTTCATTTGGTTGGTCTGTTGGGTTTTTACCTTGCTCCTTCATTTGCTGTGTGTTTCTCTGTCTTCTCATTTTGCTTAACTTACTGTGTTTGTGGTCTCCTTTTTGCAGGCTGCAGGTTCATAGTTTCCGTTGTTTTTGATGTCTGTCCCCAGTGGCTAAGTTTGGTTCAGTGGGTTGTATAGGCTTCCATGGGGGAGGGGCCTAGTGCCTGTGTTCTGGAGGATGAGGCTGGATCTTCTCTTTCTGGTGGGCAGGACTGCATCTGCTGGTGTGTTTTGGGTTGTCTGGGACCTTATTATGATTTTAGGCTGCCTCTCTGTTAATGGGTGGGGTTGTGTTCCTGTCTTGCTTGTTGTTTGGCATAGGGTGTCCAGGACTGTAACTTGCTAGTTGGTGAGTGGAGCTGGGTCTTAGTGTTGAGATAGAGATCTCTGGGAGATCTTTGGGTGTTTGATATTACGTGGAGCCTGGAGCTCACTGGTGGACCATTGTTTTTCACTCATCTTTCCCACTTCAGAGACACAGGCCTGATACCTGGCCAGAGCACCAAGACCTTGTCAGCCACATGGCTCAGAAAAAAAAAAGAAAGAATGAAAAAATAATAGAATAAAAGTTATTAAAATAAAAAAAATTATTAAAAATAAAAAGAAATTAAAAAGTAATTTAAAAAAAGAAAGGAAGAAAGAAGAGAGCTACCAATTCAAGAAAACAAATCCACCAATGATAACAAGTGCTAAAAACTATACTAAATGGAAAACAAACCAAAACAAAACAAAATGAAGAAAGAGAACTCTAGGACAGATGGTAAAAGCAAAGCTATACAGACAAAATCACACCAAGAAACATACACATACACACTCACAAAAAGAGAAAAAGGAAAAAAAATATATATATATATATATAGTTGTTCCCAAAGTCCACTGCTTCAATTTTGAGATAATTGTTTATTCAGGTATTCCAGAGATGCAGGGTACATCAGGTTGATTGTGGAGATTTAATCCACTGCTCCTGAGGCTTCTGGGAGAGATTTCCCTTTCTCTTCTTTGTTCTCATAGCTCCTGGGGTTCAGCTTTGGATTTGGTCCCGCCTCTGCATGTAGGTCACCTGAAGGCATCTCTTCTTCGCTCAGACAGGACAGGGTTAAAGTTGCAGATGATTAGGGGGCTCTGGCTCACTTGGGCTGGGGGAGGGAGGGGTATGGAATGCGGGGAGAGGCTGTGGCGGCAGAGGGTGGCGTGACGTTGCAACAGCGTGAGGTCCGCCGTGTGTTCTCCAGGGGAAGTTGTCCCTGGATCATGGGACCCTGGCAGTAGCAGGCTGCACTGGCTCCCAGGAGGAGAGGTGTGTATAGTGACCTGTGCTTGCACGCAGGCTTCTTGGTGGCTGCAGCAGCAGCCTTAGTGTTTCATGCCCGTCTCTGGCGTCCGTGCTGATAGTCACGTCTTGTGCCCGTCTCTGGAGCTCGTTTAGGCAGGTGGTGCTCTGAATCCCCTCTGCTTGTGCACCCCGAAACAATGGTCTTGTTGCCTCTTAGGCAGGTCCAGGCTTTTTTCCGGACTCCTTCCTGGCTAGCTGTGGCACATTAGTCCCCTTCAGGCTGTGTTCATGCAGCCAACCCCAGTCCTCTCCCTGGGATCTGATCTCTGAAGCCCAAGCCTCAGCGCCCTGCCCTCACCTGACCCGGCCAGCTGGTGAGCAGAGAAGTCTCTTGGGCTGGTGAGTGCCAGTCGACACTGATCCTCTATGTGGGAATCTATCTGCTTTGCCCTCTGCATCGCTATTGCTGTGCTCTCCTGTGTGGCTCTGCAGATTCCCCCCACCACCCCCACCATCTCTGCCAGTGAAGAGGCTTCCTATTGTGTGGAAACTTTTCCTCTTTCACAGCTCCCTCCCAGAGGTGAAGGTCCAATCCCTATTCTTTTGTCTTTGTTTTTTTCTTTTTTCTTTTGCCCTACCCAGTTACGTGGGAGTTTCTTGCCTTTGGGAGGTCTGAGGTCTTCTGCCAGGATTCAGTAGGTGTTCTGTAGGAGCTGTTCCACACGTAGATGTATTTCTGATGCATTTGTGGGGAGGAAGGCGATCTCCACGTCTCACTTCTCCTCCATCTTGAAGCTCCTCCCTCTATTTGGATTTAATTTGCCTGGTATCTTTCATATTTCAGTCCACCAAAGTAAATGAAGTGTTACTGTGAAATATGTTACAGCAACAACCTCGGTGTTTTTGAAAGAAAATATGCATATTTCCTATCTAGCTGGAAAGAGAAATCTCTAAAAGCAAGCCATTTCAAATTTAAGAAAACACAGTATAAATAACCCATGGTGGCTGCTATAATTTAATTTTAAAGCAAAGGTTGACAAGGAACGTACAAATCTGGATTTCTTAAAGGCAACACTGGTGTTACCATACGAAGCATGTACACACCTGTCCAATTCATCTCATGTGACATTTGGGACCATGCACTTTATAGTTAGGTTAAATAAATTAAAACCACAAGAATATGCACTTCCTGAATAAGACGTAGTTCAAAACAGATATCAGACTAACAAATGATGTAAAATATTATTATTATATACACTAACATAATACAATAATGAAACATTATTGTTAAAGACACTCCTGATGAGAAGGTATAGGGTAGTGATTAAAAGCATTAGCTTTGGAGTCATACAGACCTGTGTTCAAATTCCAGCCCTGTCACTTACTACAGTTACTTATAACTTTTGTTATTTACTGGGTTGATTTGAGCATGTTACTTAGCCTCTCTGAGTCTCAGTTTCCTGCAAAATAGATTGCAGCTTGAGATTCCTACCTCATATTTGATTGTAAGAGTTAATATAAGTAATGTGGAGACTGGCTATACTATCTGAAAAAACATCAGAAACTTGAGATGCTAAGTGCATGAATATCTCATCAGAATACCTATGGTTCCTTATTATTACTTGATTCTTCACTTTCCTGTTCATTCTTATACTAGGAAAAATTTTCTACTTCTGCTTCAAAATTTGGCTCTATGTCATAAAATACAAGGCAGCTAGTGCTGAAAAACTACATCTTACATAAATTAGACACTACCTTTGTGCTTCAGTATTCAAACAACCTTACTTATTTCCCCCACCATGAATTCCCCATACCAAAAAGATTGGTAATTCTCTTAAGCTAGTCAAGTCACACATGTAGGCACAAAGGAAATAAAAGGGTCAGTTTATGAAAAAACAATAATTATTTGGAAGGTCAAATGTGTGCTGCCTTTGGTGTAACATTAGCTCAGTCTTCTGTCAGGTTTAGGGACTGTAAGGCATTTTACTTACTTGCAGAGCCAATTGAAATTGTGCACTTGAATTGAAGAAGGACTGTGCAGAAAAGTTAACTTTAGGGAGTTAGCTCTATCAAGCTTTCTCTCACTCAGAAAATACATTTTTGTATTAAAATTTGAAAGAACCAAGGATTTTGATGTAGGAAACTGAGTTTGTCCTCTAGCACTACCACCTGTTGACTGTAACCATGAATAAGTCTCAGATTTATAGTTTACTGATCTGTAAAATGGGTTTCCTGCCTAGGTCCTGCCTACCTAGTAGGTTTATACTGAGAATTAAATGAGGTTATACATATGAAGACAGCTTGCTATAGACAAATCAAGGATTTAATGATTGAAAGGACTGGGTTTAATTCTCAATTAGAAACTATTTAACTTTTTTTTTAACAAGTTCCTTAACTTTTCTCGACTTCAATTTCTCTTTCTCTACAATGGGGCTAATAAAGCCTATTAGACAAGATTGTTGTGAGGATTTAATAATACCATGTGTGAAAAGCTTCAAAAAAAATTTTTTTTTTCAAAAAAAATCCTGTCTGATACTTATCAGTCGGCTGTTTTGTGTATGAGGTTAGTAATAAATAGTTATTGGAGTCTTTATTTAAATTTATTTCACATAAGTTAAAATTTTCAATTAAAATAGAAGTTATCTAAATTTCTAAATTTAAATTAGAATAAGGTTAAAATAGAAAATGATCTAAATTGTGAAACAGAGAAGAATGGTTAAATGTCCATCCATCCAGAGAATATTCTACAGGCGTTACTAATATTGTATTGTCATGGAAAGATATTTGCCATACATCATCAGGGAGTGAAGAACATAAAGCAAAGTATATGGAATGATCAATTTTTTTCAATAAAAATTATTTGGAAAAAATTTTGGAAAAATATATCTAAAAAGTGTAGTGGGACTATGGGTAAGTTTTATTTTTGCTTTTGGTGTACCTGTATTATCTAATATATTACAATAGTGTCACAATCATGTACCAAAATAAAATAGTAAAATGTTAAATGAAAATAATAAGCATGAAAAAACTGACCTCCTTCAGCTGAACATATGACCACAATTTGACTGAAAGGTCCATCTCCTTTATTGTTATAAACGCCAACCTTCACTTCAAAGGGAGTAAGAGGAGGGACACTTTCATCTCGATAAATGAATTTTGAAGCTTCAGAAGATGTCACCATTTTTTCCTTCCAGCCACGTGTTCCATTGGGTCGGAAAGCCACAATATAGCCAAAGCCTTCCCCATTCTGAAACTCTTCCGATACTGGCTAAAGAAGAAAAATGCAATTAAATATCAGGAAAATAATTCATCAAAACCCCCACTCTTTCCAATCTTTAAATTTTTAAAGATTATGGATAACTAGAGCAATAGAGACTCTCCAATCTTTATATTACATTGGAAGCCAACATAGAAAAATAGCTTGACAGTCACTGGAAATTTAAAAGGCTTTAAAGGTATAAGATTAAAAAATTAAATGGTATCAGTTGGTATTTAAGAAAAGCATCAGGAGTATTGAAAACTCTTGAAGTGAAACAAATTTGCTCGAACTAGTCATGTATATGAAACAAAGGTCCTTGGATTCCACACTAGAATGTAATATGCTGGGGAAAACTGTCATATGGTCTGGTGGTCAGGAAAATCTTGTCACTGGTAATGCTCTGCAGAGGGCTTTGCACAGAAAATCTCGGTGAAATTAATGTAAGACCTTTCTTCTAGTTTTTTCTCAATTACTGTTGTGCTTTACTAACATATGAAAAAATTAGAATATAGAATTTTTTCAAGAGACTTGTACTCCATGGCTTACATTTAAATTTGTTAAATGAGCATCAATTGCACACCAAAGAAAACAGTAATTGTCATTAACTAGTTAGTCAGTGGAGCAGTTACCAGACATTGCCTAGCACAATGTTTGACAAATAGACACACAATAAACCTTTGCTATATTTTCTTATTTTGAATTTTGATTTGAGAGAAAACTATGTATTGAGTGGAGGAAAAGAGACAAAGCCTATTATATCAAAGTACTATAGACTAAATGTTTATACCCCTTCCTCCCCCACAATTCATGTGATGAATTCCTAACACAATGTGATGGTACTAGGAGATGGGCTTTTGGTAGGTGACTTGGCTATGAGGGTGGAGTACTCATGAATCAGATTATTGACCTTGTAATACAGAATCTAGAGATCTGTCTTGCCCCTCTGTCACGTGAGGACATAGTAAGAAATTGTGTTTTATGAACCAGGAAGCAGGCCCTTGCCAGATCTGAATCCACCAATGCCTTCCAGAACTAGACTTCCAGCGTCCAGAACTGTGAGAATTAAATTTCTGTTGTTTATAAGCCACCCAGTCTACAGTATTTTTGTTATAGCAGCCCCAGCTGACTAAGACATAAAACTGACAGGGAAGGCAATTCCGTTTAGAGAGGTTTGATCTCAGTGAAGGTCAGGTATTGGGAAGTTAATACCTCTGCAGAAATCAAAAACAAGGCATAAAGTTTTATTGAGGAAGAGGCATATGAACAGAAGAACAGGTCAGAGGATGTGCTCATGGAAGATTTCTTACTAGGGAAAGGAGTTTTTCTATATGTTTCTGTACATTCTATCATTGTTCTTAGAGATGGTCAGGGATTGGTTGTTTTCTCCAATAGTTATTTCCATCTCCATATTCTAACGCATTGTTCTGTTAGCTACCTAGCTATATTTGATAATAAAGTTAACATTAAAGAAGGAAAGTGGCTTTATGGAAAATAAATGTACCTCTCACACTCTTTCTCCCCTGTTCCTTTCCTTTGACAGAAGGAATTTTGGAGGTCATACAGTGAGGGACACAAAAGAATAAGGGTTTTGGATTCAAAGCCCCAATTCTACTGCTTCTCAGGAAAGTACTCAAGCTGTGCATTAGTTTCATAATTTTGTAAAACAAGGAAAATTATCCCCACTAATAGGATGGTTGTATGAGATAAATGAAATAACCCAGTCACTACTCCAGGAAAACCTCAATGGTTTTAGCCTACATATATGTCAAGAGTGCTATTCAATTGTGAAGTAAATAAATATCAAACTAAGCCAAATAAACATCTGAAGTAATTTGTGAGAGAATGTGTTTTAATCATTCAAACTGTATTCTGAGACAGCCTATATGACAGGACAGCACACTTTAGACTTGGTATGAAAATGAGAAAAGTTCATTTTGGAAATATTCATGTGAGTAACGCATGCTCAAAGTGTTTCTTAACCTCCTTTAAACAGAAGTTACTCAGTTACTCTATACCAAATACTGATACTCTATGTGTAACTTTCTTTTTTAAGGAATCAACAAGTTCTGACATCTGAGTAGGCTTTCTTACCTCCCAGGCGATGACTAACTCGTGCCTTCTTCCACTTCTTCCTCTTACATTGGTGGGTGTTGTCTTTGGAACTGTCGTTAAAAATGGGCCAAGAGTGAGGACAATACATAGATGTACAATTTAAGTGTCCCTACACCAAGAATGCATCATAACCCTACTCTGGTTGGGTAACATCCCCAAATAAACAAATCAAAATGTGTTTGGAAGTCAAAGTGGTCTTATTCAATATTAAACAAAATGTTTGTGACAAATACCTTGCTTTCAAATATATGTGAGGGAGTTTGATATATATTTTTCATGGCCACATACTGCATCCCCAAACTAGTTCAATTGTATAAATGCTCTGTGGTTACTAAGGTCCAAATCATAATTAACACTATAGTCAAGGACATCTGCTAATGGTTAGTTAAATTTCATCCTACATGTTTTCTTCTTCCTGAGGATGTGAATCTTCTGTGATTTCAGGGCTTGCAGAGCCCCTGGAAAGTCCACAGGTTGACATTAGCCTTACTGCTTTACTAGAACGCCCAGGTGGCTCCAGTTTAAAGAAATCTTAGCAACAGTTCCATGGAGTGAGAACCTATTTAAATGAATAAACATTTTAAAAAACTGTCAAGAATGAACCTCTCTGCAAACTGCAAAATATATAGATACCTGGTGAAGCTTTTTCAAATGCAAAACTATTAAAAGAATAAATGTGCCAAAGGAATAAATTTCCCCTTCACGGCACCAAACCACAAAACATGTAGTTGAAAGGGAATATATTCAAATGAAGAACTGTTAAATGAAGAAAACTATTAAAAGAAATCTTTTTCTAGGCTATGAGCCTGCATTAGCAATTCACTTCAGCATTGCCTTTATATCCCAGCATATAGTTTTTTAAAAAATATTGATATACTCATAAACAATAAATTCACTCCCATTTATTACCTACTTGGAGTGGAAGGCTGTTAATTACTGGTAGATATTAACACAGCATTTTATATACTGGAAAAACTGATGCAGAATTTATATGCTACTAGAAAGGAAAAAAACAATTCTTCTTGGACCACGGAGGTGGAGGAGAACACTATCATTGCCTCCATTGAACTAGATGATATTTATTCACCAGGTCCAAATTTCATTTCCTTGACACTTTTCTCCGTGAACATGAGTTCTTGTCTTTCTCATGCACACGTAGAAGGATATATACAGAAGCCATTACCAATATTTCTTTTTTCACAGTTACATACACATTAAGGATTATTCATATGTGGAGTTCACTCTCATGAATTCCCTCAGAATTACATGGAATTGGATACCCCTTTGTCTCTCAATCAGGAAATCAAAAGGAATTCAACTAAGAAGAATGATGGTATTAGAGCAATAACAGTGAATATGCCTTAATTTATATGAAGAGCAGGCAGATGACTTAACTTGAGTTTTTTACTAGTAGTCATAAGTTATCACTGCATGTAACAATCTATGACACATCAGTCTGCCTTGACACCATGTCTCAAAACCACTGTTATAGAGTAGTAGTTTTAAATTCATTTTCTGGTGTATGGTATGAGTAAAGCACACAGGAGGAAAATTCATCACTGTATGTGTAAAAGGGTAGGGCTACACATTTCCAAATATACCCTCAGTGGCTAATCTCAGAGTTCTGAATATTGTGACCATGAGTACATGGTCAGATAAATAGTAGAAGCAAGTTAATTTGTTGATATGGTGCCACTATGGTTTCTCTTAGTACCATTTGTTTGTAAAATATAAAAAGTTATGCACACACATATGCTTCACATTCATCACTGACAATAATTAACAGGTAAATAATATTACAAGTAATATCTACCACAACCACCTACTTCAGCTGTTACATTGGAATTGCTAGTTTATACCCTAAATGTAGGAATTTGAATATTTTTCTTTGAAGATACCCTCCCTATGATCATGGATTTTGTGGAAAGACTAGGCACTGAGCATCCTTTTCTATTTTATTCAGCCCTCAAACATCATCTAAAAAGAGGATGCTTGGAACCTCTAGCTTAGGGTTGGAGAGTAGGCTATAGGCTATCTTGTGAACATCTCTCTCTTGAAGCTCATTAAAGAAGTATGAGTAGAATGAAATTCAAGTGATGATTTGAGGTCAAATCTTTCTTCTGGAGCTTTGGTAGTATTGTTCCATAGTCTAATAATGTTTTTATTTTTTAAAAAGAATATTTAGAGTTTTCAAAAGTTTTAACTTTGTGAGTAAAGAAATTGAAAAGAAACTAATGAAAAATGTGGTGAAAATTTCCACTTTGAGGAACCAAGAAAGCAAAATTTAATTTGTTTCTGTGTGAGTTACTTCCATATCAAATTATCCATAAATGACCTAGATTCTGTAAAATTTATTTTATCATTTGAAATTAGTCTTTGAAGTCTTCCTACTGCTACTAATTCCTTTTAAGAAGATAAAATAAATAAATGTAAATAAAGAAAATAAAATAATGTAAATAAAGATCATCCAATTTTAATGTATAATAAATGACACAAAAGAGGCACTATAGTTCATTGAGTTTTAATAGTATATGTGTATAAGCACCAACTGTTCTTTTTTAAGAAAGGCTTACTAGATATAATAGGAAATACTAACAGAAAACTTAAGGCTTTAAAGACGTGGAAATAACCTAAATGTCCATGGATCAATGAATAAAGAAAATGTGGTGTATTATACAATGGAATACTATTCAGCCATACAAAGAAGGGAACCCTGCCATTTGAGACAACATGGATGGACATCAGCGTCCTTATACTAAGTGAAATAAGCTGGACAGGGAAAGACAAATACTTTATTATCTGACTTATATGTGGAATCTAAAAATATGGAACTGGTAGGAACAGAGAAGAGATTGATGATTGCCAGAGGTGGGAATGAAGGGTGGGGGAAATGGGGAAATGTGGTCAAAAGGTATGAACTTCCAGATATAAGATAAATAAGTTCTAGGGATATAATATACAACATGGTGACTATAGATAACAATACTGTTATTGTATATTTGAACGTTGCTAAGAGAGAAGATGTTAAAAGTTCTCATCACAAAGAAGAAAATGTACTTGTGTGAGGTGATGGATGTTAACTAAACTTGTGGTAATCATTTTGCAGTATATTCATTATGTTGTTCACCTTAAACTAATACAGTATTATATGTCAATTATATCTCAATAAAACTGGAAAAACAAACAAACAAACAAAAAGAAAACCTAAGTCTTTAATAGATGCAACTCAGGTATTGTGCTTTGCTGTCAGGATCACAATGTTTGAATTGGGTACTCTAATTCTAATTGGCTTAAATTTCCTAATTACATGCAGATGATCAGTGGAACCCATGCTCATTGGTTTCCTTTTCAAGTTGGTAGTTCACAGTTATTATCTCTGCAGTCAACACTGATTTTAATTATATCCTTTTATTTTTAAAACAACATATTCATGATACGTAGAGGTTTCACTTAATTGTTCAGAGCACTTCTATTGTAGAAGTTCTATAATTCTTGTTAGAAGCATAAAATTAATATAATCAAACATGTAATAAATGCTTTCATTGAGTTCAGAGAAATACATATTTACCTAAACCCAAATTTATTTTCAATATAATTATTGAAAATCTGATTTAGAATTAAGCAGCTAGATGCTTTTCTCCCTCTGTTGGCTACTGATCAATGCCATGAGCTTATTAGCTTAGAGAATCAAGTTTACATGCATGGTTAATGAGTTAAACTTTTATTCTTCAGAATTTCTTTTGAACATTAGTCTTCCATGAAGGAATAACGTGATTAATACTTTTCCAACAATCTATAAATGTCTTGCTGTTTTAGTGCCTTAACTGGCATGTTGAAATGTAGACTCTTGTCCCTTTTTATCTTATACATTTTGTTGTAAATGCTCAGAGTGACTAAAATATAGTGTACTACCTTAGTTTAAGTGTGCATGAATTTAAGCTTAAGTCTCAAAGAACTCTTCCTAAGTGTAATAGTCTGAACAAAGTCAATCACACTAAAAACATACTTTAATTAGCATTCAACTAAACAAAAGAATACAGGATGAAATCGTTTACCAATCTCTCTTTTTTTCCCTGAAAAATTTCCAAATCTATTACAGTAAATGTTTACATAGCTCATTAAATAATACAGCTTTACTAGAGATCTGGGAGCGGTCACATAATTTAGGAGCAAATCCAGCAACGGGTTTGGGCAGAGAAGTGCAAAAGAATAGAAGGAGGGAATGGAGGTTGATAATATAGTGAAGGTGGGAGTCAGGAGAGAAATTTTAAAAAAAAATTCCTACCTGAATTGAAGTATGTAACATACAAATATTTCAGTTAACTGATTACCATCTAAGCTCACTTTATAAAAAGAGTTAAAGAGCTTCCAAAATTAAAAAAAATAATACCAGTGGTGTTTCCTAAAGAGTTCAGATAATGCTGTTATTCCTATCAATAGGGTAGCTAAGGTGGTATGTGTAAGTGGTAAAAGTATTCTTCTGGGACTGAGAAAGATCTGGGCTTGAATCTCAGTTCTACCATTCTAGCTGATGGGTTGAAAATATTTCTTAACCACTTTGTCCTTTAGTTGTCTCACGGAGATAATAATAATACCTACTTTTTAAGGTTTTCATAATTATGTATCACAGTGCCTGGAACTGTAATTTATAACTATTACCTAATATTATCTACTTCAAAAAGAAAATATAGTTGTCTTCTATGATAAACACTAAGTTCAGTAGGAATCTATAAACATGTGATCTTGATATAGACTGTTATTTTGGAAATCTGGATAATACAGTTTCGACAGTACCATGGGAATTGTGCTTTCAGTTTTGGCTCAGCTTGTTTTAATTTGAAAACCTAGGCAATATATCATTTTTGATTTACAACTTTCGTTGCTAGGATATTTCAGAGAATGTAAGATTTCTCTGATATATGAACCTTCTCATAAATAGCAATAGTCTATTTATTTTATTGTCTATATAGTCTATTTATTTTATTGTCTATACGTACCACAGGAGGTACGTATAGACAATAAAAGGTGTTTCCATTCACTCATTTTCTCTGAACTTTATTCCACAAAGAAGTAGAAGCAGAGGATAGGCATAATAATCTTTGAGCAAAATTTGTTGGAACGTGTGGTAAAATGAAGAGAAAGAAAAAGGCAAGAGGAAGAAGGGAGGGGTGGGAGGAAGATAACTTGGGAGTCATCACCTTTGGTTTAAGATTAGAATTCCAACTCTGCCACTTACTTATTAGATAACCTTGTACAAGTTTTTAACTCTCTTATTCTGTTTCTCATCTGTAAGATGGGGATAAGCCTGCTTGCTTTAGAGGGTTGATGTGAGAATTAAATGCTATAATGGAAGGCAAGGGCTTAGTATAGGGCTTGAAACATGGTTCATGATTTATGACTGGTATATGGCATTATAGGGACTAGGAAGATGGGAAAAGTCTAACTTGAGTGTCTCACATTTACTCCTGGGTTAATAACCTCTCATTACCCTTTTGTCTTTCATGCTCAAGTCTTCTACTGCTCTTCCCTCATCTTGCTATTAATCAGAAAGGGGCATGCCTAACAATTAACCATGTTTCATTTAGAAGGGCATTTGTTAAAGTTACCATCTCTGTTTGCAAAGTGTCTCTGAAACTGAAGATATATTTCTTGAATATATTTTGCAGAAAAGGCTTTCCTGGACCAAAGTGGTTTCATGATTTAAAATACTGTCTGCTGTATGAGCCATACTATTATCTTCTTTTTTCCTAATTATTGAGATTTGGTCTTAAAGGTCTGTTTCTTGCTATGATTTTTGTCTGCTCTTAATGTTACTAAGAACAATTTCTTTTATTTAATATAATTAAATTACTCATTGAGTTGAAGAAAGTTATAATGTTCATTTAATAGTATTTTCTTTTAGAGTTTCCCAATTATTTCAGTTAACTGCTTTACATTTTTTATATCATATATATTTTTTAGAAGCGTAGACTAGAAAGACCTTTAAAAACCCCACAGCTTTATGCCTTTTCTCTGTACACACCAGTGCCTGACAATAGTATGTAGATTTTTTAATTGCCCCCTATAAATAATTCTGCCTGAGTCTCATTTGGGCTGGACTTCAAAGCTCCATTAAATGCCATTTACAAGGCCAACCCACAAGCCCCTGGGAAAATTAATTCAGCCCCATCTTATAATAGTATTTTATTGTGTTCTTTCCATAACTTTTGAACTCAGTGAAGTTTCCTAAGTAATTATCATGGACAAGAACTGTGAATATACAAATATGAACAAAGCAAGATCCTTTCAGAAGTAGGAAGGTAATGTACAGGGAAAGAAACTGTAGTAGGAAGTTTAATGAGTCTTTTCTGGACTTGGGATGAGACACATGTAACCTCAGATGCTAAAATGAGGTTGGCTAGACAAAACCACAGAACTACTAGGAAATAGAGAAAACCAATTTCATGACCCTTTCCCATTACCCCCCTCCAGCCATATATATAAAATTTTAGCTCAAGCAGTGTTTTGGAAGAAGGTTGTCAGCTTAGCAGATGGATGTGCTGTGGCATATCCCTCCATCCCCAGCTCTCTCTAGGAGCAAAGTGGGAGTATCATTTCCCCCTCAAGTTAAGTGACAAGAGAAGCAAAACAGCTGATGAGGAGATTACAGATGCTTACCTCTCACATCCTGGCTGGATGCTGTTGAGCTTCAGAATTATGTAAGATGGCTCAGCCCTGCACTATGCTACTAGAGCAGAGACCAAAATAGTTCTTGAGAACATATGGCATTTCTAGAGTTTGGCAGGTCAGAAATGCAAAATGATTATCATGGGCAAAGCAGACACTGTGGAAGGTAGGTTTGAATAAGCCTGTTGGTATCACAGCCAATGAAGCTGCCTACTAGGAGATAGGATAGTCTCTTAAGAAACCAATGTACTCCGAGAATGAAAGAAGCAGAATGTGGACAAATGCCATCTCCTGGAGCACTCAACATTTACGTGAGAACAACAAATTACAACACGTGAAGTCATTTTTCATTTTCTTCTTTTCTGACCTGGGAAGTGACCAGAATAGCAGTTGGAAGGTCAGGGAGGAAGTAGAAAGAAGAAAGAAAAGACAAATCATAACCCTTGAGTCAAGGCTGTGCTGGGATGGAGGGACAGAAACATGGAACTGGATATGAGATGAAAGTGTTTATTAAGTTAATATAGAATTTTGTTGTTGTTGTTACTTTTTGGGTACTAGATGTTTATTTCAGACTCTTTTGTCACCGAGGTCAATAAACAATCAAAAGGTTACACATATCTATTGTATTCCAAGACAAATCTTCGCAGGAAAAAAAAATGTACCTATTAGAACTTACTATTTCAGCTCTACTTGGAGCTATACACATGAGATATAGATATTCAGTTTCATAACTCCCTAGTTCCAAATAGACCACTAAGTATTTAAAAAGAAAAAAAGAAATAAAAGAAACACACACAAGCCACTAGTTATACTTGAATGGCTAATACATAGGGTAGTTTGAAAATATTGAGAATAACCTCTTCTCTATTTTATTTATTTATTTATTTAATTTTTTAAACATCTTTATTGGAGTATAATTGCTTCACAATGGTGTGTTAGTTTCTGCTTTATAACAAAGTGAAGCAGTTATACATATACATATGTTCCCATATCTCTTCCATCTTGCACCTCCCTCCCCCCCACCCTCCCATTCCCACCCTTCTAGGCGGTCACAAAGCACCGAGCTGATCTCCCTGTGCTATGCGGCTGCTTCCCACTAGCTATCTACCTTACGTTTGGTAGTGTATATATGTCCATGCCACTCTCTTACTTTGTCACAGCTTACCCTTCCCCCTCCCCATATCCTCAAGTCCATTCTCTAGTAGGCCTGTGCCTTTATTCCCGTTTTGCCCCTAGGTTCTTCATGACTCTTTATTTTTCCCCTTAGATTCCATAATATGTGATAGCATACGGTGTTTGTTTTTCTCTTTCTGACTTACTTCACTCTGTATGACAGACTCTAGGTTCATCAACCTCACTACAAATAACACAATTTCCTTTCTTTTTATGGCTGAGTAACATTCCATTGTATATATTGCCACACCTTCTTTATCCATTCATCTGTTGATGGACACTTAGGTTGCTTCCATGTCCTGGCTATTGTAAATAGAGCTGCAATGAACATTTTGGTACATGACTCTTTTTGAATTATGGTTTTCTCAGGGTATATGCCTAGTAGTGGAATTGCTGGGTCATATGGTAGTTCTATTTGTATTTTTTTAAGGAACTTCCATACTGTTCTCCATAGTGGCTGTACCAATTCACATTCCCACCAGCAGTGCAAGAGTGTTCCCTTTTCCCCACACCCTCTCCAGCATTTATGGTTTGTAGATTTTTTGAGGATGGCCATTCTGACCGGTGTGAGATGATATCTCATTGTACTTTTGACTTGCATTTCTCTAATGATTAATGATGTAGAGCATCCTTTCATGTGTTTGTTGGCAAGATGTATATATTCTTTGGAGAAGCGTCTAATTAGGTCTTCTGCCCATTTTTGGATTGGGCTGTTTGTTTTTTTGATATTGAGCTGCATGAGCTGCTTATAAATTTTGGAGAATAATCCTTTGTCAGCTGCTTTATTTGTAAATATTTTCTCCCATTCTGAGGGTTGTCTTTTGGTCTTGTTTATGGTTTCCTTTGCTGTGCAAAAGCTTTTAAGTTTCATTAGGTCCTATTTGTTTATTTTTGGTTTTATTTCCATTTCTCTAGGAGGTGGGTCAAAGAGGATCTTGCTGTGATTTATATCATAGGGTCTTCTGCCTATGTTTTCCTCTAAGAGTTTGGTAGTGTCTGGCATTACATTTACGTCTTTAATCCATTTTGAGTTTATTTTTGTGTATGGTGTTAGGGAGTGTCTTAATTTCATACTTTTACATATACCTGTGCAGTTTTTCCCGCACCACTTATTAAAGTGGCTGTCTTTTCTCAAGTGTATATTCTTGCCACCTTTATCAAATATAAGGTGACCATAGGTGCATGGGTTTATCTGTGGGCTTTCTATCCAGTTCCATTGATCTATACTTCTGTTTTTATGCCAGTACCAAACTGTCTTGATTACTGCAGTTTTGTAGTATAGTCTGAAGTCAGGGAGCCTGATTTCTCCTGCTCCATTTTTCTTTCTCAAGATTGTTTTGGCTATTTGGGATCTTGTGCGTTTCCATACAAATTGTGAAATTTTTTGTCCTAGTTCTGTGAAAAATGCCAGTGGTAGTTTGATAGGGATTACATTGAATCTGTAGATTGCTTTGGGTAGTAGAGTCATTTTCACAATGTTGATTCTTCCAATCCAAGAACATGGTATATCTCTCCATCTATTTGTATCATCTTTAATTTCTTTCATCATTGTCTTATAATTTTCTGCATACAGCTCTTTTTTCTCCTTACGTAGGTTTATTCCTAGATATTTTATTACTTTTGTTGCAATGGTAAATGGGAGTGTTTTCTTAATTTCACTTTCAGATTTTTCATCATTAGTGTATAGGAATGCCAGAGATTTCTGTGCACTAATTTTTTATGCTGCAACTTTACCAAATTCATTGATTAGCTCTAGTAGTTTCCTGGTAGCATCTTTAGGATTCTCTATGTATAGTATCATGTCATCTGCAAACAGTGACAGCTTTACTTCTTCTTTTCCAATTTGGATTGCTTTTATTTCTTTTTCTTCTCTGATTGCTGTTGTTAAAACTTCCAAAACTATGTTGAATGACAGTGGTGAGAGTGAGTAACCTTGTCTTATTCCTGATCTTAGAGAAAATGGTTTCAGTTTTTCACTATTGAGAATGATGTTGGCTATGGGTTTGTCATGATATATGGCCTTTATTATGTTGAGAAAAGTTCCCTCTATGCCTACTTTCTGCAGGATTTTTATCATAAATGGTGTTGAATTTTGTCGAAATCTTTCTCTGCATTGATGGAGATGATCATATGGATTTTCTCCTTCAATTTTTTAATACAGTATATCATATTGATTGATTTACATATATTGAAGAATTCTTGCATTCCTGGGATAAACCCCACTTGATCATGGCGTATGATCCTTTATTGTGCTGTTGGATTCTGTTTGCTAGTATTTTGTTGAGGATTTTTGAATCTGTGTTCATCAGTGATATTGGCCTGTAGTTTTCTTTCTTTGTGATATCTTTGTCTGGTTTTGGTATCAGGGTGATTGTGGCCTCGTAGAATGAGTTTGGAAGTGTTCCTCCCTCTGCTATATTTTGGAAGAGTTTTAGAAGGATAGATGTTAGCTCTTCTCTAAATGTTCGATAGAATTCGCCTGTGAAGCCATCTGGTCTTGAGCTTTTGTTTGTTGGAAGATTGTAATCACAGTTTCAATTTCAGTGCTTTTGATTGGTCTGTTCATATTTTCTATTTCTTCCTGGTTCAGTCTCAGAAGGTTGTGCATTTCTAAGAATTTGCCCATTTTTTCCAGGTTGTCCATTTTATTGGCATAGAGTTGCTTGTAGTAATCTCGCATGCTCTTTTGTATTTCTGCAGTGTCAGTTGTTTCTTCTCCTTTTTCATTTCTAATTCTATTGATTTGAGTCTTCCCCCTTCTTTTCTTGATGGGTCTGGCTAATGGTGTATCAGTTTTGTTTATCTTCTCAAATAACCAGCTTTTAGCTTTATTGATCTTTGCTATCACTTCCTTCATTTCTTTTACATTTATTTCTGATCTGATCTTTATGATTTCTTTCCTTCTGCTAACTTTGGGTTTTTTTTGTTCTTCTTTCTCTAATTGCTTTAAGTGTATGGTTAGGTTGTTTATTTGAGATGTTTCTTGTTTCTTAAGGTAGGATTGTATTGCTATAAACTTCCCGCTTAGAACTGCTTTTGTTGCATCCCATAGGTTTTGGGTCTTAGTGTTTTCATTGTCATTTGTTTCTAGGTATTTTTTGATTTCCTCTTTGATTTCTTCAGTGATCCCTTGGTTATTTAGTATTGTATTGATTAGCCTCTGTGTATTTGTATTTTTTACAGATTTTTTCCTTTTATGACATCTAGTCTCATAGCATTGTGGTCAGAAAAGATACTTGATACAATTTTAATTTTCTTATATTTACCGAGGCTGATTTGTGACCCAGGATATGATCTGACATGGAGAATGTGTCATGAGCACTTCAGAAGAAAGTGTATTCTGTTTTTTTTGGATGGAATGTCCTATAAATATCAATTAATTCCATCTTGTTTAATGTATCATTTAAAGCTTGTGTTTCCTTAGTTATTTTCATTTTGGATGATCTGTCCATTGGTGACTGTGGGGTGTTAAAGTCCCCTACTATGAATGTGTTACTGTTGATTTCCCCTTTTATGGCTGTTAGTATTTGCCTTATGTATTGAGGTGCTCCTATGTTGTGTGCGTAAATATTTACAATTGTTATATCTTCTTGGATCAATCCCTTGACCATTATGTAGTGTCCTTCTTTGTCCCTTGTAATACTCTTTATTTTAAAGTTTATTGCGTCTGATATGAGAATTGCTATTTCAGCTTCCTTTTGATTTCCATTTGCATGGAATATCTTTTTCCATCCCCACACTTTCAGTCTGTATGTGTCCCTAGGTCTGAAGTGGGTCTCTTGTAGGCAGCATATATATGGGTCTTGTTTTTGTATCCATTCAGCCAGTTTATGTCTTTTGGTTGGAGCATTTAATCCATTTACATTTAAGGTAATTATCGATATGTATGTTCCTATTCCCGTTTTCATAATTCTTTTGGATTAGTTATCATAGGTCTTTTTCTTGTCTTGTGTTTCCTGCCTAAAGAAGTTCCTTTAGCATTTGTTGTAAAGCTGGTTTGGTGGTGCTGTATTCTCTTAGCTTTTGCTTTTCTGTAAAGATTTTAATTTCTGCATCAAATCTGAATGAGATCCTTGCTGGATAAAGTAATCCTGGTTGTAGGTTTTTCTCCTTCAACACTTTAAATATGTCCTGCCACTTCCTTCTGGCTTGCAGAGTTTCTGCTGAAGGATCATCTGTTAACCTTATGGGGATTACCTTGTGTGTTATTTGCTGTTTTTCCCTTGCTGCTTTTAATATTTTTTCTTTGTATTTAATTTTTGATAGTTTGATTAATATGTGTCTTGGAGTACTGCTCCTTGGATTTATCCTCTATGGGACTCTCTTTGCTTCCTAGGCTTGATTAACTAGTTCCTTTCCCATATTAGGGAAGTTTTCAACTATAATCTCTTCAAATAGTTTCTCAGTCCCTTTCTTTATCTCTTCTTCTTCTGGGACCCCTATAATTCGAATGTTGGTGTGTTTAATGCTGTCCCAGAAGTATCTGAGACTGTCCTCAGTTCTTTTCATTCTTTTTTGTTTATTCTGCTCTGCAGTAGCTATTTCAGTATTTTATCTGCCATGGCACTTATCCATTCTTCTGCCTCAGTTATTCTGCTATTGATCCCTTCTAGGGAATTTTTAATTTCATTTATTGTGTTGTTCATCAGTGTTTGTTTGCTCTTTAGTTCTTCTAGGTCCTTGTTAAAAATTTCTTGTATTTTCTCTATTCTATTTCCAGGATTTTGGATCATCTTTACTATCTTTACTCTGAATTCTATTTTAGGTAGACTGCCTATTTCCTTTTCATTTGTTAGGTCTGGTGGGTTTTTACTTTGCTCCTTCATCTG
This sequence comes from Grampus griseus, assembly GCF_964374135.1. Taxonomy (NCBI): domain Eukaryota; kingdom Metazoa; phylum Chordata; class Mammalia; order Artiodactyla; family Delphinidae; genus Grampus; species Grampus griseus. The sequence goes on from NC_139002.1 coordinate 33,720,416, forward strand.
CTGTGTGTTTTTCTGTCTTCTCATTTTGCTTAACTTACTGTGTTTGGAGTCTCCTTTTCGCAGGCTGCAGGTCCGTAGCTCCTGTTGTTTCTGGTATCTGTCCCCAGTGGCTAAGGTTGGTTTAGTGTGTTGTGTAGGCCTCCTGGTGGAGGGGACTAGTGCCTGTGTTCTGGTGGATGAGGCTGGATCTTGTCTTTCTGGTTGGCAGGACTGTATCTGGTGGTGTTTTTTGGGGTGTCTGTGGCTTTATTATGATTTTAGGCATCCTCTCTGCTAATGGATGGGGTTGTGTTCCTGTTTTGCTAGTTGTTTGGCATAGGGTGTCCTGTACTGTAGCTTGCTGGTCGTTGAGTGAAGCTGGGTCTTGGCATTGAGATGGAGATCTCTGGGAGATTTTTGCCGTTTGATATTACATGGAGCTGGGAGGTCTGTTGTGGACCAGTGTCGTGAAGTTGGCTCATCCACCTCAGAGGCACAGCCCTGACACCTGGCTGGAGCACCAAGAGCCTTTCATTCCACATTCCACATGGCTCAGAATAAAAGGGAGAAAAAATAGAAAGAAAGAAAGATGATTAAATAAAATAAAATAAAGTAAAATAAAATAAAGTTATTAAAATAAAAAAATAATTATTAAGAAAAAAGTTTGAAAAGTAAAAAAAAAAAAAAAAAGAAAAAAAAAAAAAAGAAAAGAAAAAAAAAATCCAAAAACGGACAGACAGAACCCTAAGACAAATGGTAAAATCAAACCTATACAGAGAAAATCACACACAGAAGCATATACATACACACTCACAAAAAGAGAAAAAGGGAAAAAAAGTATATATCTTGCCACCAAAGTCCACCTCCTCAATTTGGGATGATTCGTTGTCTATTCAGATATTCCACAGATGCAGGTACATCAAGTTGATTGTGAAGATTTAATCCGCTGCTCCTGAGGCTGCTGGGAGAGATTTCCCTTTCTCTTCTTTGTTCGCACAGCTCCCGGGGCTCAGCTTTGGATTTGGCCCCGCCTCTGCGTGTAGGTCGCTTGAGGGCGCCTCTGTCCTTCGCTCAGACAGGACGGGATTAAAGTAGCAGCTCATTCGGGGACTCTGGCTCACTCAGGCCGGAGGGAGGGAGGGGCACGGATGCGGGGTAAGCCTGCGGCGGCAGAGGCCAGTATGACATTGCTACAGCCTGAGGTGCGGTGTGTGTTCTCCCAGGGAAGTTGTGCCTTCATCATGGGATCCTGGCAGTGGCGGGCTGCACAGGTTCCCAGGAGGGGAGGTGGGGATAGTGACCTGTGCTCGCACACAGGCTTCTTGGTGGCTGCAGCAGCAGTCTCAGCGCCCGTCTCTGGAGCTCCTTTAAGCGGCGCTCTTAATCTCCTCTCCTCGGGCACCAGGAAACAAAGAGGGAAGAAAAAGTCTCTTGTCTCTTTGGCAGGTCCAGACTTTTTCCCGGACTCCCTCCCGGCTGGCTATGGCGCACTAACCCCTTCAGGCTGTGTTCATGCAGCCAACCCCAGTTCTCTCCCTGCGATCCGACCGAAGCCTGAGCCTCAGTTCCCAGCCCTGCCCGCCCCGGCGGATGAGCAGACAAGCTTCTCGGGCTGGTGATTGCCGGTCGGCACCGATCCTCTGTGCGGGAATGTCTCCGCTCCGCCCTCCACCCCCCTTGTTGCTGCGCTCTCCTCCGTGGCTCCGAAGCTTCCCCCCTCAGCCACCTGCAGTCTCCGCCCGGGGGGGCTTCCTAGTGTGTGGAAACCTTTCCTCCTTCACAGCTCCCTCCCACTGGTGCAGGTCCTGTCCCTATTCTTTTGTCCCTGTGTTTTCTTTTTTCTTTTGCCCTACTCAGGTACATGGGGAGTTTCTTGCCTTTTGGGAAGTCTGAGGTCTTCTGCCAGCGTTCAGTAGGTGTTCTGTAGGAGCTGTTCCACATGTAGATGTATTTCTGATGTATTTGTGTAGAGGAAGGTGATCTCCACGTCTTACTCTTCCGTCATCTTGAAGCTCCTCCCCAGTATAGAATTTTTTAATAGTTGAAAATGAGACTGTCCTAGTACCTAAAAGAGCCTTGGATATAGTTGAGGCTGAAGCCAGAGATGAGATGGAACATATTGGAGAACAATGGTGGGAGAAGAATTAAACTCTTATGTTTAAACTCTATGTATTTCAGTCTGCTCAGTAAACCAGTTACCTAACTGTAACATAATATAGTACAGAAAGTGCTAAGGCTAGGAAAGATTTTCATCTGATTGTTTACCTGATAGTCATATTTATCTGGTTGACCATTAATCTCTTAAATGTAGAAAAGTTTTTCCTTGTGTAGCAAAAAATATGTGACATTTTCCATTTCAAAGTCCAAAGGGAATGACAGGACAGACTACAATGCACTAAGAAATTAGAAAGTTATTGAATATGCAACAATGTGTTTAAGCAAAGTCTTTCATTTGACACTTCTTCTTCTCTGCTCCTTTTGTGTTATCTATGTTATAAGAACCAAAGAAAATGGCTACGTGTTGTGACAATATGATCCACTTATGGATGAGGGTGGCTAGACAAGAAAAGCAGCATGGAGAGCCCAGACATGGAGGTGGAGAAGGGGGATGTAGAGGGGAACATGGTGCTCTGTACTGTGCACCACACTCTGAAGGGCTCTCTTGACTCCCCAACCATTCAGGTGGGTTGAGGGGCCAGGATGGATGACACACAGTCTGCTGTGGAGACTTCTCAACAGGACAGTGTCTTGGAGGCAACTGCAAGCCAAGAGACTGAATGGCTCTTACTATGTTGACAAACATATATTTAACCTGAAAATGTTTCCTCTATACGAAAATAGCAACATGCATAATTACTTTCGTTTAAATTTATATTTAATAAAGTAATAACTCATTTAAATTCATGATAATAATAATAATAAATGGCTAATGTTAAGCACTTACCATGTGCCAAACTCTTTACCTTCATTATCTTATTTAACACAATAATCCAAAGGAGTAGGTTGCTATATGATCTCCATTTTACAAGTGAAAAAATTGAGCCTTGAACAATGCATATCGCTTACCTATGTTTATTGCTAGTAAGTGGCAGAGAGGAACATTAATCCAGACCTGCATAACTCTGAACCTCAAACTCTTAATTACAGGTATTAGGTAGCACCTTCTTTTATCTCTCTCTATCAGTTCATCATAATTTGGAATAAAAAACTGCAGGTATTGAGATTTAAACCAAGAGCTTTAATAATAATAGAAATTTTATAGAACAGAGAAGACCAAACCTTTCTAAACTATAGATTACATAGTTAATGGTATCTTCTCTCCTTTTCATTTATCTTTCATCAGTTAGTGTTATAAATATGTAACACAGAATATTAAAGTTCAGTTAAATGAGAGAATTAATTAAATGAGAGAATTTTTCTTGCTAAATTCATATTTACATATTTTATTATTTCTACCAGAGTGTTTATTTCAAAATTCATTTCCTAAAATGTGATTTTTCTCTCTTGAGTGTCATCTTTTTAAATGGTAGAGAAAGCATTCCCAGTATTCAACACAAACTTATATACTGGTTTGAAGATAGTAACACATTTCCACATTTGCAAATTTCTTTCTCTCTCTCTCTGTAGCTAACAAACTCACTAAAACTTGTAAGAAAATTGAACTATAAATAAATAAATATAAACATACATTAAAGTGCAAACATATACAGGTATCCCTTGCTTTTCAAAAGTTTGCTTTATACCACTTTGTTTTTTACAAAAGACCTACATTAGTACCTATTTTCACAAACTGAAAAAAATCTGAATAGATTTTCACTTTTATAAAAAAGATGAAAAATGAAAATTGGTTCTTCACTTTATGCCATTTTGGCTTACAAGTTTTCTTAGGAATGCTTTCCTTTTAGATAGCTGGGGAAATCTGTATTTGTATCACGATTTTGACATCCTAAAAATAATAAGTTGACTAAACCAATTTATCTTATATTTATTGCTTATGAAGAGTATTTTGATGACCGTAAAATTCAAAATATACCCTACAGTATATTGCAAAGAAAAATTAACCATTTTTGGTGTGTGGGCAAGAAACAATCTAAGGTAAAAATGCTTTACTAAAACTGCTTTGGGATTTAGAATATTCTAGTAAAGAGGAGAATTTTAAAGGGACATAAAACTTTTGATTCAATATCCCGAGTGTGAGACCTTTTCTCTTCCAGGCAGCTCCATTGGTTTTCAAAGATTACTTGGCCCATTAGAACAGCATCATCTTTTAAAATGCAGGACATGTACTTAATAGAGGCAGAGTGCATCACTTGAGAGGATGTCTCAGGATGTTAGTGTCCCTTTTAATCTGTGCTGCCTGACAAAACAGGCACAAAACTCAACCCTTGGTTCAACACCATTAGCAGCTTTAACCCTGTGTGGTACCAAAGCACAAGAAGCATAAAGTATGCAGTACAGCCTTCCTCAACTCACTTTCAAAAAAGAGTATTTCATGTATTTTTCATGCTATTTCTCTTCTCTTCCATAAGATTTTAATGGACTAGAGTATGTCATGTGTATAGAACTCATGATAAAATGGAGAGACAGGCGCTATATGATTGAAGTAGCTTCAGAAATAGACAAGGGACAAATCTTTTAAAATGCATTATCTGAATACGATTTAACTTGAAAAGTGAAAGTGTTGTTATTTTTAATAGCACAAAGAGATTTGTACTACAGAAAGTCTAAAATGATTATTCACCCCAAACGGATTATTTATTTTGAAATGAATATTTATAGAGAACATCTGAATTAGGCAGTAATCTTTGCCTTTGTTTAAACACAATTAACAATATGCAAATTAAGGCAGTGCTTTTTAGAAAATATGTGAGCCTAAGTACTAATATTGGCAGTCATTTCAATATCTGCACAGTGAGTACATAAAATGAGGAACAACTAACCTGTTATGCCCTTAATTAATGAACACCTGTACACAATGAAAGCATGGCTGATTTCACGAATGCATGGAAATCCAACCTAGCAATTAATGTTCAATTAAAAATTCACACTATTGAAAAAGTAGCAGAAAAAAAACAACTTGTGATAGGCAAATCACAAAAGCAGAAAAGTTGGATTTTTCTGTGAATGAATCTTTTCCAACATATTTAGACTAGTTTTTCTTTTCTTGGTTGCTTAATTTTTATATGAAAAGAATTTGAACATCTTTTTAATGATTATTCACATTTTATGCAATAAGTTGATCATTTGGGATTCTTTTCTTTTCTTTCTTTCTCTTTTTAAGAACCAGACTGAGTGTGTTTTAGAGAAAGAACCAACTCTTTTGATAATTTATTTTAATTATTATAAGCTTTGTTCGATTTCTAAGAAGTCACAAATCACATTTTTGGTCCAATTCTATAACTATGATACAAAGTGTACAATACACAGTTCATTCTTAAACTTCTATGTACATGTGTCTCTGACCTGGGTCCTGATGTGGATAGCAGCATATAAAGGAAAGAAAAGGAATATTCCTTTTTAATCTTTCAACAAAGACATATGGAGTACCAGTGCCAGATATTGTTCTAGGTATTGAAGATAAAACAGTGAACAAATAAGACAAAATTCTCATCCTTAGTGTATTTACGTTGTAATGATTATTGAGATTCATGTTACCATTGAGTGTAAAGACATTAATTTGTATTTCTCCTTCTCGTATCTGTAATCGATCCCCCTCTTCATTTCTCTGTTGTTTTAATCTTTCTTATCAACATTATTGATATTTGTGTTTGCCTAAGCTAGTGCCTTACTAAATACTTTTTATATACAATTTTTTAGGGACATACAGATAAATCTCAATAAGACTTTGTCCAAAGTAATCAAAACTCTACTAACAATTTTTCTTTATTCTGCTTCTTCCAGATGATGGACAAGTTATCTTAACATTTGTTTTTAAATAAAGCTGTTAATTTTCCTTGTGTGGTCTTTAGAAAGATTCTATCAGAGATACTTCATTCTAAAAGGCCGAAAGAATACTGGTTTTTTTTCTAAGTTAGGAAGCAGTTATTTTACACATAGACATCAAGATGGCAGTAGGTCAAGTTAAGACTATGTTTGTCTTTACCAAGTGTAATTTATACCAGCTCAGACGGTGAAGGGCAACATAAAGAGTTTAAGGAAGTACCCTATAATTAGAGGTAACTTATCACTGGTGAAAAAGAGGGTGAGCTAATCTATTCTGAATTTTATAGGTCTGCTGTATTGAATGAGTATATAATTAGAAGAAGAAACTAACTGCTTCAGTTTCATGGTAACTTGATGCAGGCAAGGTTTGGGAGGAAATTGAAGCACCTAGACCTGTACTTGTAGAAACAAGGAAAGAATGTTCTGAAAACAGATAAAATGAAAGAATTATTTTGAAGGAATATATTTTATGATGTCTAGGTAAATGAATCAGGAAAAATTATACTAAAGCAAGCATTAATGGTTAATTCAGCTTGCTTTAAAAGTGATTAGGGACATACCAAATAGAATGCTGACTCCCCAATATTCTCACCTGCTTCATTTGTGCGGATCATTCGAGATGGGGTGCTTGGATCTCCAGTCCCAATTGGATTGGTGGCTACCACTCTGAATTCATATTCCACCCAGGGGTTCAGGTCCACTGCCATGGCTGATTCCATGTCCCCTGTTATGATTTCTGGGACTGTGGAGAGGAAGTAGATTTCATGCCATTAAGTGAACTGGAAATGCTTATAGATCGCGATCAAAGATATCACAGGCACTGACATAATTGGCAGGCTGCTGCGTACATCCTTATAACACATGGTCATGTGTCACCTCCCATCTCATTAGTAAAATGAAAATCAATCTTCAGAAGTAAGCACTTGCACGTTAGTTTGTTGTAGTTAGAATTCTTTCATCTCATATTTGCACATAGATTGACATAACATAACTTGCCATGATCATTTTGTCAACCCCTCAGCCTCAGATAAGACACCAACTAGTGCTCTAATTTAAGCAAATAGTTCTCATATTTCTAGAGAAATTTCTTGAGCAGTTTTCTCCTCACAGTTCTGGCAAACATGCTTAGCCACTTGGCAGTTCCAAGCAGCAGAGTAAGAATATATTTCTCTAATTTAAAAACTCCAATTTGTGGTTTCAAAGTGGAAGCTCTGAACTCTCCTTGGAGTGGTTTTTGCACTACATTTAGATTTTATTAAAATATAAAATTGTGTGTCAATATAATTACCACATAGTAAAGTATTTTTTACATAGCATTTATGCTCTATTTGACTGCTTTTCTTGTTCACTCATCTCTGCTGTGTAGGAAATATTTCTGGAAGAACATTTGTTATAGAGGTGAAAAGGGGGAAAGTAGAAAACCTCCCTTATGAAGTTCAATCATTCTCTGGGTTTATATCAGCCCTGGATTTCTTTTTAAACATGGCAGGGCAGTGGCAGGGGGGAACTCTTGATCTGATGACTTGATGGACTTTTACTGTGACAAGGTGTAATTAAATGCATCTTGGATTTCCCATAAAAATCTCTTTTGAAATGTAACAGTAGAATATTACCAGATAATTAGCTCCCTGAAAGGTGAATGATCAATGCATAGGCAGTGTAGGATGCCTGACAAATCTCACAGCCCTACAGAGCTGACTTTTTAAAGCAGTAAAATGAAGACATGAAAAAAGTCTGTCCCCTTTTGCTGCACTGGCAAATGAGCAACATGCTTGGAGTCTAAGAGGTAGGGGATAAAGGCCACTGTTGGTAGAATACTGAGCTGTGTATGCCAAACATAAAGGTGGGAAGAAGAGATACCAAGGCACTCAGCTCTCCCTAGACCCCAACATACACTGTTTCACCAATACTTGCCTTGGGTCCCTCAGGACTTACTGTTTCATTGACTTCTGTTTATGTCAGTCATTTCAAGCAACTCCAGACAGATAGGTCGTGCCTCATCCGTTTTATTCTAATCCCCATAGAACTCTGCACATTTCCTCTTTCTGTCTCAGTTGTCATCCTTCCCTACTGTTTAAAATCCTTTTATTAGGGCCTTTGGAATTCATAATCCGTCATTAGCAAAATTGCCATATACTCATTCTTCTTTCTGAACATTCTTACAACTTTTAACTACAGTAGAAACATGAATCCACTCTAAGGCAACTTTATGCCTCTCAAGGGGTGGCCCTCTTAAGATATTGTAAAGAAGAGGTCAGTCCATCTCAGTTGTGTCTCTCTCCTCCCCACCTCCCCCACAAATGTCTCTAAAGCAAGCATGCAGGTATTTTTCCCACTTAAAAACAAATCAAAACAAAATTGTCTCAAAATTTTCTCTCCTTCCAGCCTTCACTCAGTCTCTATGTTTCTTTTATAGCAAAACTTCTCGAGAGTTATTTGTGCCTTATTTGCTATCTCCAATTATTCTCTTTCTATTCACTCTTGAACCCACTCCAATCAAGCTCTTAACCTCCAGCATTCCACTATAACTGCTCCTGTAAAGATCACCAATGGTCTCTATTGCTAAAACCGTATGGTTGGGTCTCTGTTCCTTAGACTGTTTGTTCTAACATCATGCTATTACACAGTTGATCATGCTCTTCTCTTTGAAATACTTTTCAAAACTTCTGTTTTTCTCCCTTCTGATTATGCCTTATCAGTCTCCATTGCTAGTTTCTTTTCTTCTTCCAGGTGCACCACAGATCTACTAACTCCCATTTTTTTTTTAACTCCATGGTGATCTTATCTAGTCTCATGATTTTACATACCTTCTGTATGCTGATGACGCCAATATTTTCAGCCATGAACTTCCTCCCTAGACTCCAAATTCACATGTCCTATGACCTATTAAACATTTCTATTTAGATGGGATTCTTAACCTTAATTTCCCCCACCTACTTCTGCAGTATTCCTTACTCAGTGAATGACAATTTCTGTATCCAAAATTTGGGGTTCATCCTGGATTTCTTTCTTTTTCCCCTGCACCACTCCAACTCATAAGCAAATTATGACATCTCTGACTTCAAAGTGTTTTGATTTCTCCACTTCCCTTTGCAGCAAAACTTCTTAAAAGAGTTGTCTGCAGTAACTTTTCTCCATTTTCTCTTAAACCAATTCTTGTGAGACTTTAGTCCTTACTATTTTACTAGAACTTCTAGTGTCAAGATCACGAATTACTTCTATGTTGCTTAAATCAATGATCAATTCTCATTCCTCATCATACTTTCCAAGTCAGCAGCATTTGACCCAGCTGACTACTTTCTCTTTCTTGATAGATTTTACTCTTTTTTTCTGTCAGGCTATCACATTCTTTTTTTTTTTTTTTTTTTAACAAATGGTTGCTTCCCCTCTGTATCCTTTGGATGGCTCCTTTTCCACAACTTCTTTCTATTCGATACTTGAGGGCTTAGTTTTCATACTCCTTTCTTCTTTATTTTATGCTTATATCCTTGGAGATGGCATGCAGTTTTATGGTATTAAATGAAATTTATATGCCAATAATTTCCTAATTTATATCTTTATTCTAAACCTCACTCTTAAACTCCAGTCTTTTATATCTAATTGCTGTCTGATCTCTTTAAAGGCGTCTCCCCCAAATACAGTCATACAGTGGTTAAGATTTCAACATATTAATTTTGGGGAGACACAAGTCAGTCCATAGCAGGCAGGTTGTGATTTTTAAATTTTTTTTAAATTTATGTTAATTTTTGGAAATTCACTTGATGCACAATCTATGTTAGTTTCACGTGCACTACAGAATGATTTGACATTGCATACATTATGAAATGATTGCCACATTATGTCTAGTAACCATCTGTCCCTAAACAAATATATTACAATATTACTGACCATATTCTTAGGCTGTATATTACATGCCTGTAACTTATTTATTTATAACTAGAGATTTGTACCTCTTAATCTCCTTCACCTATTTCACATCCCCCAATGCCAACTTTCTGGCGATGTCTGTCTGTTCTCTGTATCTAAGAGTCTGTTTTCATTTTGTTTTCTTTCTTTTTTTGTTTTTTGAATTCCATATATGAGATCATGTGGTATTTGTTTTTTTTTTTTTTATATGTATATATGTCACCTTTCTCTTTATTCCTCTGTCAGTGTACATGGGTTGTTTCCATATCTCAGCTATTGTGAATAATGCAGCAATAAACATGGGAGTGCAGATAGTTCTTTGAGATCCTTATTTGAATTATTTTGTATACGTACCCATAAGTGGGATTGCAGGATCATTTGGTACTTCAGTTTTTTTGAGGACTTTTCTTACTGTTTTCCATAGCTGTGGCACCATTTTACATTCCCACAAAAAGAGTACAAGAGTTGCAATTTCTCTACAATTTTGTCAACACATTATTTTCTGTAATAGCTATCCTACCAGGTGTGAGATGATATCTCATTGTAGTTTTGATTTATATTTTCAGGATAATTAATGATGTTAATGATGTTGAGCATCTTTTCATATACCTGTTGACCATTAATATGTCCTCCTTGGAAACATGTCTATTCAAGTCCTTTGCTTATTTTTTGTATGAGTTTTTTTCTTCCTTATGAAGTTGTAGGAGTTTTGGAAACTACTTATCAGATACATGGTTTGCAATATTCTCTCCCATTCCATAGTTTGCCTTTGTTTTTCTCTGATGCTTCATTAGCATAAGACCCTCTAAATCCATACACATTATGTCAAAAGGCAAGATTTCATTATTATTATAGCTGAGTAATATTCCACTGTTTATATATTTACCACATATTCTTTATCCATCTATCAATGAACACTTAGGTGGCTTCCATATCCTGGCTATTATAAATAATGCTGCAATGAACATTGGAGTGCATACATCTTTCTGAACTAGTGTTTTTGTTTTGTTTAGATAAATACCCTGAAGTGGGATTGCTGGATTTTATAGTAATTCTCTTTTTTAAAATTATGCAATCAAAATTTTAATAACAAAGATACTATTTTTAACGTGGCCAAATATACTTGGCTAAGTCCAGATTTTAAAAATCAAGAGCTTGGTCGATGACAAGAGCTTGTGGAGGGAGCATCAGTGTTCTGCTGCATTTCTGCATCTGGCAATACAACAGCAAGCACCAGATTTTAGTAATCCTATTTTTAATTTTTTTGAGGAAGCTATTACTGTTTTCCATAGTGGATATACCAACTTACATTCCTACTAAGAATGCACAGGAGTTTCCTTTTCTCCATATGCTCACCAACATTTGTTATTTGTTGCTTTTTTGCTAAGAACCATTTTCACAGGTGTGAGGTAATATCTCATTGTAGTTTTGACTTGCATTTGTCTGATGCTTAGTGATGTTGAGTGCCTTTTCATGTGTCTGTTGGCCATCTCTATGTTTTCTTTGGAAAAATGTCTATTTAGGTCATCTGCCAATTTTTTAATCAGGTTGTTTGATTTTTTTATTTGATGTTGAGTTGTATGTGTTCTTTGTATATTTTGGATATTAACCCCTTATTAGATGTATGATTTGCAAATATCTTCAAATATTTCAGTAGTCTACCTTTTTGTTTTGTTGATAGTTTCCTTTGTTATGCTAAAAATTTTTAGTTTGATGTAGTCCCATTTGTTGATTTTTGCTTTTAGTGCCCTCGTCTGAGGAGACAGATCCAAAATAAATATTAAGACTGATGTCGAACAGTGTACTATGTTTTCTTCTAGGAATTTTATGGTTTCAGGTCTTACATTTAAGTCTTTAATCCATTTTGAGTTATTTTTGTATATGGTGTGAGAAGGTAGTCCAATCTGATTCTTTTGCATGTAGCTATCCAGTTTTCCCAGCATTATTTACTGAAAAGTCTTTCTTCTCCTCATTTTATATTCTTGCATCCTTTGCCATAGATTAATTAACCATATGTGTGTGGGTTTATTTCTGGGCTCTCATTTCCCATACTATTTTGATTACTGTAGCTTTGTAGTACAGTTTGAAATGAGGGAGAATGATACCTCCAGCTTTTTCTTTCTTTCTTGATTTTTTTGGCTATTTGGGGTGTTTTGTGTTTCCATACAAATTTTAGAATTATTTGTTCTAGTTCCGTGAAAATTGCCATTGGTATTTTGATAGAAATTGCATTGAATATTTAGATTGCCTTAGATGGTTTGGTCATTTTAACAATATTAATTCTTTCATTATATCATTTTCTATGTATAGTATTATTTCATCTGAAAACAGTGAGTTTTACTTCTCCTTTCCAATTTGGATTCCTTCTATTTATGTTTTCTTGTCTGATTGTTATGGCTAGGACTTCCATAAAGGTAGTAAAAGTGGGCATACTTGTTTTGTTCCTGATCTTAGAGGAAATGCTTTCAGCTTTTCACCATTCAATATGATGTTAGTTATGGGCTTGTCATTTATGACCTTTACTATGTTGAAGCATATTTCCTCTATACCCACTTTGTTGAGAATTTTTATCATAAATGGATGTTGATTTTTTTCAAAAGCTTTTCTGTATCTACTTTGATATGTATATGATTTTTATTCTTCAATTATTTAATGTGGTATATCACACTGATTGATTTAGGAATATTGAATCATCTTTGCATTCCTGGTATAAATCCCACTTAACCTTGTTGTATGATCTTTTTTATGCATTGTTGAATTCAGTTTGTTAACATTTTGTTGAGGAGTTTTGAATCCATGTTCATCAGTGATATTGGCATATATTTTTATTTTTTGTGTTGTCTTTATCTAGTTTTGTTATCAGGGTGATGTTGGCCTCATAGAAAGAGTTTAGAAATGTTCCTTCCGCTTCAATTTTTTTGGATAGTTTGAGAAGAATAGGTACTAACTCTTCTTTAAATGTTTAGTAGAAATACCCTTTGAAGTCATCTGGTCCTGTACTTCTTTTTGTTGGCTTTTATTTTTTTTATTACTGATTCATTTTCAATACTAGTAACTGATCTGTTTTATTTTCCATTTCTTTCTGATTCAGTCTTGGGAGATTATAAGTTTCTAGAAATTTATCTATTTCTTCTAGATTGTCAATTTATTGGCAAATAATTTTTCATAGTAATCTCTTACGATCCTTTATAAGAGATTATTATTATTATTATTTATGTAACTGTTGTAACTTCTCTTTCATTCTTGATTTTATTGATATGGGCTCTCTTTTTCTTGATGAGTCTGACTAAAGGTTTATCAATTTTGTTTATACTTTCAAAGAAACAGCTCCTAGTTTTATTGGTTTTTGTTTCCTATTGTTTTATTTAGTCTCTATTTCACTTATTTCTGCTCTGAAATTTATTATTTCATATCTTCCACTAACTTTGGGTTTTATTTGTTCCTTTACTAGTTCCTTTAGGGGTAGGGGTAGGTTGTTTCCTTGAGATTTTTCTGGTTTCCTGAGGTAGACTTGTATTTCTAAAACTTTAGAACTGCTTTTGCAGCATCCCATAGATGTTAAGATGTTTTAATTTTCATATGTCACCAGGAATTTTTTTGATTTCCTCTTTGATTTCTTCAGTGACCCATTGATTTTTTTTATAAGGAGTCTTTCATTTCTTAACGTTAGTTATTATTCATTTTTCCAAATAATATACCTTAGCAGAACAATGCTTTCTTTATTTTTTTAAATTTATTTTATTTATTTATTTATTTAGGCTGTGTAGCCTGCAGGATCTTAGTTCCCCAACCAGGGATTGAACCCATACCCCCTGCTGTGGAAGCACAGAGTTTTAACCACTGGACCACCAGAGAAATCCCCCACCATTGGTTGTTTAGTAGTATACTGTTTAGCCTCCATGTGTTTGTGTTTTTTGTAGTTTTTTTTCCTTGTAGTTGATTTCTAGTCTTTAATCATTGCATTTGGATAAGTGCTCAGTATGGTTTCATTCTTCATGAATTTACTGAGACTTGTTTTGTGGTCTAGCATGTGGTCTATCCTGGAGAATATTTCATGTGCACTTGAGAAGAATGTGTATTCTGCTGTTTTTGGATGGAATATTCTGTAGATATCTGTTAATCTATCTGGTCTAATGTGTCATTTAAGGGCAGTGTTTCCTTATTGGTTTTCCTGCCTGGATGATCTGTTCATTGAGGTAAGCAAGATCTTAAATTCTCCACTATTATTGTGTTACTGCCAATTTTTTCTTTATGTTTGTTAATATATGCTTTATGTATATGTGTTCCTAGGTTGGGTGCATATATATTTACAATTGTTATATTTTCTTTTTGGATTGATCTCTTTAGCTTTATGTAATATCTTTCTTTGTCTCTTGTTACAGTTTTTGTTTTAAAGTCTATATTGTCTAATATAAATATTGCTACTACAGCTTTCTCTTTGTTTCAATTTGCATGGAATATCTTTTTCCAGCCCCTCACTTCCAATTTGTTTCCTTAGAGTTGATGTGAGTCTCTTGTCATTGCATATATGGCTCTTTTTTTTCATCCATTCAGCCACTGTATTTCTTTTGATTGGAGCATTTAGTCTATTTAAATTTAAAGTAATTATTGATAAGTATGTACTTATTGCTATTTTGTTAACTGTTTTGTGGTAGTTTCCACAGTTCATTTTTGTTCACTTCTCCTTTTGCTCTCTTCCCTTGTGGTTTGATGACTATCTTTAGTTTTATGTTTGAATTCCTGTCCCTCTTTTGTGTGTATCTCATATCTCTTGTAAATTTTTGGTTTGTGGTTACCATGAGGTTCATGTATAACTATATAACTATATATATATATAATTATTTAAGTTGATGATCTCTTAAATTTGAATGCATTCTAATAAGGCTGCATTTTTACTCCCCCCAAAGTTTAATATTTTTCACATCATTTTACAACTTTTGCTTTGTGTATCCCTTAACAACTTGTTGTGGATATAGATGCTTTTACTACTTTTGTCTTTAACCTTCCTACTAGCTTTATAAATGGTTGATCTATCACTTTTATTGTATGTTTCACTTTATTGTATGTTTGTTTGCCTTTGCTTGTCTGTAAATCTCTTCACATCTGAGTGATAGCTTTTCTGGGTAGAGTATTCTTGTTTGTAGGTTTTTTCCTTTCATCACTTTGAATATATCATGCCACTTCCTTCTGGCCTGCAATGTTTATGCTAAAAATTCAGCTGATTTTTCTATGGAAGTTCTCTTGTAACTTGTTTTTCTCTTGCTGATTTTAAAAAATATCCTTTTATCTTTGATGTTGACATTTAATTATGGTATGTCTTGGTGTGGGCTTCTATGGGTTGATCTTGTTTGGTACACTGAGTGCTTCCAGGAACCTGATGTTTGTTTCCATTATGAGGTTAGGGAAGTTTTCAGCTATTATTTCTTCAAATGATTTCTCTGACCCTTCTTCTGGGACCTCTATAACATGAATGCTATTACATTAGATGTTGTCCCAGTGGTCTCTTAAACTGTCCTTTTTTTTTTTTTTTTTTGCAGTATGCGGGCTTCTCACTGCTGTGGCCTCTTCCATTGTGGAGCACAGGCTCCAGACGTGCAGGCTCAGTGACCATGGCTCATGGGCCCAGCCACTCCACGGCATGTGGGATCTTCCTGGACCAGGGCACAAACCCGTGTCCCCTTCATCGGCACGTGGACTCTCAACCACTGCGCCACCAGGGAAGCCCATGTCCTATTTTTTAAAAAATTTTTTTTTTCTTTTTTCAACTTGGGTGATTTTCACTACTGTGTCTTCAGTTTGATCTGTTCCTCTGTATTACATAATATAGTATTGATTTCTTCTAGTGTATTTATTTCAGATATTGTATTTTTCAGCTCTGTTTGGATCCTCTTTATATTTTCTAACTCTCTGTTAAAATTATCACCACATTCATCTATGTTCTCCTGAGTGTAGTGAGCACCTTTATGAACATTATCTTGAATTTCTTACCAGGAAGATTGCTTATCTCCACTTTGTTTAGTTCTTTTTCTGAGGTATTATGAGATTTTTTTCTTTTTCCTTTTTATCATATTCCTCTGTCTCCTCATCTTGCCTAATTCTTTGCTTATTTCTATGTGTTGGATAAGTCAGTTATACTTCCCCATCATTGAGAAGTAGCCTCATGTAGGAGACATCTAATAGACGTCCAACAGCACACTCCCTTCTAGTCACTGGAGCTATATACTCTAGGGGTCTCCCCTATTTGGGTTGCATGGACCCATCTATTGTAGTGAGGCTGACTACTGTGGGTGCTCTGGTGGGCTAGACTGGCCTCCATTCTGTTTGACTCTCAGGTGCTGCCTCATGGCTGCTGGCCTGCTAAGGACAGGGCCAAGTTTTGAAATGGTTGGCTGCTCAGCCTCGGTGGGCCCTGAGCTGGTGTCAGCCTGCTGGTGGGCAGGTAGGCCCTCAGCAATAATAGGTTAGACAGAGGACTCCAAAATGGCACTTGACAACATCAGTGTGCTTGTGGTAGAATGAGCTCCCCCAAATGGCTGTCACCAGTGTCTCTATCCCCAAGGGGAGCTCCATTGCCTCCTGCTTTTCTAGGAGGCTCTCCAAGATCAGCAAGTGAGTTGACCCAGATGCCTTTAAAATTATGGCCCCTGCACTGGGACTTGAAATGTGTGAGATTTTGTGTATGCCTTTTACTAGTGGAGTCCCTATTTCCTACAGCTCTCCAATTCTCCTGAATGCAAGCCCCACTAGCCTTCAAAGACAGAAGTTCTAGAGACTCTTCTTCCTGGTGCAGGATGCCCAGGGTGGGGAGCCCAATGTAGGGCTTGGAATCCTTGCTCCTTGGGGAGAACCTCTGAGACTGTGATTATCCTCCCATTTGTGGGTCACATACCTGGTGGTGTGGGTCTCAACTACACAGTGTCTCTGTCCCTCCTCCCCATCTCTTTTATGGTTTCTTCTTTATATCTTCAGTTGCAGAATAATGTTTTCTCCTAGTCTTAGGGTCATTCTCATAGGTAGTCATTCTGTAAATAGCTGTAGTTTTGGTGTGCCCATGGGAAGTGGTGAGTTAAGGATCTTTCTACTCAGCTATCTTCACCACACATCTCTTGAAATTTTAAACAGTGTGGTCAGTATGAGCCTCATTAGGAAGGTGCATTTGAGTGAACTTTTGAATGAAGTTTGGATTTAGCTATGCCAATATTTGGAGGAAAGCATCCCATGTAAAAGGAGTAACTAGTACAAAGGTATTAGATGCATTATAAGCAGGACATTAGAAGACCAGTGAGTCAGGAGCAGAGTGAGAATGGTAGAAAATGAGTTTGTAGAAGGATTGGAGGAACAAAGTCATAAAGGATTCGGGCTTTCATCCTGAGAGAAATGAAGAGACATTGGGGAATTGATACTGTGTTATCTTTAATATATTAAGCTATGTTGAAAATAGGAAGTAATTAAGGTTAAATGAAGTCATAAGGGTGGGGCAATGATTTGATAAGAATAGTGTCTTCATAAGAAGAGACGCTGGAAAACTTGCTTCCTGTCTGTCTGCTATGTGAGTACGCAGTGAGAGGGCTACTATCTGCAAGCCAGGGGGAGCATTCTCAGCAGAAATCAAAAGGAACTGGCTGACACCTACATGCTCAGTCACCAGAACTGTTAGAAAATAATATTTTGTTGTTTTAGCCACCTAGGTGATGGCATTTGGTTATGACAGCCCAAGCAGACTAATATACTACCTCTTCCACAGTACTTCTGATCTTCCTTACAATATAATATTTCTTTATTTGTTTCATTCATTAACTTCCAAGATACTATTTAACTTACATGTTTATTATGTTCTCTGTTTATTGTTTGTCCTCACCCATGTGAATACCGTCTACACAAGAGCATGAATATTTTGTTTTGTTTTGTTCCCTCATACATCCTAAGTGCCTAGATCACTGTCTGAAGGTTTCTTGTTACATTATTGTTGAATGAATGAAAGGGGAGTTCAAATTGCCAGGTGTGACCAACAGTTAATTTCTGTTTTAATCTTGATGTAATTATTTCTGATGCAATGCTAAAAAAACAAAATTAGTATAAAATTTATAACTATCCTTCCTCCCAAAGCTACATATATTTATATTCTCCTAGCCATAACTATAGGTTTTAAAGACTCTTACCTAGGGGGAGACATTCAAGATGGCAGAGGAGTAAGATGTGGAGATCACCTTTCTTCCCACAAATACAACAGAAATACATCTACATGTGGAACAACTCCTACAGAACACCTACTGAATGCTGGCAGAAAACCTCAGACTTCCCAAAAGCCTCAGGAGCAGCGGATTAAGTCTCCACAATCAACGTGATGTACCCTGTATCTCTGGAATACCTGAATAGACAACAAATCATCCCAAAATTGAGGCGGTGAAATTTGGGAGCAACTGCAGACTTGAGATATATTTTTTTTCTATTTTTGCGAGTGTGTATGTGTATGCTTCTTTGTGTGATTGTGTATGTATAGCTATGTTTTACAATTTTTCATAGGGTTCTCTCTGTCCTTTTTACTTTTTTTTAAGTATGGTTTTTAGCACTTGTTATCACTGGTGGACTAGTTTTTTGGTTTGGTTGCTCTCTTCTTTCATTCTTTTTAAATTACTTTTTAATTTTTAATAATTAAAAAAAATATTTTAATAACTTTATTTTATTTATTTATTTATTTTTTATTTTAATCTCCCTTTCCTTTGAAACCATGTGGCTGACAGTCTTGGTGCTCCAGCTGGGTGTCAGGCCTCTGATGAGGGACAGCTGAGTTCAGAATGTTGGCCCACCAGAGACCTCCTGGCTCCATGTGATATCAAATGGTGAAAGATCTCCCAGAGATCTCCATCACAGAGCTAAGACTCAGCTCCACTCAACGACCAGCAAGCTACAGTGTTGGACAGCCTATGCCAAACAATTAGCAAGACAGGAACACAACCCCACCCATTAGCAGAGAGGCTGCCAAAAATCATAAGGTCACAGACACCCCAAAACACACCACTGGAAGTGGTCCTGCACACCAGAAAGACAAGATGCAGTGCCACCCACCAGAAAACAGGCACCAGTTCCCTACACCAGGAGGCCTACACAACCCACTGAAGCAACCTTAGTCACTAGGGACAGACACCTAAAACAACAGAAAATACGAAGCTACTGCCTGTGAAAAGTAGACCCCAAACACAGTAAGTTAAGAAAAATGAGAAGACAGAGAAACACATAGCAGATGAAGGAGCAAGGTAAAAACCCACCAGACCAAACAAATGAAGAGGAAATGGGCAATCTACCTGAAAAAGAATTCAGAGTAATGATAGTAAAGATGATCCAAAATCTTGGAAATAGAATGGAGAAAACACAAAAATGTTTAACAAGGACCTAGAAGAATGAAAGAGCAAACAAACAATGATGAACAACAACAAAAAAATGAAATTAAAATTTTTCTAGAAGGTATCAGTAGCAGAATAACTGAAGCAGAAGAAACGGATAAGTGACCTGGAAGATAAAATACAGGAAATTACTACTACAGAGTATAATAAAGAAAAAAATAATGAAAACAATTGAGGACATTCTCAGAGACCTCTGGGACACATTAAAAGCAACAACATTCGAATTATAGGGGTCCCAGAAGAAGAAGAGGAAAAAAAAAAAGAGGCTGAGAACATATTTGAAGAGATTATAGTTGAAAACTTCCTTAGTATGGGAAAGGAAATAGTCAGTCAAGTCCAGGGAGTGCAGAGAGTCCCATACAGGATAAATGCAAAGAGAAAAATGTCAAGACACATATTAAACAAACTATCAAAAATTAAATTCAAAGAAAAAATATTAAAAGCAGCAAGGGAAAAACAACAAATAATATACAACAGAATCCCCATAAGTTTAACAGCTGGTCTTTCAGCAGAAACTATGCAAAGCAGAAGGGAATGGCAGGACATATTTACAGTGGTGAAAGGGAATAAACCTACAGCCAAGATTACTCTACCCAGCAAGGATCTCATTTAGATTTGAGGGAGAAATTAAAATCTTTGCAGACAAACAAAAGCTAAGAGAATTCAGCACCACCAAACCAGTTTTACAACAAATGTTAAAGGAACTTCTCTAGACAGGAAACACAAGAGAAGGAAAAGACCTACAATAACAAACACAAATCAATTAAGTAAATGGTAATAGTAACATACATATCGATAACTACCTTAAATGTAAATGAATTAAATGCTCCAACAAAAGATACAGACTGCCTGAACAGATAAAAACACAAGACCAGTATATATTCTGTATACAAGAGAACCACTTCAGACCTAGGGGCACATACTGACTGAAAGTGAGGGGATGGCAAAAGACATTCCATGTAAAGGGAAATCAAAAAAAGCTAGAGTAGCAATTTTCATATGAGAGAAAATAAACTTAAAAATAAAGACTATTACAAAAGACAAAGAAGGACACTACATAAGGATCAAGGGATCAATCCAAGAAGACATAACAATTGTAAATATTTATGCACCCAACATAGCAGCACCTCAATACATAAGGCAAATGCTAACAGCCATAAAAGGGGAAATCATAGTACAGGACACAAAGCAGACTTTAACATCCCACTTTCACCAGTGGAAAGATCATCCAGAATGAAAATAATTAAGGAAACACAAGCTTTAAATGATACATTAAACAAGATGGACTTAATTGATATTTATAGGACATTCCATCCAAAAACAACAGAATACACATTCTTCCCAAGTGCTCATGAAACATTCTCCAGGATACATCATATCTTGGGTCACAAGTCAAGCCTTGGCAAGTATAAGAAAATTGAAATCACATCAAGTATCATTTCTGACCACACTCTATGAGACTAGATGTCATTTACAGGAAAATATCTGTAAAAAATACAAACACAAGGAGGCTAAACAATACACTACTAAATAACCAAGAGATCACTGAAGAAATCAAGGAGGAAATCAAAAAATACCTAGAAACAAATGACAAGGAAAACACAATGACTCAAAAAATATGGGATGCAACAAAAGCAGTTCTAAGAGGAAAGTGTAGAGCAATACAATCCTACCTCAAGAACCAAGAAACATCTCAAATAAACAACCTAACTTTACACCTAAAGCAAATAGAGAAAGGAACAAAAAAAACCCTCAAAGTTAGCAAAAGGAAAGAAATCATAAAGATCAGATCAGAAGTAAATGAAAAAGAAATGAAGGAGACAATAGCAAAGACCAGTAAAACTAAAAGCTGGTTCTTAGAGAAGATAAAAAGAAATTGATAACCATTATCCAGAATCATCAAAAAAAAAAAAAAGGGAGAAGACAAATCAATAGAATTAGAAATGAAAAAGAAGTAACAACTGACATTGCAGAAATACAAAGGAGCATGAGAGATTACTACAAGAAACAATATGCCAATAAAATGGACCACATAGAAGAAATGGACAAATTTTTAGAAAAGTACAACCTTCCAAGTCTGAACCAGGAAGAAATAGAAAATATAAACAGACCAATCAAAAGCACTGAAATTGGGACTGTGATTAAAAATCTTCCAACAAGCAAAAGCCCAGGACCAGACGGCTTCACAGGAGAATTCTATCAAACATTTAGAGAAGAGCTAACACCTATCATTCTCAAACTCTTCCAAAATACATCAGAGGGAGGAAGACTCCCAAACTCATTCTATGTGGCAACCATCACCCTGATACCAAAACCAGACAAAGATGTCACAAAGAAAGAAAACTACAGGCCAATATCACTGATGAACATAGATCCAAAAATTCTCAACAAAATACTAGCAAACAGAATCCAAGAGCACATTAAAAGGGTTATACACCATGATCAAATGGGGTTTATCCCAGGCATGCAAGGATTCTTCAATATACGCAAATCAATCAATGTGATACACCATATTAACAATTTGAAGGAGAAAAACCATATGATCATCTCAATAGAAGCAGAAAAACTTTGGGCAAAATTCAACACTGATTTATGATATAAACCCTCCAGAAAGTAGGCATAGAGGAACTTACCTCAACATAATAAGGGCCATATATGACAAACCCACAGCCAACATCATTCTCAATGGTGAAAAACTGAAACCATTTCCTCTAAGATCAGGAACAAGACAAGGTTGCCCACTCTTTCCACTATTATTCAACATAGATTTTGCAGTTTTAGCTACAGCAATCAGAGAAGAAAAAGAAATTAAAGGAATCCAAATTGGAAAAGAAGAAGTAAAGCTGTCACTGTTTGCAGAAAACATCGTATTATACATAGAGATTCCTGAAGATGCTACCAGGAAACTACTAGAGCTAGTCAATGAATTTGGTAAAGTAGCAGGATACAAAATTAATGCACTGAAATCTCTTGCATTCCTATACACTAATGATGAAAAATCTGAAAGAGAAATTAAGCAAACATTCCCATTTACCATTGCAGCAAAAAAGAATAAAATACCTAGGAATAAACCCACCTAAGAAGGCAAAAGACCTGTATGCAGAAAACTATAAGACACTGTTGGAAGAAATTGAAGAGGATACATACAGATGGAGAGATATAGCATGTCCTGGGATTGGTAGAATCAACAATGTGAAAAAGACTATACTACCCAAAGCAATATACAGATTCAATGTAATCCCTGTACAACTACCAATGGCATTTTTCACAGAACTAGAACAAAAAATTACACAATGTGTATGGAAACAGAAAAGACCC
Organism: Grampus griseus; assembly: GCF_964374135.1. Taxonomy (NCBI): domain Eukaryota; kingdom Metazoa; phylum Chordata; class Mammalia; order Artiodactyla; family Delphinidae; genus Grampus; species Grampus griseus. The sequence goes on from NC_139002.1 coordinate 33,742,963, forward strand.
CGAATAAACAAATTCATCTTGAGAAAGAAAAATGGAGCTGGAGGAATCAGGCTCCCTGACTTCAGACTATACTATAAAACTACAGTAATAAAGGCAGTATGGTACTTGCACAAAAACAGAAACATAGATCAATGGAGCAGGATAGAAAGCCCAGAGATAAACCCACACACATATGGTCAACTGATCTATGACAAAGGAGGCAAGGATATACAATGGAGAAAGGACAGCCTCTTCAATAATTGGTGCTGGGATAACTGGACAGCTACGTGTAAAAGAATGAAATTAGAACATTCCCTAACCCCATACACAAAAATAAACTCAAAATGGATTAAAGACGTAAATGTAAGGCCAGACACTATAAAACTCTTAGAGGAAAACATAGGCAGAAGACCCTATGATATAAATCACAGCAAGATCCTCTTTGACCCACCTCCAAGAGAAATGGAAATAAAACCAAAAATAAACAAATCAGACCTAATGAAACTTGAAAGCTTTTCTGCAGCAAAGGAATCCATAAATAAGACGAAAAGACAGCCCTCAGAATGGGAGAAAATATTTGCAAATGAAGCAACTGACAAAGGATTAATCTCCAAAATTTACAAGCAGCTCAAGCAGCTCAATACAAAAATTCAAGCAAACCAATCCACAAATGGGCTGAAGACCTAAATAGACATTTCTCCAAAGAAGATATACAGATTGCCAACAAACACATGAAAAGATGCTCAATATCACTATTCATTACAGAAATGCAAATCAAAACTACCATGAGGTGTCACCTCACACCATTCAGAATGGTCATCATCAAAAAAATCTACAAAAAATAAATGCTGGAGAGGGTGTGGAGAAAACGGGACCCTCTTGCACTGTTAGTGGGAATGTAAATTGATACAGCCACTATGGAGAACAGTACGGAGATTCCTTAAAAAAGTAAAAATAGAACTGCCATATGGCCTAGCAATCTCACTAATGGGCATATACCCTGAGAAAACCATAATTCAAAAAGAGTCATGTACCACAATGTTCATTGCAGCTCTATTTACAATAGCCAGGGCATGGAAACAACCTAAGTGTCAATCAACTGATGAATGGATAAAGAAGACATGGCATATATATAAATGGAATATTACTCAGCCATAAAAAGTAACAAACTGAGTTTCTGTAGTAGGTGGATGGACCTAGAGACTGTCACACAGAGTGAAATAATTCAGAAAGTGAAAAACAAATACTGTATGGTAACACATATATATGGAATCTAAAAAAAGAAAAAGTTCTGAAGAATGTAAGGGCAGGACAGGAATGAAAATGCAGACATTGAGAATGGACTTGAAGACACAGGGTATGGGAAGTATAAGCTGGGACAAAGTGAGAATGTGGCATTGACATATATACACTACCAAATATAAAATAGATAGGTAGTGGGGAGCATCTGCATATCACAGGGAGATCAGCTCGGTGCTTTGTGACCACTTAGAGGGGTGGGATAGGGAGGGCGGGAGGGAGACTCAAGATGGAGGAGATATGGTGATATATGTATATGTATAGCTGATTCAATTTGTTATGAAGCAGAATCTTACACACCACTGTAAAGCAATTATACTCCAATAAAGATGTTAACAAAAACTAAAGACTCCCACCCCTATTCCATATCCTCTCCATCATCCTTAATTCTAATTTCTCTTTGAAAATGATAAAAGAAAGTTTAGAATTCTGAATTCATTGCTACTTGTAAGGACTATTAAAAAATTGCAAAAAAAAAAAGAGTTGAAGTTATTAATATTTGAGATGAAATAACATACAATATGAACTAGAATAGAAATATTTTTATAAAATTAGGATTTTTATTTCAAATGCAATATTGTGGAGAGTAAAGATAATGGAGAATGTATATCAAAGGATGCATTTTTAAAGACTTGCATGTATCTTTCTATAAAATTAATCTTTCTAGAACTCTGGAGACAAGTTGGTTTCAAAGAAACTATTCTGCTTCAGAGAGAACACACAGCAACTTTAGTGGAGGACTGCATATTGATTCCAGGAGAAAAACTTGTTAAAATGCTTTTCCTGTTAAAAAATTGTATCCAAAAATTAAATTAAATTAAATTAAATTATATTAAAACAATAAACCTATTTAGTTGATAAATTTAACCACCAATCAGTCCGTGGAAACTATCCACAAAGAGGAGACATATCTACTGATTGAAGAATAGTTAAGAAACATATTTGAATTAAGTAAATAAAGGCCAATCGATTCTTTGATTATAGGTGATTTGGTATTCTTAATCAGACATAGTCAAAAAAACTAAGTCAGCTAATACTGCTCAGTAATACAAATAGGAAAGCAAGTGTTCAAATCAAAAACAAGTAGTTTGAACAGAAAAGGGGGTTTGCAAGTGAAATCATCTATTTCTTATGATTGTTTTCATACTTTCATAATGAATAAACAGCCCCATTCACAGTCACCTGTTTTAAGTCTTATTTTTGGGTGGGTGGCATTGATAAGTTAATTCCAGATGTCCTCGGCTAGAAGGCCCATGTGAGATTCATTACTTCATTTGTCAAAAATGAGGAACTCATTATTCTTTGTATTCACGTTGGCATATAACGGAATTTTAATAGCTTTTTAAATGCTAGCTTATGTGTTGCATTAACTTCATCAGAGAGTTCAAACTGCAGAACTAAATTTTTTTTTCTATCATATGTTTCTACATTAGAGCATATCTCTACTGAAATTGATTTAGGTGAGATAGTAACTATGAAAACAAAAGACCTGCTGCCCAGTGGAGATGATTTGCATCCAGAAGGACTTCTTTCCCTATCACAGGCATGAAAAAAATTATGGTCAGTATGAGCTAGGGGCAAAACCCAGGAAACATTTGAAATATCTCCTTTAGAACATGCAAAAGGTGAGGACTGCTCTTTGGCTGGCCTGGAGGATGGCAATGCCTCTACCAGTAGCTTCAAGAGATGCTGAGTTTTAGAGAAAGGTGTGACTAACTTAGGTGAAGAACTCCTTGCTAGAGAACTATTACTCTCAAGGGCAAATAAAATTGATCATTTATAGAAATATATTTCTGAAAAAAATATATTTACTTATAAATACAGTACAACCATAGATTTTTTTTATAAGTACTTGCTGAACTGAATTTAAAAAGAACTCTCTACTCAAAAATATTTACAACATTCAAATTAAATTAGAAAAATAAGAATGCAACCTTACATCATGGACTTCTAAATAAATAAACAAATACCTAAAATAGCATGTAATCCAAACAATTAAGCCCTCTATACATACAACACACACACACACAAACACCAACACACACACACACCTCGCTTTTGTCTTTCCCTAGCTTATGCCAAAATATTTTAGTTTATATATGTATATATGCATATATATGTACAAGATATATAGATATATATACACATATCTATCTATCTATCATTATCTATTAATCTATCAAACAACAAAACGTAGAAACAGGTGAGTCAAGGTATGTAAGAAATCAAGAAATAAGAGTAACTAGGAAAATATGGAAGATTAGATGTCCTGGATTGCCGTACCATGTGTTAAGGTAAGAAACACAAGAACATGGGTATGGATGAGCAAGGAAACATATATATGTATTGCAATGTACCCACAAGTGAAACTTCCCAAGAAGTAAGTATTGTAGGCAATGTGGCAAGACTGGGCAGGGAACATAGCCACAAGCAGGAGAATGAGTTTCCTGAGTGCACAACATGATATCTGAAGGTGAATCCATTTCCTTTCAGCATAGCAAAGGGTTTGGGCTCTCACACTAAGGATGATGTGGGAGCATCTTATAAATGGAGGTTATAAGAATTCTTGTATAAACCTGTTCATGTGGTCTGAATTTGTGACCTTTCCAGAATTATCTACTGAACATAGACATTCCCCCAATTTCTTGACTCTGCATATTATTATAGGGTTAAAATGGAGCCAGGAATGAGTCTAATACTCACAATTACATATATTACAAGATAAATATATACGCATGTATAGTACACTATAAAGATAATCATACTGAATTCTATGAATTAATATAGGAACCTAATAACAAGAAAAACCTGAATTGTGGGACTTCCCTGGTGGCACAGTGGTTAAGAATACACCTGCCAGAAGACCTCAGACTTCCCAAAAGAGTGCGCAAGGAGAGGGGGTATGGAGCACTGCATAAACGAGCTCCAGAGATGGACATGAGGCACAGCTGTCAGTGAGGACACCAGAGATGGGCATGAAATGATAAAGCTTCTGCCGCAGCCACCAAGAAGCCTGTGTGCAAGCACAGGTCACTATCCAACCTCTCCTCCCAGGAGCCTGTGCAGTCCACCACTGCCAGGGTGCCGTGATCCAGGGACAACTTCCCCAGGAGAACACATGGCATGCCTCAGGCTGTTGCAACATCACGCTGGCCTCTGCTGCCACAGGCTCACCCTCCATTCCGTACCCCTCCCTCCCCCTGGCCTGAGTGAGCTAGAGCCCCCTAATCAGCTGCTACTTTAACACCATCCTGTCAGAGTGAAGAAGAGATGCGCTCAGGTGACCTACATGCAGAAGCGGGCCCAAATCCAAAGCTGAAGCCCAAGAGCTGTGCGAACAAAGGAGAGAAAGGGAAATTTCTCCAAGCAACCTCAGGAGCAGCAGATTAAATCTCCACAATCAACTTGATGTATCCTGAATCTCTGGAATACCTGAATAAACAATGAATCATCCCAAAATTGAGGCAGTGGACTTTGACAGCAACTGTAGACTTGGGGTTTGCTTTCTGAATCCAATTTGTTTCTGGTTTTATGTTTATCTTCGTTTCATATTTAGAGTTTATTATCATTGGTAGATTTTTTTATTGATTAGGTTGCTCTCTTCCTTTTTTTTTACAATATAGATATAATTGTTTTTTTCCTTTTTCTCTTTCTGTGAGTGTGTATGTGTATGCTTCTTTGTGTGAGTTTATCTGTATATCATTGCTTTTACCATTTGTCCTAGGGTTCTTTCTGTCTGTTTATTTTTTGTTTTTGTACCTTTTTGGTATAGTTTTTATCACTTGTTTTCATTGATAAATTTGTTTATTGGTTTGGTTGCTGTCTTCTTTCTTTCTTACTTTCTTTTTTAATGACTTTTTATTTTTTTACATTTAATGACATATTTTTTAATTTTAATAAATTTGTTTTATTTTATTATCTTTTTTCCTTTTTTATTCTCCCTTTTCTTCTGAGCCATGTGGCTGATGGGGTCTTGGTGCTCTGGCTGGGTGTCCAGCCTATGCCTCTGAGGTGGGAGAGCTGAGTTCAGGACATTGGTCCACCAGAGACCTCAGGGGTCAATGTAATATCAAAAGGCAAAAGCTCTCCCACAGATCCCATCTCAATGCTAAGACCCAGCTCCACTCAATGACCAGCAAGCTACAGTGCTGAACACCCTATGCCAGAAAACTAGGAAGACAGGAACACAACAACATCCAGTAGCAGAGAGACTGCCTAAAATAATAATAAGATCACCGACACCCCAAAACATACTACCAAACACAGTTCTGCCCACCAGAAAGACAAGAACCAGCCTCATCCACCAGAACACAGGCACTAGTCCCCTCCACCAGGAAGCCTACCCAACCCAATGAACCACCCTTAGTCACTAGGGGCAGACCCCCAAAACAATGGGAACTACGAACATGGAGCCTGCAAAAAGAAGACCCCCAAACACAGTAAGTTAAACAAAATGAAAAGAAAGAGAAATACACGGCAGATGAAGGAGCAAGGTAAAAACTCACCAGACCAAACAAATGTATCAGAAATAAGCAATCTACCTGTAAAAGAATTCAGTGTAATGATAGTAAAGATGATTCAAAATCTTGGAAACAGAATGGATGAAACACAAGAAATGTTTAACAAAGATCTAGAAAAACTAAAGAGCAAAGAAACAATGATGAACAACACAGTAGATAAAATTAAATATTCTCTAGAAGGAATCAATAGCAGAATAAATGAGACAGAAGAACTGATAAGTGACCTGGAAGATAAAATACTGGAAATAACTACCACAGAGCAGAATAAAGAAAAAAGAATGAAAAGAATTGATGACAGTCTCAGAGACCTCTGGGACCACATTAAACACACCAACATTAAAAGTATAGGGGTCCAAGAAGAAGAAGAGATAAAGAAAGGGACTGAGAAAATATTTGAAGAGATTATAGTTGAAAACATCCCTAATATGGGAAAGGAAACAGTCAATCAATTTCAGGAAGTGCAGAGAGTCCCATACAGGATAAATCCAAGGAGAAACACACCAAGACACATACTAATCAAACTATCAAAAATTAAATACAAACAAAAAATATTAAAAGCAGTAAGGGAAAATCAACAAATAACATACAAGGAAATCCCCATAAGGTTAACAGCTGATCTTTCAGCAGAAACTCTGCAAAGCAGAAGGGAATGGCAGGACATATTTACAGTGGTGAAAGGGAAAAACCTACAACCAAGATTACTGGACCAGCAAGGATCTCAATCAGATTTGACAGAGAAATTAAAACTTTTACAGACAAGCAAAAGCTAAGAGCATTCAGGACCACCAAACCAGCTTTACAACAAATGCTAAAGGAATTTCTCTAGGCAGGAAACACAAAAGAAAGAAAAGACCTACAATAACAAACCCATATCAATTAAGAAAATGGTAATAGGAACTACATATCAATAACTACCTTAAAGGTAAATGGATTAAATGATCCAACTAAAAAATATACACTGCCTGAATGATTACAAACACAAGACCTGTATATATGCTGTCTACAAGAGACCCACTTCAGACGTAGGGAGATGTACAGACTGAAGGTGAGGGGATGGCAAAAGACATTCCATGCAAATGGAAATCAAAAGAAAGCTGGAGTAGCAATTCTCATCTCAGAAAAAAATATACTTTAAAATAAAGACTATTACAAGGGGCAAAGAAGGACACTACATAATGATGACAGGATCAATCCAAGAAGAAGATATGAGAATTGTAAATATATATGCACCCAACATAGGAGCACCTCAATACATAAGGCTAATGCTAACAGCCTTCAAAGGGGAAATCGACAGTAACACAATAATACTAGGGGACTTTAATACCCCACTTTCACCAATGGACAGATCATCCAAAATGAAAATATATAAGGAAACACAAGTTTTAAATGATACATTAAGCAAGATGGACTTAATTGATATTTATAGCATATTCCATGTAAAATGAGCAGATTATACTTTTGTCTCAAGTGCTAATGGAACATTCTCCAGGATAGATCATATCTTGGGTCACAAATCAAGCTTTGGTAAATTTAAGAATATTGCAATCAAATAAATTAACTTTTCTGACCACAATGCTTTGAGACTAGATGTCAAATAGAGGAAAAAATATGTAAAAAATACAAACACTTGGAGGGTAAACAATACACTACTAAATAACCAAGAGATCACTGAAGAAATCAAAGAGGAAATCAAAAAAATACCTAGAAAAAAAGGACAAAGAAAACACAATGACCCAAAACCTATGGGATACAGCAAAAGCAGTTCTAAGAGGGAAGTTTAGAGCAATACTATCCTACCACAAGAAACAACTCAAATAAACAACCTAACTTTACACCTAAAGCAACTAGAGAAAGAAGAACAAAAATCCCCAAAGTTAGCAGTAGGAAAGAAATCATAAAGAACAGATCAGAAATAAATGAGAAAGAAATGAAGAAAACAATAGCAAACATCTATAAGAGTAAAAGCTGGTTCTTTGAGAAGATAAACAAAATTTATAAACCATTAGACTGACTCATTAAGAAAAAAAGGGAGAAGACTCAAATCAACAGTATTAGAAACGAAAAATAAGTAACAACTGACACTGCAGAAATACAAAGGATCATAAGAGATAATTACAAGCAAGTATATGCCAAGAAAATGGGCAACCTGGAATAAATGGACAAATTCTTAGAAAAGGACAACCTTCCAAGACTGAACCAGGAAGAAATAGAAAATCTAAACAGACCAATCACAAGCACTGAAATTGAGACTGTGATTAAAAACCTTCCAAACACAAAAGCCCAGGACCAGATGGCTTCACAGGCAAATTCTATCAAACATTTAGAGAATAACTAACACCTATACTTCTCAAACTCTTTCAAAATATAGCAGAGGGAGGAACACTCTCAAACTCTTTCTACAAGGTCACCATCACCCTGATACCAAAACCTGACAAAGATGTCACAAAGAAAGAAAACTACAAGACAATATCACTGATGAACATAGATGAGAAAATCCTCAACAAAATATTTGAAACAGAACCCAACAGAACATTAAAAGGAACATATAGCATGCTGAAGTGGGGTTTATCCCAGGAATGCAAGAATTCTTCAATATATGAAAATCGATCAATGTGATAAACCATACTAACAAATTGAAGGGAAAAAAAACATATGATCATCTCAATAGATGCAGAAAAATCTTTAGACAAAATTCAACACCGATTTATGATATAAACCCTCCAGAAAGTAGGCATAGAGGGAACTTACCTCAACATAATAAGGGCCATGTATAACAAACCCACAGCCAACATCGTTTGCAATGGTGAAAAACTGAAACCATTTTCTCTAAGATCAGGAACAAGACAAGGTTGTCCACTCTCACCACTGTTATGCAACATAGTTTTGGAAGATTTAGCCACAGCAATCAGAGAAGAAAAAGAACGTTAAGGAATCCAAATTGGATAAAAGAAGTAAAGCTGTCACTCTTTGCAGATGACGTGATACTATACATAGAGAATCCTAAAGATGCTACCAGAAAACTACTAGAGCTAATCAATTAATTGGATAAAGTAGCAGGATACAAAATTAATGCACAGAAATCTCTCACATTCCTTTACACTAACGATGAAAAATCTGAAAGTGAATTTAAGGAAACGCTCCCATTTACCATTGCAATGAAAAGAATAAAATACCTAGGAATAAACCTACCTAAGGAGACAAAAGATCTGTGTGCAGAAAACTATAAGACACCGATGAAAGAAATTAAAGATGATACAAATAGATGGAGAGATATACCATGTCCTTGGATTGGAAGAATCAACATTGTGAAAATGACTCTACTACCCAAAGCAAACTACAGATTCAATGCAATCCCTATCAAACTACCACTGGCATTTTTCACAGAACTAGAACAAAAAAATTCACAATGTGTATGGAAACACAAAAGACTCTAAATAGCCAAAACAACCTTGACAAAGAAAAATGGAACTGGAGGAATCAGACTCCCTGACTTCAGACTATACTACAAAGCTACAGAAATCAAGACAGTATCGTAGTGGAACAAAAACAGAAATATAGATCAACGGAACAGGACAGAAAGCCCAGAGATAAACCCATGCACATATGGTCATGTTATCTTTGATAAAGGAGGCAAAAATATATAATGGAGAAAAGACAGCCTCTTCATTAAGTGGTGCTTGGAAAACTGGACAGCTACATGTAAAGGAAGGAAATTAGAACACTCCCTAACACCATACACAAAAATAAGCTCAAAATGGATTAAAGACCTAAATGTAAGGTCAGACACTATAAAACTCTTAGAGGAAAATATAGGCAGAACACTCTATGACATAAATCACAGCAAGATCTTTTTTGACCTACCACCTAGAGAAATGGAAATAAAAACAAAAATAAACTAATGGGATCTAATGAAACTTAAAAGCTTTTCCACAGCAAAGGAAACCATAAACCAGATGAAAAGACAACCTTCAGAATGGGAGAAAATATTTGCAAGTGAAGCAATTGACAGAGGATTAATCTCTAAAATTTACAAGCAGCTCAATATCAAAAATCAAACAACCCAATCCAAAAATGGGCAGAAGACCTAAATAGACATTTCTCCAAAGAAGATATACAGATTGCTAAGAAACAGATGAAAGGATGCTCAATATCACTATTCATTAGAGAAATGCAAATCAAAACTAAAATGAGGTATCACCTCACACCAGTCAGAATGGCCATCCTCAAAAAATCTACAAACAATAAACACTGGAGAGGGTATTGAGAAAAGTGAACCCTCTTGCACTGTTGGTGGGAATGTAAATTGATACAGCCACTATGGAGAACAGTATGGAGATTCCTTAAAAAACTAAAAATAGAACTACCATATGACCCAGTAATCCCACTACAGTGTATATACCCTGAGAAAGCCATAATTCAAATAGAGTCATGTAGCACAATGTTCATTGCAGCTCTATTTACAATAGCCAGGACATAGAAGCAATCTAAATGTCCATCGACAGATTAATGGATAAAGAAGATGTGGCACATATATAAAATGGAATATTACTCAGCCATAAAAAGAAACAAAATTTAATTATTTGTGGTGAGGTGGATGGACTCAGAGACTGTCATACAGAGTGAAGTAAGTCAGAAAGAGAAAAACAAATACTGTATGCTAACACATATATATGCAATCAAAAAAAATGTTTCTGAAGAGCCTAGGGGCAGGACAGGAATAAAGATGCAGACATGGAGAATGGACTCGAGGACACAGGGAGTGGGAAGGGTAAGCTGGGATGAATTGAGAGAGTGGCATGGACATGTATACGCTATCAAATATAAAATGGATAGCTAGTGGGAAGCCACTGCCTAGCACAGGGAGATCAGCTTGGTGCTTTGTGACCACCTAGATGGGTGCGGTAGGGAAGGTGGAAAGGAGATGCAAGAGGGAGGAAATATGGGGATATATGTATGTTTATAGCTGATTCACTTTGTTATAAAGCAGAAACTAAGACACTATTGTAAGGCAATTATACTCCAATAAAGATGTTTAAAAAAAGAAAGGAAAAATGAATCCATCTGCCAGTGCAAGGGACACGAGTTCAAGCCCTGGACCAGGAAGGTCCCACATGCCATGGAGCAACTAATCCCGTGTGCCACAACTACTGAGCCCATGTGCCTAGAGTCCATGCTCTCCAAAATGAGAAGCCACCATAATGAGAAGCCCATGCACCCGAACAAAGAAAAGCCCCAGCTCCCCACAACTAGTGAAAGCCTGTGCAACAACAAAGACCGAACCCAACCAAAGTAAAATAAATATATAAATAAAATTAAGAAAAAAAAGAAAAACCTAATCGCATGTGGATGAATACACTTTCTTTCCCCTAAATTTCAAATTTTTACCCAAAAACAATTTTCTGCTCAAATTTAATTTATTTAAGCAATGAGATGGACCACTTTACTCCTATAACATTCAGATTGAGTTTTATGGTTACTGCACTCAGATATTTTACTGACTTTATATTTCACTTCTATGCAGGTAAATCCATTTTATATTTAGATAGAAAATAAAATCACAAATCCCTGCTCAGTATGGACAACTGCTTCTGAAGATTACATTTTATAGATACTCTACACTTTTTCACCAATATGCTAAATTGGTGATAACTATCAACTGAGTGTAATTTCACATGTCCTTGCAGACAGCCACATTTGAAGAGGGAAGGGAAGTTTAGTTATAACGTGATGAGAAAACCTTCAGGGAAGAAAATTATTTTTAAAATAATGCAAGTGGAAGGCAAACATCTTAGAAGTAAGCATTAAAATGCTGTATTGTTTTAAATAATGTGATTTTATGTTAGATTTTCTTTTTATAAATAAAACAGATGTGTGACTCTAAAGGGGTAGCCCAAGGAACTGGAGTAATGGAGCAGTTCTGTATCTGTCTTGGTAGCGATTTGAATAGATATAATAAAATTTCATAGAATTTTATGGAACTATACCCTAAAAATATTGCATGTAAAAAAAGGTGAAATTTGAATATGATCTGTGGTTTATAGCATTGTATCAATGTCAGTTTCCTGATTTGATCATTGTGCCATTGTTATGTAGAATATTTTCATTGGGGCAAGGTGAGGGATGGGCCCACAGGGAATCTTTGTATTATTTTTGCAACTTTTATGTGAGTCTAAGGTTATTTCAATAAACAAAGATAAATGATGTGGTCCTTCCTTGGGAAATGAGAAAAGAAGAAAGAAAAGTGATTTTATAAAAAGAAGGCAACAATGATTAATATTGTCATAAATAATAAAATTTCCAGAATCCAAAATAATCCTACTAAGATTGTTAGCAAATATAGCTCATGACATAGGAAGCTGCTCTGGTGGTGTCTGACATTGCCTTAGAGCCTCTTACCTGTTTTTACTGTTTGCCAGCCCAGGGAGAAGGGGCTGCGAGCCTGCAAGTTGTATGAGGAGATTGGGCTGTGGTTGTCAGTAGCTGGACTCCAGGAAAGTGTGGCTGTGCTCTCAGTGATTTCCTCAACGATCACTATCCCTGGTGGGCCTGGGGGACCTATAAGCAAAAGGGAATGGATAAAGTTAAAGTCAAGCCATGAGAAATTGTATTTCCAGTAAGGACCCAACAAAACTAGTAAGTATCTTAATGAAATACATATTTAGTAATGAACGTTGACAGTAAAAAGTAAATGAGATGCATGTTGGTTTCCATGATTTCTGGGGATAACTTAATTATAGTTTAGATTTTTTTTTTCTAATACTTTGTGCTTGGAGGCAGTTAGCATTGCATTTTATAGAAGAGGAAAATATAATTAAAAACAAATACAAGGATTTGAATGTCAGGAGCAACTATGACTCTTGAAATCAATCACAGCTTACAGAAGCAACAACAGAGTGATAGGCAATGCTATCAGGAACAGAAACAATCCCATCATTACCACAAACCTACATGTGTATGGCCCTAATTTTCATGTTCACGAAGAGTACAGTGTGCAAATAGTGTGATGTACCTATCAAGTAGCTTAAATTCAAACAGGGAGTGCTTCCCTGGTGGTGCCGTGGTTGAGAATCTGCCTGCCAATGCAAGGGACATGGTTTCGAGCCCTGGTCTGGGAAGATCCCACATGCCGCGGAGCAACTAGGCCCGTGAGCCACAACTACTGAGACTGTGCATCTGGAGCTTGTGCTCCGCAGCAAGAGAGGCCGCGACAGTGAGAGACCCGCGTACTGTGATGAAGAGTGGCCCCCGCTCGCCGCAACTAGAGAAAGCCCACGCACAGAAACGAAGACCCAACATAGCCAAAACAAAAAAATTCAAACAGGGAACAATGAAAGGCTCTGAAATAATGAGATTTCAGACCAAGAAAGAGTATATACTAGAAGTGAGACATGGAAAAATGATTAGATGATGATAATGATGATGACTTTGGTGAGGGTGAGAAGATGATGAATTAGAGAAGATTATTGCCCTTTTTGATCATAAAAAGTTGGTATAGAATAGTGATTATCAAGTGATGTGCACGTAGACTCCAGCTTCAAAAAACAACCAAGATCTGTTATGAGGAGAAATATACCTCTGTATTACTACTTCTAAAACAGGGATTTCTAATAACATTCAAAAATATGTAGAGTGTTGATATTTTAGTGGCTAAGAACAATGCCAGTTTCCTTATTAACATTTTTGTATTCCCAAATATGGACAATGCAAGCTGCAAGAATGCTTTTATTTTCAATGAAAAATATAATCCACCTTTAAATATTTTATTTTCCAAATTAGTCCTTATGTAGCAAGTTGCTCTCTGGATTTGGGGATTATGAAGTCTGAGCAGTAAGGGCTGACCTAGACTGTAAGGAGCTAAGAAATGGTGGAATGCTAAAGAGATGGAGACAGTAAAGACCTCTGAGTACAAAATAAGGAAGGGACGATGAGATGGACAAAGTGTTTTTTAAACATCACCAAGTGAATGACATTTTTAGGAAATGAGAAATGAGTGTTTTATCAAGAGTAAGAAGAACCAGCAGTGGCTAGCAGAGACTCAAGACTTAGAAGACAAGGACTATTCCATCAGAAATGTGACAAAAGACTGGGATTGTGAGCAAATGTGTAGAGGATAACCATGAGCAGTGGCATACCTTTTTCCTCTGAGAGCAATTAAGGAAGAAACAATGAATAGAGAGATAAAGCTTTTGAAATGTTAAGAAGGGAAGCTGGGAGAGCTCATTTGGGAAGGTTCTCCTTTTTTCACTAAAGAAGGAAAAATTATCCACAGAAAGTGAAGGTTGTTGGGTGAGAATGGGATTGGGAGCTAGAGGAGAATGGAAAATGTCTGAATAAGCCCATGATAAAAGAGGAAAGACATGAAGAAGAGGGAAATATAAGTATTTTGGAATAGTCCTGGAGTTCAAGTTTGGTTCAATAACATAATTTTGAAGTGGAATTGACCAAGTCAACAAATAGGTTAGAAAGCCAGGACCAGGGCCAGAAAAAGTGGTTAATTGGGTCAATTTAGATTTAGTTTACAAATTTGATATGACATCATCAAAGTTGCCAATGGTATAAATGACCATAGTCTCAAGGAGGACTAGAGAGTCAAGTGAAGCCAGAATGGTGTTGGCAGACTAGAATAAAAGAGCAGAGTCCAGGAAACCAGGTTTTTATGAGGGGAAGATGTAAGAATAAGAAATTGTGAGAAGAAAATAGTAGGATTTGTGATTTAAGTGTAGGGAACTTTTGATGAGAATTTGTGTTTATCTGGAATGAAGTGGGAAATATAATTATTAGGTCAAGGACTTATGGAAGAATATGTTTGATGTGTCACCAATATAAATTAAAGTTCAGAGTATTAAAATGGTAGCTAAGAAGGAGGTGTGGAAGATAAATGAGATCCAGGTACTGAAGATGTCTAACAAGTTGTTAGACTGCAGTGACATGGATATGGAGGAGTGAGTCTAACGATAATAAAGATAAGAATATTAACTGTAATAATAATACCAATAGCTACCATATCCTCACTGTACTGTATTAAGTCATTAAGTATTTTGCAAACATTAACTTGTTCACCTATTTCTATGTCTCTGTGAGGTGGGCCTTATAATCCCTATTTCATAGAGGACATAAGGGAATCTCAAAGAGCTAGTTTGGTCGATTAATAATAAATAAGTTACATAGTCAATAACCTTACTATACGTTAGGTGTTACACTAGGCAGTAGGTATCAGAGAATCCCTTCTAGTGAGGAGAAATTATTCACCCAAGTAGCTCTGCTAGTGAATGACACAGCAGAGATCTGAATTCAGATCTGATTGTAAAGCCTGATTTGTTCAAGAAAGCAAGGATTACAGAGATCCTTCTTCCTTTTCCTGTTAATTATGGAGTACTTTCAGTTGAAGGAATGAAAGAAAGAGAAAAAGTGTGTGTTGGGGAATGACACATTTAAATTATGTAGTAGAGATAAACATAACATTGAAGAAACTGTTTAGGACTTTGTGGCAGTCTGTGTATGAGATAGCCACCAACACTTTCTTTCCTCCTTGTACATGCAGGTCATTCCCTTTTTGAAAGGTGAATCCTATTCTTTCAATCCCGTTGAATTTGGGTTGGCCTGTGACTACAGGCATACTTCAGTGATACTGTGGATTTTTTTCTAGATGACCATAATAAAGCTACTATTGCAATAAAGCAAGTCACACAATTTTTTTTTGATTTCTAAGTGCATATAAAATTATGTTTACATCATACTATAGTCTATCAAGTGTGCAATAACATTATTTCTATAAAAGCAATGTACATACCTTAATTAAAAATACTTTATTGCTAAAAACTGCTAACCATTATTTGAGCCTTCAGTAGGTCATAATCTTTTAGCTGGTGGAGGGTCTTGTCTCAAAATTGACAGCTGCTGACTGATTGAGGTGGTGGTTGCTGAAGGGTGGGGTGGCTGTGGCAGTTTCTTAAATTAAGTCAACAATGAAGTTTGCCACATAGATTGACTGTTCCTTTCATGAATGAGTTCTCTGTAACATACTATGATGCTAGATAACATTTTACACAAAGTAGAATTTCTTTCAAAATTGGAGTCAGTCCTCCCAAACAATTTTCATAATTGTTTCAACAATTTTCATAGCACCTTTGCCAAGGTAGTTTCCATCCCAAGAAACCATTTTCTTAACACATCTGTAAGAAGTAACTCTTCATTTGTTAAAGTTGTATCATGAGAATGCAGGAATTCAGTCACAGCTACAACCTACACTTCAAACTTTAGTACTCTTGCTATTTCCACTACATCTTCCTCTACTGAAGTCTTGAATCCCTCAGTCATCCATAAAAGTTGGAATCACCTCCTTCCGAATTCCTGCTAATGTTGATATTTTGACTTCTTCCCATGAATCACAAATGTGCATAATGGAATTATGATGGTGAATCCTTTCCTGAAGGTTTTCAGTTTATTTTACTCAGATCCATCAGAGGAATCACTGTCTATGGCAGTTGTAGCCTTATGAAATGTATTTCTGAAATAAAAAGACTTGAAAGTCAAAATTACTCCTTGATCCATGGGCTGCAGAATGGATATTGTGTTAGCAGGTATGAAAACAACATAAATCTTGTTGTACATCTCCATCAGAGCTCTTGGGTCACCAGGTGCATTATCATTGAGCTGTAATATTTTGAAAGAAACCTTTTTTCTCTGAGCAGTAAGTTTCAACAGTGGGCTTCAAATATTGAGTAAACCATGTTGTAAACAGATATACTGTCACCCATGCTTTGTTGTTCCACTTATAGAGCACAGGCAGAGTATATTTAGGCCCTAGGATTTTCAGAATGGTAAATGAGCATTGGTTTCAACTGAGAGTCACCAGCTGCATTAGCCCCTAACAAGAGAGTCAACCTGCCTGTTGAAGCTTTGAAGTCATGCATTGACATCTCCTCTCTAGCTGTGAAAGTCCTAGATGGCATCTTCTTCCAATAGAAGGATGTTTCATGTACATTGAAAATAAGTTATCCAGTGGAGCCATTTTTATTAATTATCCTAGCTAGATATTCTGGATAACTGGCTGCAGCTTCTACATCAGCACTTGCTGCTTCACCTTGTACTTTTATGTTATGGAGATGGTTTCTTTCCTTAAACCTCAGGAACCAACCTCTGCTACTTTCAAACTTTTCTTTTGCAGCTCTCTCACCTCAGTCTTCATAAAATTGAAGAGAGTTAGGGCTTTGCTCTGGATTAGGCATTGGCTTAAGGGAATGTTGTGGCTGGTTTGATCTTCTGTTCAGAACTAAAACTTTCTTCATATCAGCAATAAGCCTCTTTTGCTTTCTTATCATCTGTGTATTCACTGGAGTAGCACTTTTAATTTCCTTCAAAAACTTTCCTTTGCATTCAAGAGACATAGATTTCAGCTAATCTCAACTTTAGACATGCTTTCCTCTCTAAGCTTAATCATTTCTAGCTTTTGATTTAAAGTGAGAGACCTGAGACACTTTCTTTAACTTGAACACTTAGAGGCCATTGTAGTGTTATTAACTAGTCCAATATCAATATTGTTGTGTCTCAGGGAATAGGAAGGCCCAAGGAGAGGGAGAGATATAGGGGGACAGATGGTCAGCGGAGTGATAAGAACACATACAACATTTATCAGTTAAATTTGCTTTCTTATATGGGTGTAGTTCATGGTGCCCCCAAACAATTGCAATTGTAGTATCAAATATCACTGATTGCAGAGTACCATAACAAATACAACAATAATAAAAAAGTTTTAAACATTGCAAAAATTACCAAAATGTGACACAGAGACACAAAATGAGAAAATGCTTTTGGAAAAATTGTGCTGATAGACTTCTTTGATGCAGGGTTGCCACAAACCTTCAATTTATAAAAAATACAATATCTGCAAAGTGCAATAAAGTACAATAAAATGAAGTATGCCTATATTTGACCCAGATGACAATGGTAGAAGTGACACAGCATAACTTTTGAGGAGAAATCATAAGAAGTTTTGCAGCTTCATCCCATGTCTCCTGGAATGCTTATGGGAAAATCCAGCTGCCTAGTTAGAAGTCCTATTAAACTGAGCTACCATTCTGTCAGGAAGTCCAAGCTAGCCATTTGGAGAATCCCATGGAGAGAGGGATATCCAACTTGCCCTCAGCTATTCCAGTCATCTCAGCCCAGGCACCAGACATGTGAAGAAGCCTTCAAGTGATTCCAGCTTCAGCCACCTTTAGACACATGTGCATGAGAAATCCCTGCTAAGAACGTAGCTATGCCTGTCAGCTGACAAAACCGTGAGAGCAAATAATGTATGGATATTTTAAGCCACAAATTTTGGGGAAACAATGGATAATTGGAACAGACTTCAAAATAGTCTGATTTGAGAGTTTGTTCATAGGTAGGGAATTTGTCAGGAGAATCTTTAACATGCTTTGAAAAAAGACTTGAAATTTAGCTATTGCATTCAAATAGGAATAACTACCAACATAATTCATTTATTAAGTTCTTCCATATTGTTCCATTTCACCCATTCTATTCATTTATGTCTTCAGAAAGAATTAACGATCACCTACATGTGAGGCATGATAGGAGATATTGTGGAAAGTAACTATTAGTTAACTTAAATAAAATAATTTGCCTTTCTGAGTATTAAATCTCTACTAAAATATTTAAATTATTTCTCTTAAAAAACATATATTTCTTTTAATAATAGGCAATAATTACTCTAAATACTTTTAAAAACTTCAGCTGGAACAAAAAATGGAACTTACAACATAATTAATAAATCCCCAAGTATTTTTCTTTATATTTGGCTATTTTCCCAAATATAGTCCTTAGCAAAATAATCAGTGACAGTGAACAAGATTTATGTACCCAGGATGCTGATTGTGGCTGTGCAATTATGTATAATTACAAGCCACTGTAAATAATTAATTGTCCAATAATCATGTAATGTTTAAATCATAAAACCTTAAAATAAAATAGTAGGCAGCCATTAAACTGCCTAATATTTAGGACACTTTAATGATATGGGAAATGTTCACAAAAAAAAACCAGAATGCAAAATTATATGTTAATATAAATGTATAAATAGTAATTTGCCTAATGTGTATAGGAAAAGACTGGAAAGAAATGCATTAAAGTGTACATGGTGGTTATTGCTTGGAGCTGAAGCTATAATGATTTAAATTTTATTCTTTATACTTGTTTGGATTTTCCAATTCTGTACAATAAGTATGTATTACTTCTAAAATTATTTTAAAAGTCATTATTTTAAACAATGCTTCCATATTGTGATATGTATGTACTATTCTAAGTAAATTCTATTTAACTAAGCATTTGCTTATTCCTAGTATGTGTGTGGAAAGCACTGTGCTGAGTGGTGGGAGAAAGGTGGGGGAAATGGTTTATAGGAGGATAAAATAGGGTTCCAACCCCAGGTGTGTTTAAAATCCAGGGCAGAGAGAGATCTTTTACAAAAAACTAATGCCAGGCAATAATAACGTTGCACATTAGTACATATGACATCTCATTATAGCACTTGTTACATTGGCTATAATTATTTTTATGTAAGTTCCATCTGTCTGAATATTCAGCATGGTAATTGGTATATATTAGTCCCTCAGTAAATATCTGTAGAAGAAGAGATGAAAGGGAGAAGAGAGAAGAAGGAAGAAGAGATGTGGAAAGACGAAAGGAGATTTGTTTTGAATTTGAAATGCTGTGTAAAAACTAACAAGTTTTAAAATAAAGTAATTATCATGTAAGACAAAGATCCAATATGACAGCCTCTTTTTTTGTTAAATCAAAATATTTGAGTTAACAGTTTTTTTGTTTTGTTTTGTTTTGTTTTTCAGTTAAGAGTAGAGTAGGTTGGTAATAAAAATGAAAGACTAGGTCCACGAACGAAGAAAACATTTTCATATGATTTAATACTAAGGCTCATCATTATTAGAAACTTAGAGTATTAAGGTCTATGGACAGACAACTTTTTTACATCTTTGTAAATCTGAAAGATTGTTATGAATACAGTATTATAAAAATATTCTAAAAATTAGTGATGAACCAAGATGGCGGAGTAGAGGGATGTGCTCTCACTCCCTCTCGTGAGAACACCAGAATCACAACTAACTACTGGACAATCATCGACAGGAAGACACTGGAACTCACCAAAAATGATACCCCACATCCAAAGACAAAGGAGAAGCCACAATGAGACGGTCGGAGGGGTGCAATCACGGTAAAATCAAATCCCATAACTGGTGGGTGGGTGACTCACAAACTGGTGAACACATACCACAGAAGTCCACCCACTGGAGTGAAGGTTCTGAGCCCCACAACAGGCTTCCCAACCTGGGGGTCTGGCAATGGGAAGAGGAATTCCTAGAGAATCAGACTTTGAAGCCTAGTGGGAATTGATTGCAGGACTTTGACAGGACTGGGGGAAACAGAGACTCCACTCTTGGAGGGCACACACAAAGTAGTGTGTGCATCAGGACCAGGGGAAGGAGCAGTGACCCCAGGGGACACTGAACCAGACCTACCTGCTAATGTTGGAGGGTCTCTTGCAGAGGCGGGGGGTGGCTTGGTTTCACCGTGGGGACAAGGACACTGGCAGCAGAAGTTCTGGGAAGTACTCTGTGGTGTGAGCCCTCCCAGAGTCTCTCATTAGCCCCACCAAAGAGCCCAGGTAGGCTCCAGTGTTGGGTTGCATCAGGCAAAACAACCAACAGGGAGGGAACCAAGCCTCACATATCAACAGTCAAGTGGATTAGAGTTTTACTGAGCTCTGCCCATGAGAGCAACAGTCAGCTGTACCCACCACCAGTCCCTCCCATCAAGCCTCTTAGATAGCCTCATCCACCAGAGGGCCAAAAGCAGAAGCAAGAAGAACTACAATCCTGCCGCCTATGGAACAAAAACCACATTCACAGAAAGATAGACAAGATGAAAAGGCAGAGGGCTATATACCAGATGAAGGAACAAGATAAAACCCCAGAAAAACAACTAAATGAAGTGGAGATAGGCAACCTTCCAGAAAAATAATTCAGAATAATGACAGTGAAGATGATCCAGGATCTCGGAAAAAGAATGGAGGCAAAGATTGAGAAGATGCAAGAAATGTTTAAAAAAGGCCTAGAAGAATTAAAGAACAAACAAACAGAGATGAACAATACAATAACTGAAATGAAAACTACACTAGAAGGAATAAATAGCACAATAACTGAGGTAGAAGAATGGATAAATGACCTGGAACACAGAACGGTGGAATTCACAGCTGTCGAACAGAATAAAGAAAAAAGAATGAAAAGAAATGAAGACAGCCTAAGGGACCTCTGGGGCAATATTAAACACAACAACATTCACATTATAGGGGTCCCAGAAGGAGAAGACAGAGTGGAAGAACCAGAGAAAATATTTGAAGAGATTATAGTTGAAAACTTCCCTAACATGGGAAAGGAAATAGGCACCCAAGTCCAGAAAGCACAGCGAGTCTCATACAGGATAAACCCAAGGAAAAACATGCCGAGACAGAGAGTAAACAAATTGGCAAAAATTAAAGACAAAGAAAAATTATTGAAAACAGCAAGGGAAAAATGACAAATAACATACAAGGGAACTCCTATAAGGTTAACAGCTGATTTCTCAGCAGAGACTCTACAAGCCAGAAGGGAGGGGCATGATATACTTAAAGTGATGAAAGAGAAGAACCTACAGCCAAGATTACTCTACGTGGCAAGGATCTCATTCAGATTCGAGGGAGAAATCAAAAGCTTTACAGACAAGCAAAAGCTAAAAGAATTGAGCACCACCAAACCAGCTCTAAAATAAATGCTAAAGGAACTTCTCTAAGTGAGAAACATAAGAAAGAAAAAGACCTACAAAAACAAACCCAAAACAATTAAGAAAATGGTCATAGGAACATACATATCTATAACTACCTTAAACATCAATGGATTAAATGCTCCAACAAAAAAAAACACAGGCTTGCTGAATGGATACAAAAACAAGACCCATATATATGCTGTCTACAATAGACCCACTTCAGACCTAGGGACACATACAGACTGAAAGTTAGGGGATGGAAAAAGATATTCCATGCAAATGGAAATCAGAAAAAACCTGGAGTAGCTATACTCATATCAGATAAAATAGACTTTAAGAATGTTACAAGACACAAGGAAGGACACTACATAATGATCAAGTGATCAATCCAAGAAGAAGATATAACAATTATAAATATATATGCACCCAAGATAGGAGCACCTCAATACATAAGGCAACTGCTAACAGCTCTAAAAGAGGAAATGGACAGTAACACAATAATAGTGGGGGACTTTAACACCTCACTTACACCAATGGACACATCATCCAAAATGAAAATAAATAAGGAAACAGAAGCTTTAAATGACACCACAGACCAGGTAGATTTAACTGATATTTCTAGGACATTCCATCCAAAAACAGCAGATTACACTTTCTTCTCAAGTGTGCAAGGAACATTCTCCAGGATAGATCATATCTTGGGTCACAAATCAAGCCTCAGTAAACATAAGAAAATTGAAATCATATCAAGCATCTTTTCTGACCACAACGCTATGAGATTAGAAATGAATTACAGGGAAAAAATGTAAAAAACAAAAACACATGGAGGCTAAACAATACATTACAAAAAAACCAAGAGATCACTCAAGAAATCAAAGAAGAAATAAAAAAAAATACCTAGAGACAAATGACAATGAAAACATGACAATCCAAAACATATGGGATACAGCAAAAGCAGTGCTAAGAGGGAAGTTTATAGCTATATAAGCTTACCTCAAGAAGCAAGAAAAATCTCAAGTAAACAACCTAACCTTACACCTAAAGGAAATAGAGAAAGAAGAACAAACAAACCCAAAATTTAGCAGAAGGAAAGGAATCATAAAGATCAGAGCAGAAATAAATGAAATAGAAACAAAGGAAACAATAGCAAAGATCAATAAACTAAAAGCTGGTTCTTTGAGAAGATAAACAAAATTGATAAATCTAGCCAGACTCAGAAGAAAAAGAGGGAGAGGACTCAAATCAATAAAATTAGAAATGAAAAAGGATAAATTACAACAGACACCTCAGAAATACAAAGCATCCTAAGAGACTACTACAAGCAAGTCTATGCCAATAAAATGGACAAACTGGAAGAAATGGACACATTCTTAGAAAGGTATAACCTTCCAAGACTGAACCAGGAAGAAACAGAAAATATGAACAGACCAATCACATGTAATGAAATTGAAACTGTGATTAAAAATCTTCCAACAAACAACAGTCCAGGACCAGATGACTTCACAGGTGAATTTTATCAAACATTTAGAGAAGAGATAACACCCATCCTTCTCAAAGCCTTCCCAAAAATTTCAGAGGAAGGAATACTCCCAAACTCATTCTATGAGGCCACCATCACACTGATTAAAAAAAAAACAGACAAAGATACTACAAAAAAAGAAAATTACAGACCAATATCACTGATGAATATAGATGTAAAAATCCTCAACAAAATACTAGCAAACAGAACCCAACAACACATCAAAAGGATCATACACCACGATCAAGTGGGATTTAACCCAGCGATGCAAGGATTCTTCAATATATGCAAATCAATCAATGAGATACACCATATTAACAAATTGAAGGAGAAAAACCATATGATCATCTCAATAGATGCAGAAAAAGCTCTTGACAAAATTCAACACCGATTTATGATAAAAACTCTCCAGAAAGTAGGCATAGAGGGAACATACCTCAATATAATAAAGGCCATATATGACAAACCCACAGCAAACATCATTCTCAATGGTGAAAAACTGAAAGCATTTCCTCTAAGATCAGGAATGAGGCAAGGATGTCCACTCTCACCACTGTTATTCAACATAGTTTTGGAAGTCCTAGTCCCGGCAATCAGAAGAAAAAGAAATAAAATGAGTACAAATTGGAAAAGAAGAAGTAAAACTGTCACTGTTTGCAGATGACATGATACTATACATAGAGAATCCTAAAATTGTCACCAGAAAACTACTAGAGCTAATCAATGAATTTGGTAAAGTTACAGGATACAGAATTAATGCACAGAAATCTCTTGCATTCCTATACGAATTACTATACGAATCCTATATGAAAAATCTGAAAGAGAATTATGGAAACACTCCCATTTACCATTGCAACAAAAAGAATAAAATACCTAGGAATAAACCTACCTAGGGAGACAAAAATTAGACCATTTAGAAAAATGGACACATTTTATGTTTATTTCTTCATGGTAAGGACTCTGAGCAAATGATAAAGCACAAAGGCCCTTGGCAGAAGCCATGTTCTCATGAATTCAATCTGTCTCAATCAAGGGCCCCCCAGGATTGCTGTTAGATTGCTATCAGATCAACTCACTCTGTTGACCTAATGTTCAGTTAGAAATTTGTCTTCTCTTGAGAAGCCATTGACTTTTATAGTTGAAAAACAAATAAACTATATATCTCTTTGTAACACTTAATGTTGTTATCTTTATCCTGGTGACATGAAACAAGGACTTAAAGACTTCATGTAATAGTTAAACATGTTACAGAGTCTTGGAATGTTTAAATTAACCAGAGCCATCTAGTTAAACCCTATTATTTTTCAGATGAGGAAGAAGAGAGGGAAACTCCTCCTCAGAAAAACGAGATCAAAAGGGTCCTTATCCTTTAGAAGGAAAATGAGTGGAAGCAGGTGTTGGCTTTAGTCTGGACAGCCAGTGGAGGGGTGTTTCCTGTTTAAAGCAAATTATGACAAATTAATGTTAACAAACAGGAAACTGCATACTGACCTCCTGTGAAATTATTGTTCGTTCTCCTTTTAGACATCAATTGGTGGTGCTGGACATTAGAAATTTGTGGTGTGACTGTCCAATCCTTTTTGAGGGATAATTATTTAAAACATCTTCTTAATGCTAAGAATGACTCCCTGTGGCAAGCAACTTCTTTTTCTCACCTAGCATCACATTCCCTGTCTGATTCTGACACCTGCTTATTCAACAAATATTTCTACTGGTACATGTTATTTTTTAAACAAATTTATTTTGTAAAAATAAATCTACTCAGTTTTTATTTTCATTTTTATTTGATTTGGGGGACTTTCTATGTTTCTTATATAGAAGTTTTAAGTGAAAAATTAAACTTGTTGGGATTCAAAACGTTACAAATTCTGTGCTTTAAATTGATTAAGCTAAAATGAAAAATTCAACACCAAATATGCCATGGTATCTTAAATTGATTCTGTCTTTAAGCCCATAAATATTGCTTGGGGACAGACACTTCTTACTTCTAGACACATGTAGGTATATGGGTCAGAAGAAAGGAAAGCAATCACAGAAGTAAAGTCATGAACATGCCCTTCTAATACTAAGGGAAGAGATTTAGCTACTGTCTGAAAGATTATATTAATGCAGAAAAATAAACTCGATAACTCAGACCATGAAGAGTATTTTTTAAAATTAATTAATTAATTAATTTTTATTTTTGGCTATGTTGGGTCTTTGTTTCTGTGTGAGGGCTTTCTCTATTTGCGGCGAGCGGGGGTCACTCTTCATCACAGTACGCGGGCCTCTCACTATCGAGGCCTCTCTTGCTGTGGAGCACAGGCTCCAGACGCGCAGGCTCAGTAGTTGTGGCTCACGGGGCTAGTTGCTCCGCGGCATGTGGGATCTTCCCAGACCAGGGCTCGAACCCGTGTCCCTTGCATTGGCAGGCAGATTCTCAACCACTGTGCCACCAGGGAAGCCCTGAAGAGTATTTTTTTATGATGTATAGTTTAAATACATGCAATGAACTATCCAGTACAAAGGACCATTTTGTGTAGATCAAGTTTAAAAGGCCATATATAAATAACAAAAAAACTTTCATTAGAAAGTAATAGTCAACAACGTGAGTAGATTTCCTGTATCACATTATATATTAATACCTAGTAGTAACTGGTTGTTGAGGTTTTCATCTTTACAATAGAATTATGAAGACTTATGATATGCCCTTATTTAAGATGTTATTGATAACATATTTATTTTTACACAAGAAAATGTCTCCTGGCATACTTTGACATATTGTAAAGTTCAACTTCACATAGCATTGCATCTTTCTTTGCCTTTTCCTCAGATACTTCCTTACCATCATTATGTTCCTAATGAAGTTGAGAGGGTGTTCATAAATTTCTTTACTTTTTACATACTTAATTTATGTGACCCTTTCATACTGTTCTTGATCCCATGAGAATATATTTTTTTAAAACCAGGGGTAGTTAAGGATGGAAATGAGAGCTAAACAGTTCTAATTATTTTTTTCAAAAGCAATTTTGTTTCTAATTAATTTGGTAAAGTTCACCATTTATTATATCTATCCATGTATCATTATTATCATCATTATATATATTATTATTATTTTATATCTACCTATCATTTCCATTATATTTATTATTGTTATTTTGTATCTGTCTATCTATCTATTTATCTGTCTATAATCATTATCATCATCATCATCATTATCTATGTAACCTGGTCCCTCAGCATGAAATTCTTGTCTCTCCTTACTTTGCCTATTTAACACCTGTTTAGGCTTCAAATTTCAAATCTCTGCTCAAGTATCACTGCTTTGAAGCAAACTTCTCTTGCTGCCCTGTCTAGGTAAAATCACAAGATTATATACATTCATATAGTATCATGCACCTCTCAATCATAGTTGAAATCTATGAAGGCTTCTACTTATTTGTGTGAATCTCCTATTAAGGGTAGATTTCCTATCTGAATTTTAGGTACAGGAGGGTTGAAGTTGTGCTTGTAATTGTATTCCCACTTCCTAGTACAGTTCTTGGCACCTAGTGTGTTATCACTATAGATTTGTAATAAATGAATGAATGAATAATTTTTATTAACCTAATAGGCTAGCATAGCTGTTGGGTTATCTTTTTACACATCTTTCCTTTTGACCCAATAAAATATGAAAAAGAGTAATATATCTTTACAAAATCATTTATTCTGAAGAAAATACTCTTAATATATATATTAAAAATAGATTCTAATTATGCTATGTTCTCATCTTTGGTAAACTCTCTTAATTAGATACCCATCAGATCATGGTGTTTCTAATCAACAGCAACAACAAACAAGCTATTAGTATCTTTCAAACTTTGATGAGCAACAAAATCTCTGGCATGTTTGTAAAAAATTATCTAGATTCCTGAGCTGTACTCAATAGCTACTGAATTTCAATTTCTGTGACTAGAGCTTCAGCATTGTATTTCGTACAGGTTGTCTAGAAATTTTTGTGCACCCTATATTTTAAGAAAAACTGATCTAAAGAAAAGAGATTTTGATAAAGAGTCATAGGAATATTATTCCAGTTCTGACTCTTTTATGTAAGAGCTTTATTCAAGTTTCTGAACCTCTTTAATTCTCAGTTTCCTTACATTTTATAAAGGGGATGATAATATCAATCTTATGTCATTATTGTGAGGGCTGTGTAGGGTAATATATGTAACAGTACTTTGTAAATAGCTATACTAGCATTGGTTAGGCCTTTAACTAACTCAAGAACTTTGAAAATGTCATATGATCTCACAATACTTCATTTTTTACCAATAAAAATGAGAACCTATATACCACATTGATTTATCAAAACAAATAAGGATAGATGTGAAAATGCTTTGGAAAAAAAAGTACTATTATTGGCGGATTCAATAAACAAATTCTATCTTCAGGGGAGTTTATAATGGAAAGGGGAAAAAGTGGTGCTGAAATGATAATGATTTAATGAGCACCTATCAGGTATAATGTAATGAACTAAATGTTATGTACTTTCTCTTTAATTTTTACAGAAAATCTCGTATTGACCCGTGAAGACTGAGTCTCAGAAAGTACGAGTGACTCACTCAAGACAACACAATATTCCAATACTGGACCTGGGATTCAGTTTTGATTCTTAATTGCATATATATCTGAGTTTTAACTCTGTGCTACTCATTAATATGCAACACTTCTTCACATAATTCAACATAGACAGAAAATGTAGATTTCAGAAGTTTAAGAATAATTTTTTTATTGATTAAAAATGGATTTAGAAATAGAAAATATACGATAGAGATGAAGTGAGCCTTGTGGTTGGCTCCCTAATATTCACTCCACCTTTCCCAATGTGGTATAGGGAATTAAACCCCCATTATATGCAGTAGCCCTGATTAGTCTATGCCCATCTTGGCAATCTCACCTGCCCCGCTAGTGACTGGTTCAGGAAGTTAGGTCTAAGCCAATCAGATCATGACAATCGTATTATGATAGGTACTGGTTCAGGAGTAAGCACATGGTCTAAATTGGCAAAGCCAGATGAAGGTATAGACATTTGTAGATACGCTAGTTTTTTCTCCTGTTGTATGTGAACATGAAAGAATTTAGGCCCTATTATTCTTGGCAGTCAGCCTATGATTACAATGAGCTTTAGAGTAAGGCCAGCACTGAAGATGACAGAATGGAGATGGAACCAACCTGTGTCCTTGAAAAAAACTTGAGACATTGGATCAACCAATGAAAAAAATCTGCTTTAGCTTCCTGTCAACATAACTAATAAATTTCTTATTGTTTAAGCCAATTTGAGTTAGGCTTTATATTACTTGCAACTGAAAGCATCCTAAGATACAAAGGATAACAGAAGTACCTTGGTTTACAAAGATTAAAACTGGAATAAGTCATTATCTGTGCTAAGACTGGTTATATTAGCATAAATAATCTGAAAAGGGGATCTCCAACAATATCTAATTACTCCAGATAAATCTTTTGGAAATGAAAAATGACTAAAAGTCAATCAGGAAAACTGAAAGAACAGCCAGCCAACTAGCAACAAACAGCCAGAGCGGTAAACACAGAATACAATGAAATTACTAAAATGACTTAAAAATTTACCTATAGGATATATTAATCACTTTTGGATAGAGACTTGGAGCTTATTAAACATGTAGTATTATAACCAATGAATACCTATGACAATAAAGTTCAACAAAGTATTGAAAATTAAAGAAGGAATTTTAGAACAAGATTGAAAAATCCTATTTCACAAGCCCACAATTAAATAATCTGTGTCATTCTCATTACTACATTCATTAAAAAAAAAAAAAAAAAAAGGCCTGAAAGGGCTGGAGAAATTGCCATGTGAGGACAAAAAATGAAAAGCTAAACTTGACAGCTTTGACTGATGGAGGCTGACTAGATACCTTGACACATGGGAACTCATGCAGGCCTTGCCATTTTCCAGCCAGGTGAGTTAGAAATTCACTTTTGTGAATAGAAAATTCACACAGAATTTTCTAGGACACAGAAAATTCACACAGAATTTTCTAGGACACAGAAAATTCTTTAGACAGTGATGCTGGCAGGATGGGTTTTGCAGTGAATATTCCAAGAAAACAGTTCCTCTGGGCTAGTACTTAAAGATAGAACAGGTGACTTTTTTCTTTTGGTGGCAAAAAGGGATAAATAAAAAAATAGGCCCAAAGACTGGAAAATTCAAGGCATTTCCGAAAAGCAGGAAGACAGATGGTTTAAGTTTGATCAGAGTAGCAGGATTTTATGTGGAGAAAAGGAGGTTGAGGGAAGACCTTGAACAGCAGGACAATGAGTTTGAGCATTTTTATGTAGATAGTGGAGGCCAGTAAATGCTTTAAAATGGGAGGTGGACTAACACATTAGATATTAAAAAGGAAGAGTCAAGAGTGGGAATGAAACATTATTCCAGAATTTCATGCTAAATAAATTGGAAGAATAATGGTACAATAAAGGCGAAATCTGGAGGAGAATCTCAAAAGTTTTCTTTTCAACTTAATGCAATAAATTTTAATTGAAATAATTATAATGATAACACTGAACTGCAGACACAGGAAGATGCTAGTTTGGAGCCTGAAGAGAGTTGAAAAGGTCAGTAATAGTCACTGGGAGCTATGTGATGGGGAATAAATAAGAGTTGAACAGCAACATTGCTGAAAAACATTGAGAGCTTATATGAAATGAAAAACATGATTTTATAGGGGTTGAGTCAACATTGTTCCATTAGATTCTTTATGCCCTACATTTGTTCATAACCAGAAAAAAGGTGATCAAGTTTAAAAGCCGGCATGATAGGCATCAGGAAAGTCATGGATTTCAGGTAGGAATTGAATTAGGTAAAGCTGGTGACCTTACAAGTAAAGTGGAGTCCATCTGAAACTCAGAGGAAGGCAATGACACATAAGCCTTTTCTTTAATGCTCTCATTGAATTTCCTGTCCATTTACAGTTAAACCTCCCTTTATTGCACTTCACAGATACAGTTTTTTTATAAATTGAAGGTTCATGGCAATCCTGAATCTAACAAGTCTATCAGCACCATTTTTCCAACAGCATTTGCTCACTTCACGTTTCTGGGTCACATTTTGGTAGTTCTTGCACTATTTCAAACTTTTTCCCTATTATTATGTTTGTTATGGTGATCGATGATTTTTGATTTTGCTATTGCGACTCACTGAAGGTTCAGATGATGGTTAGCATTTTTTAGCAATAAAGTATTTTTTAATTAAGGTATGTACATTGTTTTTGAGGCTTAATACACACTTAAGAGACTACAATATGTTGTAAGCACAAATCTTTTTAAAATTAAAATGTACTTGATTTACAATGTTAGTTAGTTTCAGGTATACAGCAAAGTAATTCAGTTATACATATATATATTCATTTTTAGATTCTTTTCTATTATAGGTTATTATAACATATTGAGTATAGTTCCCTATGCTATACAGTAGGTCCTTGTTGGTTATCTATTTTATATATAGTAGTGTGTATATTTTAATCTAAAACTCCAAATTTGTCCCTTCCCCTCCCTTTCCCCTTTGATAACCATAAGTTTGCTTTCTATGTCTGTGAGTTTACCTCTGTTTTGTAAATAAATTCATTTCTATCAATTTTAGATTCCATATATAACTGTAACATATGATAGCTGTCTTTCTGTGTCTGGCTTACTTCATTTAGTGTGATAATTCCTAGGTCCATCCATGTTTCTTCAAATGGCATTATCTCATTCTTTGTTATGGCTGAGCAATACTCCATTGTGTATATATACCACATCTTTACTGATACATTTGTTTATGACCACTTATGTTGCTTCCATGTTTTGGCTCTTGTAAATAGTGCTGTTATGAATATTAGGGTGCATATATCTTTTCAAATTATGATTTTATCTAGATATATGCCCAGGAGTGCAATTGCTAGATCATATGGTAGCTCTAGTTTTAGTTTTTTAAGGCACTTCCATACTGTTCTCCAAAGTGGCTATTCCAATTTACATTCCCACTAAAAGTGTAGAAGAGTTCCCTTTTCTCCACCCACTCTCCAGCATTTATTATTTGTAGACTTTTTGATGATGATCATTCTCATTGGTATGAGGTGATACCTCATTGTAGTTTTGATTTGCATTTCTCTAATAATTAGTGACGTTGAACATCTTTTCATGTACTTTTTGGCCATCTGTGTGTCTTCTTTGGAGAAATGTCTATTTAGATCTTATGGCTATTTTTTGATTGTTTTTATTTATTTATTTATTTTTTGTATTGAGCTGTATGAGCTGTTTTTATATTTTGGAAATGAATCCCTTGTCATTTGCATCATTTGCAAATATTTCTCCCATTCTGAGGGCTTTTTCATTTTGCTTATGGTTTACTTTGCTGTGCAAAACTTCTAAGTTTCATTAGATCCCATTTGTTTACTTTTGTTTTTATTCCCATTACTTTAGGAGATGGATCCAAAAAAGATATTACTGCAGTTTATGCCAAAGGGTGTTCTGCCTATGTTTTCCTCTACAAGTTTTATAGTATTTGGTCTTATATTTAGGTCTTTAATCCATTTTGAGTTTATTTTTGTGTATGGTGTTAGAGAATGTTCTAATTTCATTCTTTTACATGTAGCCGTCCAGTTTTCCCACCACATCTTATTGAAGAGACTGTCTTTTCTCCATTGTATATTCTTGCCTCCTTTGTCATAGATTAGATGACCGTGGGTGCATGGGTTTGTCTGTGGACTTTCTATCCTGTTTCATTGATCTATGTGCCTTTTCTTGCACCAATGCCAAACTGTTTTGATTACTGTCACTTTGTAGTATACTCTGAAGTCAAGGAGTCTGATTCCTCTAGCTCTGTTTTTCTTTCTCAAGATTTTTTGGCTATTCAGGGTCTTTTGTGTTTTCATACAAATTTAAAAGTTGTTTTTTTAGTTCTGTGAAAAATATCATTGGTAATTTTTTTTTTTTTGTGGTACGCGGGCCTCTCACCACTGTGGCCTCTCCCGCTGTGGAGCACAGGCTCTGGACGTGCAGGCTCAGCGGCCATGGCTCACAGGCCCAGCAGCTCCACGGCATGTGGGATCTTCCCGGACCAGGGCACGAACCCACGTCTGCTGCATCAGCAGGCGGACTCTCAACCACTGCACCACCAGGGAAGCCCATCATTGGTAATTTGATGGGGATTGCATTGGCCCTGTAGATTGCCTTGGGTTTTATAGTCATTTTGATAATATTAATTCTTCCAATCCAAGAACGTCATATTCTTTCTATCTGTTTGTGTCATTTTTGATTTCTTTCATCAGTGTCTTAAAGTTTTCTCAGTATAGGTCTTTTGCCTCCTTAAGTCGGTTTATTCCTAGGTATTTTATTCTTTTTGATGCAGTGGTAAATGTCATTGTTTCCTTAATTTCTCTTTCTGATCTTTTGTTGTTAGTGTATAGAAATGCAACAAATTTCTGTGTATTAATTTTGTATCCTGCAAGTTCACCAAATTCATTGATGAGCTCTAGTAGTTTTCTGGTAACGTCTTTAGGATTTTCTATGTATAGTATCATGTCATCTGCAAATAGTGACAGTTTAACTTCTTCTTTTCCAATTTGGATTCTTTGTATTTTGTTTTTTCTTCTCTGATTGCCATGGCTAGTACTTCCAAAACTATGTTGAATAAAAGTGGTGAGAGTGAACATCCTTGTCTTGTTCCTGATCTTAGAGGAAATGATTTCAGCTTTTCATGGTTGAGTATAACATTAGCTGTAGGTTTGTTGTATATGCCCTTTCTTATGTTGAGGTAGGTTCTCTCTATGCCCACTTTCTGAAGAGTTTTCTTAATCATAAACAATGTTATATTTTATAAAAAGCTTTTTCTGTGTAAGCATAACTTTTATATAGACTGGGAAAGCAAAAAATTTGTGTGATTCTTTTTATTGTGATATCTGCTTTATTTTGGTGGTTTGGAACCAAAACCACAGTATCTCCAAGGTATGCCTGTACTCCATGTTGCTAAAAAGGCGAAATCTGGAGGAGACTTCAGAGGATGTAGAAAGATTTGGAGGGAAAATCTATTTAAATTATTAAAAATGTATGCATATTTTTCTTTGCAATAAAGTTTTGATAACAAATGTAAATTGTGATGACTCAGTAAATCACTTTTCCTATGTTGTTTTATTTTACTGTTTCTGCTTAATAGAAGTTGTCAATGTAGTTTCAACGATAGTGGTCATTGGATGATCTGAGGATGCTTTGCATATATGCCTTTCACAGTCTTACTGAGAGTATAATGATTTTTCTACTTCCATTGTAAGCAAAAACAAAAGTTATACCACCTCTTCCCCATATTAGTCTAATAAAATTAGAATTTCATGACATTTATCCTGTTTAGTATAATTTGTGAACATGTGGTTGTCATTGGAATTTTGACACCTTGTGAGTTTTAAGCTAAAATGACTCATGCCATTTTTGGTTGAAGAACTTAATTACTAATGTGAGACTCTACACATCACTACGTTTAAAATGTTTATTTAAAGAATTCTTGTGTTCATTTTTAGAAAAACACAAACACTTCTTGGTCAGTTATTACAAACTTCAAGTGAAAGGTAAATTAACCAACAATTTCAGGTAGTTAGGAAGGCATAAATATTTAATGTAGTTTTACATGCGTTGAAGTTGTACACACTGTGTGTATTCCAATATATAAGTATTACTCTCCATCCATTGAAGGTGATCTTTCTGAAATGGAAAATAGACATTTGAGGATCTATTGTGCAAACTGGCAAGAATAATTAAAAATAATCAACTTGTTTATTTAAAACCTCAAGCAACCCAGACGCTATCTTGAAATTAATTTAGTAAGCTAGTATTACATAAATTCTAAAAACAGATGAGTTGAAGAAACCCTGTAGGAAAATAGCATATGGAGTGCTAAAATATGCAAGGTACCATGCTTCTGCAAAGCTTTCTATAAATCCAATATTGGTTTATTGTGTATGACTCATTACAACTCTGCAATGCAAATTAAGACCAAGAAAATGATGTATGCCTATATAGACTTTTAAATTCGTTCAGTCTCACTATTCTTTTATGAATAATTTATAGATATCCCTGTGACATATTTTCTCAAATATACCATGAAGTAAACTTGGAATTATTATTTCCAAAGACACATTAGGCCATACATTTATAAAGCCATTCTTTTTAAGACAGGAGCACCCTTGGCAAAACTGTGAACTAAACTGGAAGTAGTAGACTTCCTTTAATATGTTTTTTTCTGAAGTATAAGTTTTCACTTGTTCTAATTCACCAGGGATTGGTTCCAGTATCCCTTCAGATACTAAAATTTTGGAATGCTCAAGTCCCTTGTATAAAAAGGCATAGTATTTTCATATAATCTACACAATCCTCCTGTATAGTTTAAATCATCTCTGGATTAATTATAACACCTAATAAATGTAAATGCTATGCAAATAATTGTAAATATAATATAAATGCTATATAAATAATTGCCTCCACAATAAATTCAAGTTTTGCTTTTTTGGAACTTTCTAGATTTTTTTTTCCCCTGAATATTTTTGATCCACATTTGGTTGAATCTGCAGATGCAGACTCCACAGATATGGAGAGTTGACTGTATTTAGATTT
This sequence comes from Grampus griseus, assembly GCF_964374135.1. Taxonomy (NCBI): domain Eukaryota; kingdom Metazoa; phylum Chordata; class Mammalia; order Artiodactyla; family Delphinidae; genus Grampus; species Grampus griseus. The sequence goes on from NC_139002.1 coordinate 33,777,730, forward strand.
TCTTTCATGATTTTCCTTGATACCAACATGTTCTGCAAGATATCTATTTGAGACTAGGGACATGTTTCACAGTCATGGAAGTGAGCAAAAGTTGACAAACATGTATCTGGGGTCATTAATTTCACATTTTAACTAACTGAGCAAATCAATAGTCCCCTTAGGACTTAGAAAAGAGTAAGTATTACTTCCTAAGTGCTTAACTTATTGGGCAATGGCTGAGATATAATGGAGAAAAAACTGTCTTAGTGGTTTCTTGATGGCTACTTGCTTATACTCTGAGGATTTTTGCTCTACAACTGTAAGAAGACATTTATTACTATGCAATGTACCATTAGAACTAGGCACAGATTGAAAAAGACTGCTGTCATATGGTGACAGTGAACTTGGTACAATCCCTGTGCCACCAACTAACTCATTGGGAGAAATGGAGACAGTGGGCTTTTGCAGAAACACTTAAATAGAGTAGTCCTGGAGGCTGGATAATTTGTAACAGCTGTTCCATATAATGGATGGTTTACAGGTAGAGTGTTTGTAATGCAGACTATCTCATTCAGGGTATGATTGATGCTTCTTATTAGCTTGACTTAACATTCTGTGAGCTGAGGTTGTGAGACAAATATGTGAGGTTTGATTTACTGATACATACAGATCAGGTGATAAAATGTCTTTGAAAGAGTGATTAAGTATTTAAAATAAAGTTTACTAATAACAGTTCTACTTCTTGAGTTGACACAAAAGAAATAATTATATGAACCAATAACCACCTGAACTTGTTTTATGCCATACTTTTCTGTGATTAATATACACTAACATTAACCAAATCAGAATGCTGACAAATGAGAAAGCTGACAGTTTGGTATAGATGATTAACTTATGTGATTTAGGAAAAAATCCCTTTGTCTGAAATTTTGTACTTTTGACCTAGAATGTTTTAAGATCTAAGACGTAATTCCAGAGGAACTTGAAAACCACTCATACCATTTGTATTCAATTTTTTAAAAAATCTATGTATTTATTTCACAAATACTTCCAGTCTTTTAGTGTCCTTTGTGGTGTTTATAAAGGCTTTCTACTCTTTATTTTAAGTTTTGCATTACTTCATTGTCAACTAAACTAAAGGCATGGCAAAGTCTCATGTAAGCATTCATAGAATGCATATTTATGTTTTAAAAATATTGAACACAGTGATTTAAATCAATTTTATAACATATATTTGGGGCTCATTTCATGTGTTATCAAGCTGGTGACATTTAGATAGGCAGATAGTGATGACTGTCACTGATAGGAAAGCAGTACTCTTAGGATTATGACGTCTCTATTGTAGCCTCATCTACACATCTTTTCTAGAATGAAATATAATTTGTGTATTTGACTTTTTTTTTTACTCAATCTTATCCTCTTGGTGACTTTGTGTAACCATACTTCAAGCCCTTCAGTATTTATTTCACATATGGGAAATTCTCTTGTACACTAAGGTAGCTATTGTAGGTTGTTCAAGGATGGAGGCCCTCAAAACAGAATCTTCAATGTAAATAAGTACATATTAATGTAAGTAACACACTTCTGGAAAGTGAGACAAGGTTTCATTGACTCAGTTAACTGAATATACTGAGATGGTCCTAGTGATATTTCACAGTTTATACTAATGACAGTAAACCTGCAGGGAAAACAATTATGCCAAGCTTATCAACATGCTGATTTGACTCTGAGGAAGGAGAGGCAGCCAAAATGCTCCCACTCCCCTTTAGAATGTATTATCAAATTATAATTGAACAAGATGAACATTTCAGTGGATAATGAATAATAATTCATTATCCATAATAATGGATAATCAGATAGGATTGCCTGTTGGATAAATGTGGGCCATTCTCTTGCTTATAGGAACCATGAAGAACAATGATTCATTTTCTTAATCTTAATGATTAGGGAAACAGAAATTCTTCTAGTTAAGAATATCAACAACAATAACTAGCTTTTACTGAGAAGCATTCTACCATTTGAAATCTCATTTCATTTTCCTATTAAATCTGCAAATTAGGTATTATATCCCCATTTCACAACTGAAGAGTCCAAAAGAGGTAAAATGACTTACTATGGTCATCCAGCTAGTGTCAGAGTGAGATTCAGGTCCTGGCCTGGGTCATTTTTATGATGCTACGTTGTATGGGCTGGGTAACCTGGCTTCTATCACAGCCACTGTAAACAACTTGAGTCATTTTTAAATTGGACTATTGAGATTCAGCTAACATTTACTGAGCACCAGCTATAAACTAGTCCAGTGCTGAGTGTACCAGTTGCCCCAAGATCTTGCTTTTCCAAATGCAGCACAAGTAGAGCAGATCTTTCCCCAAGTAGAGCAGATCTTTCCCCACTACTTTTTGCACATTTTGAATGTATGCAGTTTTATTTTCTCACAGCAATAATTAACCTTGCAGCTGTCACTTTTATATCTCAGCTTTTCAATACTTGCCCATGTTGACTCTTGCAGAAGTAATTCTCTATTTTAACGTTTTAATTCTCTATTTTAACTGTTTTTTAATAAAAGTAGGAACTGTTTTTTTTTTCCTTTCCTTCTCAGTTTTTAGGTACCAATGATGCACAAATTTCCGAAGGCAAAATTTACTGATATACTCAGTCAATAACTTAGAGACCCATGTGCTCATGACTGCCAATCTTTACACATAATGTATCAAATTAGATTTTCTCCATACATATTAAGCAACATGTTTTACACACCTTAGTTTTAAAAAATACAAAAGAGAGACATGCATTTGAAAGATGTTTACCAAGAACGAGTGACTTTTTTTTTTCTTAGCATTAACAGACATCATCTGGTGTTCAGTTTTTTCCCTACTCTTTCACTTCACTTGCTCTAACTCATTACAGAGCTAATTGCCTTTGTAATTCCAAATTAAGGAGTAGTGAAATGGAGACATTACCTTGCCAGGTGTTTGGGAGGACAAAATCCAATATGCAGTAAAAGTTTCTTCCAATCGATATTAGCCCTCTGTTCAATCTGCATGGATTTTGTGTTGATTAATGAAGAATCATTCAGAGTCCAGGCTACATGTTGTATTGTGTTACATAAAATCAAGAAAATAATTAAGAATTGAGTATTGATATAGGTGGAAATAAAACAAGATTTTGGGATAGAAACTAAAGTGAACTCACCAATTTTCTATTGTCTTCCTTGGAGATGTGACCAGTCATTGGGTTGATATTTGGCAGAACTTTTGCTTGGAACTTGGGTTCCACATTTGGGTTATCAAAAAAGGGCCATGCAGGACAGGAATAAAGACGCAGACGTAGAGAACTGACTTGAGGACACGGTAAGGGGGAAGGGTAATCTGGGATGAAGTGAGAGAGTGGCATGGACATATATACACTACCAAATGTAAAATAGATAGCTAGTGGGAAGCAACTGCATAGCACAGGGAGATCAGCTTGGTGCTTTGTGACCACCTAGAGGGGTGGGATAGGGAGAGTGGGAGGGAGATGCAAGAGGGAGGAGATATGGGGATATATGTATATGTATAGCTGGTTTACTTTGTTATAAAGCAAAAACCAACACACCATTGTAAAGCAATTATACTTAAATAAAGATGTTAAAAAAAAAAGGGCCAAGTAGTATGTATATACCCTACAGAACTATGTATTCAGGGCTTCACATGAAAGCAAATTACTACCCAATACTCTAAAGACACGCTAAAACAATATAGGTAACAGTCACAGAAAACAATATATTCAGGAAAATAAAAAGGTCAGGTTTTAGAAAGGACTGGTGGTGGGTTTAGGCTGTGTCTATATGAAGTATATAAAAAGTAAGTAAGATGATATTTCCAAACAAACAAATGAACAGACAGATAAAATGTACTTCCAATATTTTACCTAAATAATATTGGTGACTTTAAGGACACTTTTTTGAACATCAAAGACCATTTTTTAAATTTTGTGTTTTTTTTTTTTTCATGACTCTTGGCACAATTCACCCATAAGTAGATGAGAAACAATGAATATCAAAGCTTTGAAAGAATAGCAGCAGCGATTGTATGGAAGACAAGGCACTTTTTAAAGCAACTGGTAGTTTTTTCCTTCCCTCATAGTTGGAGCAATTGGAAGAAAGTTTAAAATAAGAGAATGAGGACAGATCATGCAGAAAGAGGTCTATTATTTATTGATGCTTAATATTCCTGAAGGTATTTTTTTCCAGAAGTAATTTTTTTCTATCAAAACCTAGAGTGTTTGAATAAGAAGCCCCACAAGATGTCCTGAGATAATAGTTATTAGAGTTTTGATATTATATATGATTGGCAAGATGTAAGGGTCAGAAGAAATTCAGACTTGTCAGTAGGGTTAGAGGTCATTTAGGTCAAGGTATAAGATAGGGGTGATCAATGATGCTGAGTCTTCTGGTCATGTGGTCCAAGATTAGGTACTTTATAGGATTAGAGAATGTGAGGCTTATCCTTAGAGGCAGATGAGAGTGAAAATGTGTTGTGTTCCCAAGCTGATATAGAGTAACTTCTGTTCTCTTTTTGGCTTAGCAAATAATTACATGTCCTTTAATCCTGCCCATATATCACATCCTTGATAAAAATTCTGTGACTTCTAGGCAGAGCTTCTTACTCCATTCCCTTATTTCTCACAGGACTCTTTTCTTTTTGTTTCTCTCTTTCTTTCTTTCCTTATTTCTTTCTCCTTCCTTCCTTCATTTTCCTTCCTTCCTTCCTTTCTTCCTTCCCTCCTTTCCAACCTTCTTTCTTCTTTTCCTCCCTTCTTTCCTCTCTTCTCTACCCTTCCCTTTTTCCTCTCTTCCTTGTCCTTCCCTTCCTCTTCATCTTTTCCCAACTTCCTTCCACAAATATTTATTAATACTTTTCAAGACCTATAATGTGTCAGGAACTAAGTATGACCAGGGAATACAGTGATTAATAACACTGAAACAATTTGGCAATTGTTGGTGGAAGGCAGTGTAGTAATTTAAAATGCTTGCTTTGAAGTCAATCTCCCTCGACTCTGCTCACTATTCTTCCACTTATTAAGGTGAAATTTGACAAGTCCAAAACCTCTCTGATCCTTAGTTTTCTTATCTGCATATTGGAACTAAAAATAGTATCCCTCTCATATTGTTTTTATAGGACATTCTGAATGTACTGAGTGAAATAATTCATAGAGAGCCTTTAGCACAGTGCCTGGTATATAGGAAAAAGTTAATAAATGTTAGCTGTTTTTATTATTATTAATGGAGCTTATGATCAGAAAACAAAATGTGCTGTTTATATATCTGTAATAGTATTCCTTGTATTATGTTGTAAGATGTTCCTTCATGTTGGAGACATCAGTTGCTCATGGTTAGCTGGTTCTTAACACAGTGTCTGCCACATAATATGTGCCCTATAAATGTTTGATGAATAAGTATTGAATGAATGAGTGAAGGGTGAGCAAGGGTTAAAGTTAAGCAACCTGCCCAAAGTCACACAACTAGTAAGACCTTGTGGGGATGTGAGACAACCTGTCTGACTTCAAAGCCCATGTTTTCCTTAAGATACTACACCACCTCTCATGTATTATCACTTGCCTCTCTCCACCTACTGTGATTTGGTTATTACACCCATCATTCCATTGAATTTACCCTTGCCAAAGTCATCAGTGTATTTTAAATTGCTCAAACCAATGGTATCTATTTGTTCTCTATTTACTTGCATTTGACACTCTTGCCTATTTTCTCCTTCCTGAAATTCCCTTTTCTTGTCCCTAAGACTTGGTTTCTTTGACTTTCCTCTTAGTTGCTCTGTGTTTGTCAGCTACTTCCCAATCTTCTTTGTAGCTTCCTCCCTGCCTTCAACAGAAGTGTTTCTGAAGCTTCTATCCTGAGCTTCTTCCTCTTCCCATTCTTCACATGCTGTCTCTGCAATTTCATTTTCATCTGATCATGCTCAAATCTACATCTCAACTCATGCATTTTCTCTCCTGAGATCCATAGCCACAAATCTATTTGCTTACTGGGTATTTCTCTCTGGAGAGCCTTATTTTAAATGCTCTTGCTTTACTCTCAATTCACTTATTTACTTATCTTCCAGATTACATGAAAAGCATGATCATTCTTCATTAGGATGGCCACATAATATATCAACTAAACCAGGACAGTTTTGAGAGAAGGGACTTCATTAATAATTACGCTGGCACTCCAGGTATAACTTGGAACTGTTTTGGTCTAACCAGAATGTGACTTCCCTCCCACTGACCACTCAGTTAAACATAACCACTGGCATTCATTCTTGCCTCCTATTTCTCATTTTCCATAGCCAGTGAGCCACAAAGATCTGTAGCTTCTGTCTCCCTCCTATCTTTTGAACATTTGCTTTCCTTTCCATCTCAATTACCATTGCCTTTTTTCATACGCTTCTTGTTTCTTGTCAGGATTTTTGCTGTGGTCTCCCATTTCATCTCACGCTCATCTAAAACATCTTCTACATTTGTCAGAATGATCCTCTTAAAGTGCATATCAAATCATGTGCCTTTCCTGCTTTGGCCCTTTGATGGATATCCATAACCTGTGGCATAAAAGTTATGTTCTTTCCCAGGGCATCAGAAAGCACTTATACCCAATCCCATCTCACCAGTTCTCCCTCTTGCACACTAGAACTGCCCTGACATATAGTAGGTACTAACTAAACAATGAATGAAATCAGCGTTTAAGACATAACTCCACACACCAAGAACTTATTTCAACACGTTTACATAAATGTGAAGTAATACTAAATGCCATTATTATATTAGGATAGATATGTAAGAAAAACAGGTTATGTCTGTGGAACAAAATACATAGTGAAATGTATATATGATTTGTGATGCAAAAATATATATGATGTAAACTCCAGTTGATTAGATTTTTCTTAAAATGGAAAAGTGAAATCAGTGTACTTGTTTCAAAATAGCAAAATGCTCTCCAGAAAGTCTAAGTCAATTGATGGAAATATCAGTGTCTAAAAGAGAACTTGGCTTCCAGTAGGCACTCAATATTCATTGAGTGGTTAAATACAAGAAATTTAGTCTCCATCAATTGGTTGTCTGTATGCAATGACAATTCATTTGTGCATTTTATATATAACTGTTTCAATCATTTAGTCATTTGAGTCAAGTCACTTAAGTCAACTACCACTTCAGTGAACCAAACTAAATGTGCTGCAGAAAATCCAAATGACTGATGAAAAATGTTACTTTTTAGTCAGTTAGTAAAGAGTTCCTCAGATTAGAAAACAACCATATGAAAAATACAAGAGAAAAGAAACTAAACTGCTATTCAGTGTCTAAAAAAAATGTTACATGTGTCAATCAAACTAGTTAATGTAGAAAATGTCTAAGCTAGAAAAGCAAGAGATTGATATAAGTTATTTAAAAAGTCTTACCCAATACTAGTGATAGTAGTGAACTAAAATTTCCACAGTGATGCAGCATATTCCAATAAGACATTGCATGAAGGAGATTAGATTTTCTTCTAGGTAAGGACATTTTATAACTCCATTTTAAAGATTTTTTAAATATTGGAAAAGCAAATATATTAACTGAATAATTTCAATTCTGCTCTAAAACATAAATGATTTGCAGATTTGTTTACTATTAATATTAATTACATTAAAATTACACTGAAGACATTTGTTATTGTCCTTTTGAGTCTCAAATACCGGCATATCGTCAAACCCAGCTTTGCTTTTTGTGATTTATGGCTCTTTTTCTTTTTCACTGGAGACTTTTTTGAGTCCAAGACATTACTCTACCAAAAGTTTGTGCAATCTCCAAGCCTGTCATTTCTTATTAGATAAATGGTGGAAAAGAAAAACTGTGCAAACTCTATCTTCTAAAAGATAATTGTGCTAAACACGTGCATTTTAAAGCTTGAAATTTTCAGAAGTGATCAGATGCTAAAGATAGACATTTATATCAATGGTTCATAAGGGTAGTGCTTTGAGAGATATAAAGATAGAGCACATTAATACTGCTCAATTCTCAAATCTAAATGTATTAGGAATATGTTCAAGATTTTCACTGAACTTGAGTTTCCCTTTGTATGTGGAAAAGTGATAGTATGTACTTGCATCTTTCCAAGGGCAAAAGGCAGAAAATTCTCAAATTTTCCTCTTTCACTGGTGAGAATCACTGAAAATTATAGCTTGGAGAAAATTTGAAGAGTATTTAATCAAAGGTTCCAAATTGGTTTCCATTCGATGGTAACTGGTATCTTTTTTTTTTTTTCAACTATTTGAAAAATAAAACAAAACAAAACAGATAACAGTTCACAACTAGCTAAAATGTAAAGTCTCTTTTGCTCTTGGCTGGAGTTAAACCACCTACTTTTTTGTTTGTTTGTTTGTTTGTTTTGTGGTACGCAGGCCTCTCGCTGATGTGGCCTCTCCTGTTGCAGAGCACAGGCTCCGGACGCGCAGGCCTAGCGGCCATGGCTCACGGGCCTAACCGCTCCGCGGCATGTGGGATCTTCCCGGACCGGGGCACGAACCCGTGTCCCCTGCATCGGCAGGCGGACTCTCAACCACTGCGCCACCAGGGAAGCCCTCCACCTACTTTTTTAACAGTGGCTACCTCATGATAAAAGATTTTGGTGAAAATTAAAATAGAAATATGAATTAATGATTACTTCAACACGATAAAATCTTTCAAAACGTGACTCTTGAGGCAGAATAATAAAAAATGATCTTTTGTGTAAAAAGCTGGTGAAACCTCTGAGGAGTCTTTAATATGTTAATCTTATAGATGAGAAAGCAGAGTGAGACAACTTTGTTATAACTGATCTTCCTCTTTGCTAAAGTCCTTTTTTTCCTGTAGATTTATACATAATTTAATAGCTCTGCCAGGCTGGCTTCATGGGTGTGTTACTTGTGCAGTCACATAAGGTCCTTTCCTTAGAAGGTCCCTATACTTGGATTAATGTTCTGCTGTCACTGCCTTGAAATTCTTATCAAGCTTTGAACAGGGGACTCTGAATTTTCATTTGGCACTGGGCCCAACAATTTATGAAGCCAGTGCTATAGCTATGCCTATGTCTTTATTTCATTATTTCCCCTAAAGGATGTAGGTTATCCAGGGAGCTTTCTTCCTTGGTGTTTCTCACCCCATTCCCAAAGATGCCTCTCATACTAGTGGACAAGTGGACATAGAGCCACACAGAGGGCTGAGACCTTGGCATCTTCATCTTTCTATTCCAACTGCCTGGTTCAAGGCTTGATACAGAGCAGGTGCTGGATGAATGGGTGAGTGAATAAATGAATAGCAAAGTATCAACAAATACCTGTTGACTTATTTAATTGACAGAACAGTCAAACTTTTAATAGTTTCAGGTTTGTGGGGCTTCCCTGGTGGTGCAGTGGTTAAGAATCCGCCTGCCAATGCAGGGGACACGGGTTCGAGCCCAGGTCCAGGAATATCCCACATGCCGAGGAGCAAGTAAGCCCTTGTGTCACACCTACTGAGCCTGCTCTCTAGAGCCCATGCTCCGCAACAAAAGAAGCCACCATGATGAGAAGCCAGCGCACAGCAAAGAAGAGTAACCCCTGCTCTCCGCAACTAGACAAAGCCCGTGAGCAGCAACAAAGAACTAGTGCAGCCAAAAATAAAATAAATAAAAAGTAAATAAATTTATAAAAAAATAATTTCAGGTTTGCAATAAAAAGTGACTAGATGGATCAGGAGAGACTAAAGGTAAATTATTCAAAGAAAAAAAATTTATTGGAAAGAATAAATAGAATTGAACTGATGAAAAGTTTAAAGCAAGTAAGACTGAAATACAGTTTGAACTCCAGGTTAAATCAGAAGTGATGGGTGGAAGGAGGTACGAATAATTAAAAGCAGTTAGATTTTTCTCAACAAGGTGTGTCCTGATGTGGATTCTTTCTTCTCAAATTCAGTTTAATACACATCAGATTCATCTTGTAAACTGTAATTAAAGAAATAAAATTTGTTGTCCAAGTTTGGGGAAAGGAGGATATATAGGTTGTGTGTTCAGAAGGAACCAAGAGATTATTGATTCTTCTTTGACTATTCCAAGAGTTTCTTGATCTACAGTTTTGCATTAATAAACAGAGTAGTATGAATAAAAATTTGCATGAAGAAGAGGAGTTTTTATTGTTTCCTTTGCCTCTAGGCAGAATAGACAGAGCTCAGGCTCTGGTTCCCAATTAGATTAGCTAAACACATTTTATTCTTTAAATGATGATAGTTTCTTACCTTTATATTCTCTTTGGGAAACATATTTCTTACATTCAGTTTTGTAAAATAAAATCAAATAACAAAAAACTAACACTCCTTTCTCTGGAGTGTTTTATGTTGTGTTTGATCACCTACCTCTCATATTGCTTGGGAGTATCGGTTCTTTACAAATTATGTATCCCCCCCAGTGAGGTTATCTCTTAATGGTCTATCTCCTTTACCTTGGATAATATAATACAGATTTATTCATCTTTAAAGAGTTCCCTATAACATTGCCTAGACTTACTTTCTTTCTTTTTGCTATATCACACTTGAATAAGTGACTTAAATTGTGCACAGATGTCCAGGTGTGGCTTTAATTTCTTTTTATTTTCCAGCAAAATAACTTATTTTAACATATTCATTACTTCTATTATGGTTCTACAAATTATGCATGGTGATGTTATGAGGCTGATTCACTGAATACTAAATATGTTGGAGCAAGCAATTTTATGCTTCAGATGATTATTTATGGGAAAATTCAATTTTTGGAGGATGATAATAATGGTGGGATAGATGTGAGTAATAGCACTGACATTCACAAGCAAAATAAAGCAAAAGTGGAAACAAGCAAAATAAAGCAAAAGTGGAAACAAGCATTTGGGGTAAAGATAGCTTTAAAGCAGTGAGTGGGAAGAAAAGCAGGGAACATCACTAGTTAGGGACTCTCAGATTCTAAACAGGCAATGATGAGGTCTTAGGACAACACACATGATCTCCAATTTAGTGTGCTTATGGGGCCAGGTGAAGAATTGTAGGATTTTGTGAGATGCCCAAAAGAATTTCATAGACTATCTCTAATGGGAAAGGAGATGATCTCCTAGACTGATCTAGGAGAATATAGATTTTTAGTCCCCTAAATCTCCACTGAAATAGAATTACAGAGTTACAAAAACATATTCCTTGCCACCTAAGAATGTTCCTCATTCTCAAGACTGAGCAAAGTGAACTGCTGAGGCAATCCAATGAAGGTACCCTATAAGAAGTATGGTGAAATTGTCTTTACTGCTCCCATTTTTATGACACACTTGAATAAGTGTGCTTTAAGGATTCTGCTGCTGGAATTGTAGCCATCATTAGAAAAACTTCATCTAGAACTCTCAGCTTTGGTCCTGTGGCCTGTACTATTAGAATGCCCCAAATTTACAAATCAACGAATGGAGGAGTGGGAGAAAGAAGAATGCAGGGTAAAACTATTTTGAGTTTCATTTCACAAGCCAAACTTAGAAACAGCAATATTCAAGCATCCAGGTTCCTTAAATTATCAGGAACCATTAACTTACAAAAAATAATTGTAAAAATAAAATAAGAACCAGAACCTTTAGTTCAGTTTTTAAATCTGCCTAAAACCAACCAGGCAGAAGAGGCAAGCTATTTTTATTAATTTTAGAAAAATAATACAAATATATAATAGAAAATTGGTGATGAAGCAACTCACTTCAAAGGAAAGCTTGAGCTGCATGTTACATGAATATTCAGACAATAGCAACCTGTTTGAAATTGCCATTGAGTATAATTCCAAATTTCTGCATTTTATCATCTCCTAGGCATAAATCCAAAGGCTAAAAGAGCAGAACACAAAAAAGCCAAGCCTGAATTATGTTCTAAACCCTGTTGAATTTAATTTTACTTACAAAGCAGAATGTTACTTTGCCACTTAAATATTCCCCTCATGGCCCTGTAAAAATACCTGGTTTCTTGTTATCAACCTCTAAATTGTGTTATTTATTTAGAAAGCTCCAGTTTTAGGAGCATCATTCTAAATTACTAGGCAAGTTCTACACAATAAATACACATAATCTAAAACAAACTGTAGTGAGAGAAGAAAGCAATTTTCTATAAATTTGACTGCAGCGTCGGGTTTGCTGTTCCATAAGCCTTATAACTTTTAAAGGCATAAAGGAAAATTTTTAGCTAAATGAAATATCATGAGAGGCTGAGCACTTTAAAATCTTGATGTTTTATAATAGAGTAATACAGATACACATTCTTGTTATAAATTTGGAGAAGAGTTCAAATAACCTTCTGAACAGAACCATCATGTACAAAGAAATGAACAAGCCGTCACTCACTCAGATATACACTTGTTTCAAAACAACATTTTACTTGAACCAGTGGTGGATATACTACCCAAAATCAATAAACCTTGGATGACACATACAACTAAAACAAAGAGATGATGAAGCTTACATAGACCTTATATTTCCTGCTCAAGATTTTTATAATATTAATGAATTCTTAAAAAAAATTATGATTGGAAAACACTCCAAGTGGATAAGACAAGTTAATCTAAGATATAAGTTTTTGCTATAGATTGTGAAATTTTTCTTTGCAGAGATCATGCAAGGGGTCTTAGCATGCAGTATTCACACCAGTCAAAATGTGATTGTTTAAAATTGAAAAGGGAGAGGTGAGATTCTGGTAATGTTCTAGTTCTCTTAAATGGTAATTTTATGGTGTAATGGTGTAAAGTAATTTCATCACTTTGTGATGTTTTTTCTTTGAGTTGTATACCTGTACACCTATGATTTTAAAATTTTTCTGCAGGTATATTTTTGCTCCATAAAAATGCTAAAAGGAAAGAAAGAAAGAAGGAAAAATGAAAAGGGAAAGAGAGCAGAAAGAAAGGAAGAAGAGAAATAGAGAAAGGAAGGAAGGAAGGAAGGAAGAAAGGGAGAAGGAAAGAAGAAAGAAAGAAAGAAAGAAAGAAAGAAAGAAAGAAAGAAAGAAAGAAAGAAAGAAAGAAAGAAAGAAGGAAAGAAAGAAGGAAAGAAAGGAAAAGAAAAAGAAAAAAAGGGAAAATATTACATGCTAAGAGCTGCATTTCCCATACTGGGGAATAATGTGCTAAAAGAAATTAGTGCTGTAGTCATTTACTTAATTCAAATAAGATGTAGCTTTATAGGGTCACAGAATCTGGCAGCCTGGTTCATGGTTGGAAACCACTTAACTGTCATTTCTGCACAGAAAGATTGTGTTGAAATTTCCAGACTTTTAAAAAATCCCTGTTAACAGTCGCAAATGCCACCATATTAGGCACACAGTTTTCCTGTTTCACGAAGTAGAATTTAGAAGTTCGTGGAGGAAAAAAAGTGCCTGGGGGTTCCACTAGCTTTGCATTTGAAAAACACATACATAGAAAAAAAAGTGTTGTCTCTGTAGTGTCAAAGTGTCTTTGTGACTCAACTGTTGAAAATTTCTGTTTGGCATTAAGTTGGGTAAACATCTAGTAACAACTTAGTACTAAAGGTGTCTTGGACCTGAAGTTGGCTCTGTAGGTTTTGTCTGTTTCTAAGGAACAAGTTTCCATGTAATCTTTTCAAAGGCAAAAGGTTAAGCAAAAATGACATATATTGTAAAATCGAAAGTAAAAGGCACAGTACTGATGTGCTCAAAGTCCATGCATTTAAATTCCTTTGTATGATAATTTATGGTGATCATGTCTTCAGACTGCACTATTAGCATACTCACCCCTAACAAGAAGTTCTGCCTCATCTGACACACTGTCTGCTGTGGTCTGTACCCTGCAGCCATATCTCCCAGCATGCATCAGAAGGATGTTCCTGATCATTAAATCTGCAGAGGATGCTTGCTGAAAGAGGGATGAAGTGCCAGTTTAAAATGTTGCAAATCTGCCTAGTTCAAGGTGGTTTAAGGGGAACTTTGCATATTCAGTCAAAGGGCCCATTTTTGGTCTTACAATTTATATTACAACAATTCAGAAATCAAACATACCCTAATTTAAGGAACACAGGGAAGCTATGCTTTCAACAATTGCTAATAACGGGTTTGAACATTTAATATTGAATATAATAAGTTAGCAGCTACAATATTTAAAAATATTTAAATATGCACAAACAAATTCATATCTTTAAAAGTACAGGAAAAATAATCAGTGAGCAAAAATTGTTGCTTTGCTATTCAGAGACAGGATTATTTTTGTGGCAAGAAAGCAGTATTGAAAGGAATAACAACACATGGAAATTAATTATGAGGCAACAGTAGTCAAAATACTATCTTGTGTGGCTTTATTGAATGGCTGCTTTCATAAGTACACTGTGGGCAACAGAATGAAGTAGTGCTTAGATGCAAGAGTGCTGGTCCCAAAACCATGTGTTTTCACTTCACAGAGATTTATTCCTTCCATAACCACCACCATCAGGAGTAGGGTCAGCCTGAATCTCTCTTAATCAATGCAATTACAGAGCACAAAGGCACCTCAAAACATTTGATCCTTGTTGGAAGCACGATGATTAGAACACAGTTGAAGAACAACTGCAGTTAAGGAGATCAATAAGTATCAGGGAGATTATCTTTTAGATGTATCAGTTCATGGGATCAGTGCTGATCCTACACTTTAGTATGACTGGTACAACCTTTCATTACTTAATCTTGTCTTTCATTTACTTTAACAGGAAAGATAGATTTCAATTTTCATGAATGTGTAAAGAGCTGATATTTACAACAACGCATGAGGTATTCTTTTCAGAGAATGACATAGTGAAACTCCAATATGCTCTTCAGTTTCCATGTTGCAATCAAAAACAATTCACTGGAATGAGTATACGCATGCAGCATGAAATGACATCTTCAAAGAACTCAACACTCCTCTCCAACGGTAGTTGGGCACGTGAAAGAATGTTTAATGCAAGCTATGGAGAAGCACCCCAGATTGGAGAAGCACCCCAGATTAGAGATCTTTAATTTGTTGATGGAATGGGTGAATTATCTTAAAAAATGGTGTATTTGTCCTTATAGGGCAGTGGCCTGATGAGTATTTAAGACTTTAGTTGTTCACCTTTATTTTGAAATAAACTAATGGACTATATAAAAATCATGAAAATGAGAGGAATTTCTGGAAATCTGTTGGATTCTTTTTTTTTTTTCTTAGCATTTTCTTAGCATTCGTAAAAGGGTGAGAAGTCATTGGAAATTTTTACCTCTCAAATGATGTGTGTTTCTTTTAATGAATCAATTAACTGTATACTATGTTTTAGCCATTTCTTTCTGGTATTTCATTTCTGGTTTGTTTGTTATTTTTCCTTCCCATTAGTCTTATGATAGGAACTTCTAAGGGTGTTGACGTTTCCTCTCATGAAATAATTGTTAAGACATGGTCTAGTTCAGTCATTTACAAGGGAATGCTTCTTGGTGAGAATGCATTACAATGTTATAACAATAATTTCAAGGAATGTGATATTTGTCCAATGAATATCCTCCACTGCTAATTTCCTTAGATAAAATTGTTACTCAAATTTCATTTTCTCATCTGTACTAGACTAAGTGATCACTTCTTTCAAACCTGAAAAGGAAATTAACCTTAAAAAAAACCTTTGATTTCACTTTGGGAAACAAAAGCAAACTGTAAACATCATAAGCCATGGCTCAGTTTCAAATCTACATAATATAATACTGTCTAAATGAGCTTAAATATATTTACCAATTTATATAGTATGGATCCATCTTAGATGTGAAGATCTCCTTTTACCCATGGATTTCTAAGATGCTCTCCTAGTAGGGTACTCTGTTAAATTAAGAATCAATGTGCACACCATGGGCCTAGAATAGGGCCTATGTTTAATGAAAAAGCCAAGGAGATGCCTAGAAAATCAGAGAGGACTTTACTATTTCCAGAAGTAACACATCTGAAAGACTGTAGTCTTAGTTACTGGAGTTTTTTGTTTGTTTTGTTGTTCTTTTACTTGCTTGTTTTCCAGTTTTCCAAACTGATTGGTGGTAGTTTAACAACAGAAAAAGTAATGATTGTAAGTCATTTTTCAGGCTCACGTTTTTGACAAAATTATCTCATAAAATCACATTCTCGTGATTAAATAATTGATTGCCTTTTTTTCCAGATCTTTTTCTTCCCAAATAATTGACTTCTATTTTTCCTGGACAAAAGTCTTAAAACTTTTGTCCTTTTCATTGAATTGTAGTGAAAGAAAACTTAATGGGATTAAGAAGAGGCTTCATTGAAAATCACATAAAGGTCCAAGGGATTCAGAAGGGTAAAACATAGATTATCTTTTCCATGTTGTCCTTTCCTTGGTTCCTGCAATTAACAGCATGCAATGCTCTAGAAACTGGCTGAAGTTCCATCACCATCATCAGGAATAAAAGCCTACAGTCTATTGTATATCTACTAATGACAAGACTATTGGAGGAGTTGAAATTGTCTCATTTGGGGCCCATTCCTCCTCTTTTGGATTATATCTGCATTATATTTTTACAATTCTAAACAGGGAAGATTAAAAGTAAAATGAATGAATTATGAACACTAAACCTAAATTACCCTTTCAGGAGATTTACTGATCTTTCTAGAGAAGTAATGAGAAGAATTCATGTGGGAGCCCATTACACTTAATCTCAGCCCACAGTGTGCAGTTCCTGAGAGAGAACTCCCACAATTTAGTGCAGTTTTAATGAAATGGTTACTTACAGCAGATGTTTGCTTTCTTAAGCTTAAACCTCATTTTCACTTTTTCTCTCTTGGGAGTTACTCTCTCTTTTCTTGTTTTCTTTGACACTTGTTTGACACTGCCTTTTCTTTGCTGCTTTCTTTGGCTTTATGAATAAATTGTGTTATGTGTTGCTTCAAAACAACTTTCCCACAACCAGTGCTTAACACAACACTCCAAGTGTTGTGCATCTAGCATACTGCATGCCACATAGTGGGAGCTCAATAACTATCTGTTGAATGGATGAATAAATGAGGGCTCTTTAATAAAGAGGCTCTCCGTTCACTCTCTGTGGGAGTGGCAACACTGCTAAGTCATTTACATTTCTTGGTCACATACGCTCATTAGAGCAGTTGCTAGATTACTGTAACTTTTATTTATGACTCGGAAATAATAGAGGAAATATCATCCTTCCACTCAAGTCCAGTTCTTTATTGGCTTTCACTTGGACTAAGGGTCCTGCTCATCCAACATAAGACTGCCAGTTAAGACTTCCTAAAAATGGAAGCATATTTAACTTTGCTGTTCAAAGTGCCTGTTAACTTTTGCTGCCTTGAGGATAAAGTCCAATTTCCTTGTTTCAGCAGAGGTCTACTCAGAGCATGATTCCACCTCCTATGCTGAATTCTGTGCTTCTATGACATTAACCTCACATTTCTTCCTACACCGGAATACTTCCCATAATTCTGCCTGTTCTGTTACAGATGCTCATTCTTCTTTGCCTGGAAAGATACTTTTAGACACAGTTCAAATGCCTTCTCCTTGGTTAAGCCTTTCTTCATTAGTTCTGCCACTGTTTAGTTTTGCTTCATTAGCACTCTGCTCATGTCTCTGAACTATCACTTGACATTCTTGGAAATCACGCCTAAGGGCATTCCCAGAGCTGAGCTGGGCACTAGGGCAGCCGATTGTATTTGGGTGAGCTAATGAACGCATGGATGGCTTGCTTCCTTCCTTCTTCATGCCTGACAGTACCTCCTCCCCTCCCTCTTTTTTCTCTTAAAGAAATAAGGAAGGGAAATAGGAAAGACTATGGAGGAAGACAGCAGAAAAGAGTGCTGAAAGAGTATATACAGGTTTTGGTATGACACAGAATTGTGTGAACCCCTGCTCTGCCACTTATTAAATTTTGAACTTGGGAAAATTACTCTATTGCTCAGAGATTCTCTCACAGCTTCAATGTGATAATGCAAGTAAAGCCCATGGCAGTGTGTCTGGCACATAGTAAATGTTTGATAAATGTTATCTGTTAAAGGGCACTATAATTGCATTCTTAGCCAAGAGGAATATTTCCTTAATTGGTATTCACTCCTTCAACAAACTGTATATCAATGTTTTCCATAGTTATAGTAAGTTTTCTGGTAAGTGCCTAGCTTTATTTTAGATGTGTGTTATCCCCCCTCTCATGGAATACTACTGCACTCAGAATAAGAAGACCTGAATTCTAGACTTAGTTCAGTACCTTCCTAGCCCTGAGACTCTGGGAAAGGCACTTTACTGGAATAATAATAGCTACTCTGTCTCTCTCTTGAGTATTGAGGGAAACTGAATGAAACAATGTTCATAAATGAACTCTTAGGAAATGCTTCAGAAAGGTAAAGTACTTGTAAAGCATTTTTTCAGCAGGATTAGCAGAATGCTGTACACATAGTAAGCACTCTGAGAAGGTTTGGGGAATGAATTGTCTAAACAACAAGATAACTTGACTGTTATCATAAAAAGTGAATTCATGCTGAATGGCTTACTCAGAAACCTTCTAGGTATAGCAGTTTTTGTGTCCTTATTTAGGGTTTACATAACTTTCTCAATGGGCTCACATAGGGCACTTCCACCATCCCCAGTCCCCACCAAAGAGATACATAAACCATTCCTCTCTATAAAACAAAGTAGTACAGCATGTAAATTCTATGAGATGCAATTAAAAAAATACCATCTAACATAAAAAAACTGGGTATTAGCTATGAGACATGGATTATTAGATATGATTAATGTTATTGACATAAAATCTTGGATAGTTAAAATACTTTCCTGCTAACAATATTTCTTTTTCCCAGAAAATAATTTGCTTAAAATAGCCTAACATGATAAGAAAATAATACACATATACATTATTCTTCCTTTTACACTTGTATTTTTCTTAGACCTTTATATAATGGGATTTACATTCATGATGACCTGGGTTTTAATATATTTTTTAAGAAAGTTGCTGTTATTAACTCACATGCTTAAATAATTGGATATATTATCTGAAATAGAAATTTTAGTTTCTTCCAGTGACAAAAATACTAGACAAAATGCTATTTGACAGACATTTATGTCTATTATGATGAAATATTAAATGCATCCAACAATGCACTGAAGATTAAAAGTAGGTAAAAATGGCTCTACCATGCCATTACTGGGACCTTGGTATTTACTTCAAGCACATATTCTAAACATGTATTATTAAGTACTAAGACAAATGCAGAAAGAGTTTTTCTTAGGGACATAGATTAAAGAGGAAAAACTAGTTGATGACTCATTGATGAACTCAGGATGGCTAGGTATCCAAACTGGATCATTTAGTATTATAAACACAAAGTCACAAATTTATGGGATAAGTCCGCTACCTTGGTTAAAATGAAGATTAGGAACTATGACGCAACTCAAAGCAAGAAATCACAATTAAATTTTAGTACAATGAATTACATTTTATAGATGATGATATTGAATATATGAAGAATATTGAGTGGATGAAAAAATGCTGTGTATATCACACTAGTGTTCCTCTTTTCCCAAGTTGGCATACAGGATTAGAGGGTGTGATATTTAACTTGTCAGTGGATGCCAGGCTTAGGTGGCATGTTTGTACCCTGATTCTTGAGAGATGTCTCTTAACTGGTCATATGTACATTGACTCTCCTTTCCCTAGTGGCAAGGTAAATGGGTATTCCTTTATCTAAGATTAACATAAAAGGCCAAGGCAAAAGGACTCTATTATAGATGGAATATTTGTGTTCCCTCAGATTCATATACAGTAAGTCCCCTACGTACAAATGAGTTCCATTTTGAGAGTACATTCCTTAGTCCGATTTCCTCGTAAGTTCAACAAAGTTAGCCTAAGTACCCAACTAACACAACTGGCTATGTAGTACTGTACTGTAATAGGTTTATAATACTTTTCACAAAAATAATACATAAAAAACAAACACACACACACACACACACACACAAAGTATATATTTTTTCATGGTACGCGGGCCTCTCACTCTCCCATTGTGGAGCACAGGCTCCGGACATGCAGGCTCAGCAGCCATGGCTCACGGGCCTAGTCGCTCCGTGGCATGTGGAATCTTCCTGGACCGGGGCACAAACCCATGTCCCCTGTATTGGCAGGCGGACTCTCAACCACTGTGCCACGAGGGAAGCCCCAAAGAAAACATTTTTAATATTACAGTACTGTAGTACCTTGAAAAGCACAGTAGTGCAGTGCAACAGTGAGCATATAGTGGCTGATATAGAGTGAACAGGCAAGAAATAAAGATACTGTACTACTGCACTCTATACCATACAGTACACTAAAGTACACAAAAGCACAGCCACTTGTAGAGGATGCACACACATGACAATGTACTCCAGACACAAGAACTAGCTTATGTGATTGTACATGTGAACACATGTCCGCGTCTTTAAAAGTTCACAACTTGAAGGTTCGTATGTAGGGGACTTACTCTATTGAAACCTAAACCCTAATGTGATGGTATACGAAGGTGGATGTTTGGGAAATAATTAGAGTATGAACATGGGTGAAGCCCTCATGAATGGTATTAGTGCCTTTATAAAAGAGACCTCAGAGAGCTCTCTCACCCTTTCTGCTGTGTGAGGACACAGTGAAAAGATGACCATCTGTCAATCAGGAGGCTTGCTCTCACCAAACACCAAACCTGCCAGTGCCTTGAACTTGGACTTCTCAGCCTCCAAAACTATGAGAAATAAATTTCTGTTGTGTATAAGCCACTCAGACTATGGTGTTATTTTACTGTAGCCTCAATGGAATAATATAGGCCCTAAGTATGTATACTGTCATTTCTATATTAATCTAGTGCTTCTAAACTAAAAGAGGCATGAAATAGATAAGGTCACACAAGTTATCAGTCTTATGCTTCTTGAATTTATTCTTAACTGCATCCTACCTGTTGCCAAATTTGTCTTAAATGATTACTGAGAATATTTGACTCATAGTTCTTTTATTGTTTATGCAATTATCACTAATCATTCAGTAGATATTTATTTTTATGTGCTATGCTAAGCTTTGGATATACAGATATAGATTCTGCACTTAAGGACTGCTTAGTCTAATCCAGGTTTGATGGGAAAAATACAGGATGAGAATGTGGAGTAGCTTCCCTTTCATCTGTATCTAGGTTTGGAAGAGATGTAAAGGAGACAGATGGATGTGTTATCTGATGGCACAATACTCAGACCAGGTCCAGAGAGAAATGTTTTCTCCTCCATGTGCTTCATATAGTTTTAGCAATCATTCTGTGAGAATTGACTCTTAAATTTGGTTTTTAATAGTAGCTTTCAAACCAGCCCTTTATATCCTCTATGTTATGCCCTCTTTTTGTCTCACCTTTACCCATATGACATGGCATTGCTAGGTTAATACTTTTTTAAAACTGATTTTATTTACAATCTCAAACATCTTCATTGGCTATCTTCACCTATTACCTACAGGATAGTCTAACTTCTTACTCAGCATTTGAGGCTGGACACAACCAATCTTGTCTCTCACTTCTAGTGGAAAACATACTCTCTGCAACTTTCTTCAAGTTGTTCCCCCAATGAACTGCCAAAGTCTCTGAATTCTGTGTCACACGTTAAAGCCTTGTTCAAGTCTTATGTCTTTCAGAAAGGCTTAACTGACCATGAGGACTGGCTACATCATTTTTGGGTCTCAGTGCAAATTAAAAATATGAATCCCCGTGTCCAAAATTATTCGGAATTTCAAAAGACTGACAGCCAAGCTTTACACCAAGTACAAGATGCGTCTCAGTGTTGGGCGCTGGGTGACCACACAGCAGACCCATGAAGTTGGTCCCACTGAACCCTCCAGTCCACGAACGAACATGTATGCATGTTCTAGGCAATGGTGCTCTTTGGAATAAATATCAAAGGAAAAATGCATCTCTTTATAAATTATAAAACACCTATCCTTTCCTATCTTAATGTCTTTACCTTCTCTTTTATTCTTCATTGACTTGCGATCTTTTTTCTCAATGCATTTTAGCATGAAAGAATAAGAATAATTAGATTATATCTTCTTAAGGCTTGTGTTAAAAAACAGTGATTAACTTTATGTTTTATACTGAATATTTGTTGTGAGCCTATCCAGACATTAGCATATTTATGCATTATTCCATCCAAATATTCTTTTTACTTTTTTCTTACATCTCCAGTACAAGCACAAAGCTCACTGATATACCTCTGTCTGCTTCAATCTGTTTGGTATGTTTGTGGCAAACAAAGAGACAGCATCTTATGCTTCGAAGAATGGAGATGGGGACTCTGTCTAAACTTTACAGTCCTAGAGCTGGAAGGGACCATGGAGGGACTTTCATCCTCACTTTGAAGTTGGCAGTGTTTTAAGTGCCATGGCAGACCAGTTTTCTTTAAGAGAATTCTAGGCAAGAGTGGTACTTAAACTCACATCATTAATATTATGAGAAAATCATTCTTTTTTTTTTTTTACATCTTTATTGGAGTATAATTGCTTTACAATGGTGTGTTTGTTTCTGCTTTATAACAAAGTGTATCAGTTATACATATACATATGTTCCCATATCTCTTCCCTCTTGTGTCTCCCTCCCTCCCACCCTCCCCATCCCACCCCTCTAGGTGGTCACAAAGCACTGAGCTGATCTCCCTGTGCTATGTGGCTGCTTCCCACTAGCTATCTATTTTACGTTTGGTAGTGTATATATGTCCATTCCACTCTCTCGCTTTGTCACATCTTACCCTTCCCCCTCCCCATATCCTCAAGTCCATTCTCTAGTAGGTCTGTGTCTTTATCCCTGTCTTACCCCTAGGTTCTTCATGACATTTTTTTTCCTTAAATTCCATATACATATATGTTAGCATATGGTAGTGTTTGTATGACAGATCAACTTTTTCATGGAATCTCTTCAGTAATAATATTTTATAATCTGAATAACACCTGGTTCATAGGTTGGCTCAATGAGGCAACACTGGTAGAGGTAAAAAGGTGTTAATAATCATGTCAGTAATCAATGTTTTTCCCTAAGAGTGAATTACACCATTGTCTAGGAATAGAATTATCTTACTGTCTTTCACTGTTTATGCTTTTTAAGTTACCTCCATTGATGTTACATAAAGATGATATCACTAGTTAGAAAAAAATTTTGTTCCTCCATGCATTAGCTTGTGCTTTCTAAACAGCTAGTAATGGCCTGACCACCAGGAAAGCACTAGAATAATAACATTTTACAATAGCTATACATTTATTTTGAGAGCTCATAGCATATGCACAGTTAAAGTTGTCCATTCATTCATGTAACAATCATTTGTTAGAGTGTCTAATTTGTCTAAACAGGAAACTGAAAACACTTGGCACCTTTGAAGTTATGCCCTTGTCATTTGCTCATAGAAAATATGGATGAGCTTTGACCCAACCTATGGATTTTCTCAACGCAGGGTTTCAGTTGACTGGAGTTGGTACAAGAAATGAAATCTGTCATATCTGATCTGCACATGTTACAAGATAAGAGATAAATTGTGCCTTTGAGAAACTCACAATGCAATGTGGGAGGTAGACAGCTCTAATGCAATGTGATGTGTTAAAATAAATAATAGGACAAAAATATCATTGCAGAAAAAATTGATTTTAGTGTGCAAAGAAAAATAACAAATCATCTGGTTCAACCAATTCCTATAGCAGTTGAGAAGATCGGGGGCTAAAGAGTGTAGGTGACTTGTTCAAGGGCAGGTTAAGTATGGAGGCTGAAGTAGAGCCTTGGGCACTTGACTCTTAGTCAAGTGTTCTTTCCACTCTACTATTGTGACTATGAAACCAATCCTTGTTCTACTTAAACTTGCAGGTAATTTGATTCACTTGTACAAGTTGAAGCACAGTTTGGCAAGCGTACCAAAATAAAATGGTTTCAGTATATGGTAACAACCACAAAACTATTATTAGAAATTAACTCTCCAAATACACCATAGAATGATCTGAGAGCTCATGTTTTTAAGACTGCTGTGTATCAGCCATATCCAAAATGAAATGTTGCATCTTCCCTTGAAATGCCAGAATCACTTTTCTGATAATACACATGACCCATTAGCTTCATTTACCTTTGCCATCATTCAACTTTTCTGTGACTTTTAATCCAGCATTGAGAGAATTTTCTGTGTGTGACCCACAACTGATATGTTTTCTTTTAGCCATGTGTAGTTTGTAGTGACACAGCTTTAGCTGAAGAAGAATTGACCAAATTTGACTTCCTAACTTAAGTGCATAATTTAGAGGGAGCAATATTTTACTGATATTTCAACGTGTCTGTTCTCTCTTTTCTAGTACTGTCTATTTTACATTTATCTTTGAAGTTAACACTATTTTGTTACACCATCATATAACGGCTTCCAGGATGAATTGTGTTTTATTTTGCTACTGATTTTTACATTGTGGAATAGTCAGTGTCTACACACAAGTCTAGTCCCATCCTGGCTATGGGAAAGAGTGTTCAGACACCAGTCTGGAGGTTTTCTATTTCTTCCCTGAAATCACAGAGCCCAGGCAGGCAGAATATGGTAGCTCTCATCTCACCCATCAGTTAGTGCCAGTATTGATCTGATGTTGTTATAAAGTCTCAAAGTCTTAGGAATGTAGTAGACCACTCTGTGTTTCATTGATTTTGCATAGAACTATACTAATGGGTCTGGAATGAGGCCAGTTTTTTTGTGTGCCTCTATTTTACTTAGGACTCTTAGATGCCAGCAATTTATCATCCTGGGTCCCTGGAATTATGAGGGAAGGACAGAGGCTAATGCTGAGTCTAGAAGACTCATTTGGCTACCCTGGCTGAAGGCTCAGCCACTGTGGAATAGATTCAAGCCATCTTCAGTGTTACTTACCTGATTTCATGAGCCACAAAATTGTAAGCAGAGCCAAATTGTTGTCATTTTCCAACACTAAGTTTTGGAGTGGCTTGTGGTACAGTAGTAAATAATCATAAAATAATTAGGTACCTGGAAGTGGGATGCTGACATAACTAAAGTCTAAATATGTGGCACTGGCTTTAGGGTTCTAGTTCAGAGGCTTGGAAGGTCATGAGGACATTACTACTGAGAGCTGGAAGGATCTCAAGGAGACTATTGGTAAGAGCTTGAGGAACAGTGAGGAAACTTCCTGGAGAGTGGAGAAAAGGAGATGAGCTGAAAGAGAGAAGTGCTCATTTCTCAAGCAGAATATAGAAGAAATCTAAAGGAGCTGAGGCTCCAGATGGAAAACAGAAAGACTCTTCAGCTTTAGTCGTGCCAAGTGGTAACAGACTAGTAAAGTAAGAAATGGCCTTGGAAAACACCAAATCCAGGATGCTACCAAATAAAACATATTCCCAGGGTAAAGGTCCCAAGTTGTGGCTAAAAGGTACTTTATTTGCACTGGAATATTACAGACATTTTTCCAGAGGAACCAGACCCTCTGTCCAAGATAGGGAAGAATTTGAAGAAACTGTTAATGGGGGCTGAGAAAGCATTGAGAAGATCATAATTGGAGGATGGAGGAAAAGGTAACTGAGTTATGAATTGGCAGAAAAATTAGCAAAACCCTTGGCAGGTGAGGGTTATGTGGAAGATGAGCTCAGCGTATGTCTCATAGAGGTCTCTTTATATATATGAAAGAATATGGTTTGCAATGGAAAGAGTGTGTTGACAGATGTTTTAAAAGAAAGAAAAATGACCATGAATGGTGGAGAAACTTTTATACCTAATATTTTGCAAAAATATAATATTCCACATGGAATAAGTAATTTTATATAAGAATTTCTAAAGATGTATTTTCCAGTTAAATATCTGACTGTTTCAAGTTTACCCTAAAAATTCAAGTTTTTTTCTCATTTTATTTGCAATATTAGTAAATACTTTAACAAGTACAATCTTCAAGAAGTAGATTATTATTTCAACTATGGGCTTTATGACCAAATACTAAGTATTCTTTTGACAAGCCTAACTTGGTAGTTGTTAATGCTTAGGAACAAGTTTCTGAGTCAAAAAATATCCCACTGCAAGAGAAGGAAATTTGGGTCACAGCATCCATTTAAGCACTGTCATTCACAGTCATGAAGATTCTCATCAACATCAAAAATACCTAGAATTTAGGGAATTCAAACACATCAATGTCAGAAAAGACTACTCAAACTACTGCTTAGATTGTGAGCTACAACAGCAATCTTCCAATGAAGATTCAATCAGAAGAAGAATAGTTCAGTTAAAAGGAAAGGTCAAACTGAATAAATGTGTCAATCAGAAGCCAGCTATGAAAAGTTCAAGGTCAAGGACTTCCATAGTCAAATTCAACTGACATTTTGAAAGTGATTGAGTCATTTTGATACAGAAAACTCATTTTTAATAAGTCTTTGTAATTTTATGAAAGAGAATTCACCAATTATTTAATGTATAAAAATCAGTTTACTCAGATATTGAAAAATTGTCAGAGGCCATAGTCTATTACTTCCCCTCACTTTTCTGTAAATATATAATACTGCTTCTGATATTTCAAGGAAGAGTTACAAGACTCTTTCAAAACTGCACTTCTTTGAATTGACTGCAACACCAATGATTATATATGTACATATATTTTGTTCTAAGATTTCATATTGCTAGGGTTTGAATGGTTCATTATATGTGAAATATTTTGTGTGTGCTGTTTATACAAATTAAGGGATGCTGTGTCTTACCCAGAAAAAGGACATTGTTCCATTCTATAAGATTATTATTGCTTTTAGAGAAAATCTTTATTTAGCTTTAGAGAAACCATTTTATCATTTATCGAGATATTATATATACAAATATATTCTTAGCCATAGGAAGAATTCTGATTTGAGATTATTTTTCCAGTTTGGAACCCCTTCTGAATTAAGAATTTTCAAATTCTAAGGACATCATGAGACTGAAATATCTTCCATAAATCAAGCAAGTATGCAATATTTAACAGAATAAAATGTGATTTGGGGGCTATCAAAGCCCCCTCCCGAAAAAATGTTTAGTGTTCACTAAAACTTTTAAAGATGATTTCACTGTTATCAGCTAGCATACCTGAAGAGTTTTTTGGGTTTTAATCTTTGAATATAACCTTTAAAAATAATAGAACTTTAGAATTAGATAGGAACGTTAGGAGTCGTCTACTCTAACCTCTTCACTTTGATGATAAGGGCTCAGAAATGTGACATGAATCATCCAAGGTATTACAGCTAAGTAGGGACAAAGCTGGGCCCACACCAAAAACTCTTGACACCACCTCCACATCAGATCTAGTAATCTTTTACCATATAATGATGTCACTCAGTAGTGTACTTTGACATTATATCATTTATGAGAAAAACATCTGGCAGCATCTATTTAAATTAAAAATAGTTTTGTTCTTTTACCCTGCAATCTATTCCTGAGAATGTATCCCAAAGAAAGGAAATTATTAACACCCAAGAATGCAGATATTCAGAGTTGTTTTCTGTAGTATTGTTCATTAATCTCTCAAAACAGGAAACAGAGTTAGTATTTACTAACAGGGTAATGGCTAAATTGAGGAATAGTCATATACTTATTATGTACTCATTGAAAAGAATGAATTAGAGATATATCATGTGACATGGAAGAATTAAGATAATAATGAGATGCAGAAAAACATGTAAAGTATGTTTCAATATTTAAAAAAATAATCACAAAAATATCCCTCCACATATGTAAATCTAACTAGGATTATAGTAGGACTGAGGATAATATAGAAGGACATATATAGAATATTAAAAAGATTAACTAAGTGTGATAAATGCTTTCATGGGAGGATAAAAGCAGGGGAAGGTCATCCTAATAAAAGCAGCATGCATGATATAATCTCACTTGTGTAACATGTGTAACTGTGTATGCTTGAAGAGATGCATGGAAAAATGATTACAAAAAGTAATGGTGATTACCTTAAGGTAGTATGATTCCAAGGGACTTTTATTCTCTCCTTTCTAGTTTTAGTATGTTTAAATGATCTATAATAAGCTTCTATTATTTATATAAGTAGAAAAAAACTCTACCTTCATTGTGGTGAAAAAATGAAAAACTGACTTTGATTTAGAGCTGAAAGATATTTTTACCATGGAGAAGCACCAAGCCAAGTGTTTGTCATCAATTGCAGATATTATAAACAAATCAGCTTGTGTGGCTTAAACAATCCATGCCAGATAAGCAGATCTTCCCACACAAGTGAAGATTGCATTTCTATTTCTAACTACAGATAGTCATTTAGAACTCAGTCTCTTTATGATTATGCATCACTGACTTATGGTGCTCTCGAGGCATCTGTTAACAAAGAGTCTTAATATTTTCTTATGCTGAATGTCAGACTGATTTAGCACTGCAGTTGTATGTTAGCAATCAATAGCTGCATTCTGTTTGTCATCACGTGACATGTTGTCCTTCATATATTCTTTTTTTTTAACATCTTTATTGCAGTATAATTTCTTTACAATGGTGTGTTAGTTTCTGCCTTATAACAAAGTGAATCAGCTATACATATACATATATCCCCATATCTCCTCCCTCTTGCATCTCCTTCCCACCCTCCCTATCCCACCCCTCTAGGGAATAGCACCGACCTGATCTCCCTGTGCTATGTGGCTGCTTCCCACTAGGTATCTATTTTACATTTGGTAGTTTATACACGTCCATGCCACTCTCTCACTTCGTCCCAGCTTACCCTTCCACATCCCCTTGTCCTCAAGTACATTCTCTACGTCTGCATCTTTACTCCTGTCCTGCATCTAGGTTCTTCCAAACATATTTTTCTTTGTTTTTTAGATTCTATATATATGCATTAGCATACGGTATTTGTTTTTCTCTTTCTGACTTACTTCACCCTGCATGACAGACGCCAGGTCCATCCACCTCACTACAAATAACTCAATTTTGTTTCTTTATATGGCTGAGTAATATTCCATTGTATATATGTGCCACATATTCTTTATCCATTCATCTCTCGATGAACATTTAGGTTGGTTCCATGTCCTGGCTATTGTAAATAGGGCTGCAATGAACATTGTGGTACATGACTCTTTTTGAATTATGGTTTTCTCAGGGTATATGCCCAGTAGTGGGATTGCTGGGTCGTATGGTAGTTCTATTTCTAGTTTTTTAAGGAACCTCCATACTGCTCTCCATAGTGGCTGTATCAATTTACATTCCCACCGACAGTGCAAGAGGGTTCCCTTTTCTCCACACCCTCTTCAGCATTTATTGTTTGTAGATTTTTTGACGATGGCCATTCTGACCAGAGTGAGGTGATACCTCACTGTACTTTTGATTTGTATTTCTCTAATGCTTAGTGATGTTGAGCATCCTTTCATGTGTTTGTTGGCAATCTGTATATATTCTTCGGAGAAATGTCTATTTAGGTCTTCTGCCCATTTTTGGATTGCGGTTTTTTTGTTTTTGATATTGAGCTTCATGAGCTGCTTGTAAATTTTGGAGATTAATCCTTTGTCAGTTGCTTTATTTGCAAATATTTTCTCCCATTCTGAGGGTGGTCTTTTTGTCTTGTTTATGGTTTCATTTGCTGTGGAAAAGCTTTTAAGTTTCATTAGGTCCCATTTGTTTATTTTTGTTTTTATTTCCATTACTCTAGGAGGTGGGTCAAAAAAGATCTTGCTGTGATTTATGTCATAGAGTGTTCTGCCTATGTTTTCCTCTAAGAGTTTTATAGTATCTTTCCTTACATTTAGGTCTTTAAGACATTTTGAGCTTATTTTTGTGTATGGTGTTAGGGAGTGTTCTAATTTCATTCTTTTACATGTAGCTGTCCAGTTTTCCCAGCACCACTTATTGAAGGGGGTGTCTTTTCTCCATTGTATATTCTTGCCTCCTTTATCAAACATAAGGTGACCATATGTGCATGGGTTTATCTCTGGTCTTTCTATTCTGTTCTATTGATCTATATTTCTGTTTTTGTGTCAGTACTATACTGTCTTGATTACACTAGCTTTGTAGTATA
The DNA here is from genome assembly GCF_964374135.1 of Grampus griseus. Classification (NCBI taxonomy): domain Eukaryota; kingdom Metazoa; phylum Chordata; class Mammalia; order Artiodactyla; family Delphinidae; genus Grampus; species Grampus griseus. The sequence goes on from NC_139002.1 coordinate 33,807,697, forward strand.
GTCTGAAGTCAAGAAACCTGATTCCTCCAGGTCCGTTTTTCTTTCCCAAGAATGTTTTGGCTATTTGGGGTCTTTTGTGTTTCCATAAAAATTGTGAAATTTTTTGTTCTAGTTCTGTGAAAAATGCCATTGGTAGTTTGATAGGTTTGGGATTGGATCTGTAGATTGCTTCGGGTAGTTTAGTCATTTTCACAATGTTGATTCTTCCAATGCAAGAACATGGCATATCTGTACATCTATTTGTAACATCTTTAATTAATTTCATCAATGTCTTATAGTTTTTGGCATACAGGTTTTTTGTCTCCCTAGGTAGCTTTATTCTGAGGTATTTTATTCTTTTAGTTGCAATGGTAAATGGGAGTGTTTTCTTCATTTCACTTTCAGATTATTCATCATGAGTTTATAAGAATGCAAGAGATTTCTGTGCATTGATTTTGTATTCTACTACTTTACCAAATTCATTGATTAGCTGTAGTAGTTTTCTGTTGGCAGTTTTAGGATTCTCTATATATAGTATCATGTCATCTGCAAACACTGACAGCTTTATATCTTCTTTGCCAATTTGGATTCCTTTTATTTCTTTTTTTTTTTCTGATTACTCTGGCTAAAACTTCCAAAACTATGTTGAATAATACTGGTGAGAGTGGACAACCTTGCGTTGTTCCTGATTTTGGAGAAAATGGTTTCAGTTTTCCACCATTGCGAATGATGTTGGCTCTGGGTTTGTCATATATGGCCTTTATCATGTTGAGGAAAGTTCCCTCTATGCCTACTTTCTGGAGGATTTTTATCATAAATGGGTGTTGAATTTTGTTGAAAGCTTTGTCTGCATCTATTGAGATGATCATATGGTTTTTCTCCTTCAATTTGTTAATATGGTGTATCACATTGATTGAGTTGCATATATTGAAGAATCTTTCCATTCCTGGGATAAACCCCACTTGATCATGGTATATGATCCTTTTAATGTGCTGTTGGATTCTGTTTGCTAGTATTCTGTTGAGGATTTTTGCATCTATGTTCATCAGTGATATTGGCCTGTAGTTTTCTTTCTTTGTTACACCATTGTCTGGTTTTGGTATCAGGCTGATTGTAGCTTCATAGAATGTGTTTGAGGGTGTTCCTCCTTCTGCTGTATTTTGGAAGAGTTTGAGAAGTCTAGGTGTTAGCTCTTTTCTAAATGTTTGACAGAATTTGCCAATGAAGCCATCTGGTCCTGGGCTTATGTTTGTTGGAAGATTTTTAATCATACTCTCAATTTCAGTGCTTCTGATTGCTCTGTTTATGTCTTCTATTTCTTCCTGGTTCAGTCTCGGAATGTTGTGCTTTTCTAAAAATTGGTCCATAACTTCCATTTTATTTGCACATAATTGCTTGCAGTAATCTCTCATGATCCTTTGTATTTCTGCAGTGTCAGTTGTTTCTTCTTTTTTCATTTCTAATCCGGTTGATTTGAGTCTTCTCCCTTTTTTTTTTTTTTTTGATGAGTCTGGCTAATGTTTTATCAATTTTTTTTATCTACTCAAAGGACCAGCTTTTAGTTTTATTGATGTTGGCTATTGTTTCCTTAATTTTTTTTCATTTATTTCTGACCTGAGCTTCATGATTTCTTTCCTTCTGCTAACTTTAGGGGTTTTTTTTTTTTGTTTTTCTTTCTTTAATTGCTTTAGGTTTAAGGTTAGCTTGGTTACTTGAGATGTTTCTTGTTTCTTGAGATAGGATTATATTGCTATAAACTTCTCTCTTAGTACAGCTTTTGCTGCATCCCATAGGCTTTGGGTCATGGTGTTTTCTTTGTCATTTGTTTCTAAATATTTTTTGATTTCCTCTTTGATTTCTTCAGTGATCTCTTGGTTATTTAGTAGTGTATTGTGTAGCCTCCATGTGTTTGTATTTTTTACAGATTTTTTCCTGTAACTGATATATAGTCTCATAATGTTGTGGCCAGAATAGATACTTGATATGATTTCAATTTTCTTATATTTACCAAGGCTTAATTTGTGACCCAAGTTATGATCTATCTTGGAGAATATTCCATGAGCACTTGAAAAGAAAGTGTTATCTGTTGATTTGGGATGGAATGTCCTATAAATATCAATTAAGTCCATCTTGTTTAATGTGTCATTTAAAGCTTGTGTTTCCTTACTTATTTTCATTTTAGATGATCTGTCCATTGGTGAAGGTAGGGTGTTAATGTCCCCTACTATGTTTATGTTAGTGTTGATTTCCCCTTTTACGTGTTAACATTAACCTTATGTATTGAGATGTTCCTATGTTGGGTGCAAAAATATTTACAATTATTATATCTTCTTCTTGGATTGATCCCTTGATCATTATGTAGTATCCTTCTTTGTGTCTTGTAATAGTCTTTATTTTAACGTCTTTTTTGCCTGATATGAGAATTGCTACTGCAGCTTTCTTTTGATTTCCATTTGCATGGAATATCCTTTTCCGTCCCCTCACTTTCAGTCTGTATATGTCCCTAGGTCTGAAGTGTGTCTTTTGTAGACAGCATATATACAGGTCTTGTTTCTGTAACCATTCAGACAGTCTACGTCTTTTGGTTGGAGCATTCAATCCATTTTCTTTAAAGGTAGTTATTGATATGTATGTTCCTATTTTCATTTTCTTAATTGTTTTGGGTTTGTTATTGTAGATCTTTTCCTTCTCTTGTGTTTCCTGTCTAGAGAAGTTCCTTTAGCATTGTTGTAAACTGGTTTGGTGATGCTGGATGCTCTTAGCTTTTGCTTTTCTGTAAAGGTTTTCATTTCTCCGTCGAATCTGAATGAGATCCTTGCTGGGTAGAGTATAGTTGGTTGTAAGTTTTTCCCTATCAATACTTTAAATATGTCCTGCCACTCCCTCCTGGCTTGCAAAATTTCTGCTGAAAGTTCAGGTGTTAACCTTATGGGGGTTCCTTTTTCTGTTTGTTTTTCCCTTGCTGCTTTTAATATTTTTTCTTTGTATTTAATTTTTGGTAGTTTGATTAATATGTGTCTTGGCATGTTTCTCCTTGGATTTATCCTGTATGGGACTCTCTGTGCTTACTGGACTTGATTGACTATTTCCTTTCCCATGTTAGGGAATTTTTAAACTCTAATCTCTTCAAATATTTTCTCAGATGGTTTCTTTTTCTCTTCTTTTCTGGAACCCCTATAATTCGAATGTTGGTGCATGTAGTGTTTTCCCAGAAGTCTTTGAAACTGTCCTCAATTCTTTTTTCTTTATTCTGCTCTGTAGTAGTTATTTCCTTATCTTCCAGGTCCCTTATCCATTCTTCTGCCTCAGTTATTATGCTATTGATTCCTTCTAGAGAATTTTTAATTTCATTTACTGTGTTTTTCATTATTGTTTGTTTGCTCTTTAGTTCTTCTAGGTTCTTGTTAAACGTTTCTTTTATTTTCTCCATTCTGTTTCCAAGATTTTGGATCATCTTTCCTTTGAATTATTTTTCAGGTAGACTACCTATTTCCTTTTCATTTGTTTGGTCTGGTGGGTTTTTACCTTGCTCCTTTATCTGCAGTGTGTTTCTCTGTCTTCACATTTTGCTTAACTTACTGTGCTTTTTTCAGACTGCAGGTTCATATTTCCCATAGTTTTTGGTGTCTGCCCGCAGTGGCTAAAGTTGGTTCGGTGGGTTGTGTAGGCCTCCTGGTGGAGGAGACTTGTCCCTGTGTTCTGGTGTTTGGGGCTGGATCTTGTTTTTCTGTTGAGCAGGACTGTGTCCAGTGCTATGTTTTGGGGTGTATGACCTTATTATGATTTTAGGCAGCCTCTCTGCTAATGGGTAGTGTTGTGTTCCTGTCTTGCTAGTTGTTTGGCATAGGGTGTCCAGCACTGTAACTTGCTAGTCATTGAGTGGAGCTGGGTCTTTTAGCATTGAGATGGAGATCTCTGGGAGAGCTTTCACCGTTTTATATTATGTGGAGCCAGGAGGTCTCTGGTGGAGCACTGTCCTGCCCTCGGCTCTCCCACCTGAGAGGCACAGGCCTGACACCCAGCCGGAGCACCAAGACCCTGTCAGCCACACGGCTCAGAAGAAAAGGGAGAAAAAAATAAATAAAATAAAAAAGTTATTAATATAAAAAATAAAAAAAAATTAATAAGAAAGAAAGAAGGATGGGAGCAACCAAACCAAAAAAATCCAACAATGATAACAAGCTCTAACAACTATACTGAAAAAAAAGAAAAGGACAGACAGAACCCTAGGACACATCGTAAAAGCAAAGCTATACAGACAAAATCACACAAAGAAGCATGCACACTCAGAAAAAGAGAACAAGGAAAACATATATATATATATATATATATATATATATATCTTTTTTTAAAAAAAAGGAAGAGAGCAACCAACTCAATAAATAAGTCTACCAATGATAATAAACTCTAAATACTAAACTAAGGTAAATATAAAACCAGAAATGAGTTAGATGCAGAAAGCAAACCCCAAGTCTACAGTTGCTCCCAAATTCTAGTGCCTCAATTTTGGGATGATTCGTTGTGTATTCAGGTATTCCAGAGATGCAGGGTACATCAAGTTGATTGTGGAGATTTAATCTGCTGCTCCTGAGGCTGCTGGGAGAAATTTCACTTTCTCTTCTTTGTTAGCACATCTCCTGGGGTTCAGCTTTGGATTTGTTCCCTCCTTTATGTGTAGGTCGCTTCAGGGTATCTGTTCTTCGCTCAGACAGGACGGGGTTAAAGTAGCTGTTGATTAGGGAACTCTGGCTCACTCAGGCTGCGGGGAGAGTACCGAATGAGGGGCGAGTCTGCAGCAGCAGAGTCCAGTGTGACATTGCAACAGCCAGAGCCGCGTTGTGCGTTCTCCCAGGGAAGTTGTCCCTGGATCACGGGACCCTGGCAGTGGTGGGCTTCACTGGCTCCCAGGAGGGGAGATGTGGATAGTGACCTGTGCTTGCACACAGGCTTCTTGGTGGTTTCAGCAGCAGCCTTAGCATTTCTTGCCCATCTCTGGTGTCCACGCTGATAGCCACAGCTTGCTCCTCTCTCTGAAGCTCATTTAGGCGGTGGTCTGAATTCCCTCTCCTCACACACGGAACAATGGTCTCTTGCCTCTTAGGCAGTTCCACATTTTTTCCCGGATTCCCACTGGGCCAGCTGTGGCGCACTAGCCCCCTTCAGGCTGTGTTCATGCAGCCACCTCCAGTCCTCTCCCTGGGATCTGAACTCTGAAGCCTAAGCCTCAGCTCTCAGCCCCCACCTTCCCTGGCGGGTGAGGAGCAGACAAGCCTCTCGGGCTGGTGAGTTCTTGTCAGCACCGATCCTCTGTTCAGAAATCTCTCCGCTTTTCCCTCTGCACCTTTATTGCTGCACTCTCCTCCATGGCTCTGAAGCCTCCCCCGCTGCCTACCCCCTGTCTCCACCAGTGAAGGGGCTTCCTAGTGTGTGGAAACTTTCCTCCCTTCACAGCTCCCTCCCAGAGGTGTGGGTCCTTTCCCTATTCTTTCGTCTCTGTTTTTTCTTTTGCCTTACCCAGGTACGTGGGTGGTTTCTTGCCTTTTGGGAAGTATGAGGTCTTCTGCCAGCATTCATTAGGTGTTCTGTAGGAGTTGTTCCACATGTAGATTTTATTTCTGATGTATTTGTGGAGAGGAGGAAGGTGATCTCCACGTCTTACTCCTCTGCCATCTTGAATGTCTCTCCATATATTCTTTTAAAGTCTCTTTGCAAAGGTCATATTTTAGTTAATCTTGGGGCAAGTTACTTCAGTGTTTTCTTGCTGTTATCTGTTCTCCATGCCTGCTCAATCCAGCATAACTGAGTAAAGGCACACAACAGCATTCCAAAGCTCAAAAACATATTACTTGTTTTAATATTAAGAATTATTGGTGGGTTACGTTGATGACACAGTAAATGTAAAGCTTATGATGCTAGATGAGACCTCGATGACTGATTAAGAACTTCTAGATGGGTAGAAGATGACATTTTATAACAGCTTACTAAGGTCTTCAGATTTAACTAGAGCTTGATGTCATTAGGATGCTACAAGCTGATAGTCTTTATTTTCGGCTTAGTCAAGCACATTTTATTATGTATCAATTATATAGAAATATTTCATTATATTTCTTTAAGTTTATCTTGGCTGTACATGGGATTTCTATACAGACCCATATAAAATCTATATTTGAATTATCTTTCGGTATATTAAGCCACACAGTTGAGTTGATTTTTTAGGTCTTTTTGATTTCATACATTCACTTTATAATCATGACAGATAAGAATTTCTTGGAGGATTTCCTGAAGGACTTTGACAGTATCCTTTGATGTTACCAGCTAAAAATCGACCTCATGGAAAATTAATTTTCTACCATTGTGTTCACAGGTGGAGGCTTCACCTTTGAATTCAAGGACTTCAACAAATATGCCTAATACTCATTAAAAAACTATATCGTTTGTATGTCTCAATCAATATAGTTTAGTCATCTTTATTTTTATCTTCAAATGTCTTTTGGAAACTCCTAAAATCTTTTGAATTCTCAAGTCTAATATTTACTTGAAGAAAACACTCACATCCTACAATCTGTATTCCTTTATTATACCTTAAAGCCACAGTTATAAGCACAGTAATAAATATAAATATGTTTCACAGGAAGTAGAATTACTGAATGTAGAAGTTGCAAATATGAATTTGGACTAATTTTTCACTTCTACTATTGTCCTTAGGTTAGTCTATTATTATCACAGATTTGTATGATAAACTCTAAATTTAATTTTAGATTGTGAACAGCTTCATAAGTATGTCCATTCTCTCCAACAGTTTAACCTGCAGCAAAATCAATGGTAATGCAAATAATGATGCCACCATTCATTAATGAAAAACACCTGGCATATTCTGGCTAAAAGAACCTATGAATTCATTTGGGTATGGCATATTCAGTGTATTTCATGTTAGCTTTAGATATATCCACAATCCCTTTTCAGCAGTTCATAAATAAATATATCTGCTTTTGTTCCTATCAAATATAACTAAAGCACAGAAATCAGTAGAAGCAATATTTGGACGAGACATTTAACATGGATTATGTTAGGATAGATGAAGTAGAAAATATTATAATTGTCCTCAGAATATGCTACTTTTTTTCTGAAATACTATTTAATTCATTTATTCTTTAATTAAAAATTAATGTTTCTCTGTTAATTTTTTTCTTTATAACTGCTGCCAATTTTCTACTAACAAGTGAAGTGATTAATAATTCCTAACACTTAAAAAAAGAGAACACTAACCATATAAAATGGAAAAATAACCAGATCAAGTGCATTAACTGACTTAATTTTTTAAAAAAGGGGCCAATTCAAATAGTGACTGGTTAATTTAGTCAGCAGTTGACCTAGTTTGTGTTGCTAGTGACAGCACATATTGAGTTTTAGTGTTGTGCAAATTACTATTTTTCCAAATGCTCTTTTTTTCCCCTACTTAACTCCATATGTATAATCTAGCTTCTGATTTAGTATTAAAAATATCATAACTGAAGTTAAGGATCATTTTGCACTGTTTAGACTGTGTGGTAGATTGTTGCAGTAATGGTCCCAAAGTTTTTCATGCCTTTCTGGATTCATACCCTTGGGGAGCCCCCTCCCATATTCATTGTGACTCACGAAGTGAATTGCATTGGTCAATGAGACCTTAGCAAACATGGAACAAACAGGTGACTGCTATGTGTGTGTGCATTGGAGATTGCTAATTTGGAGCCCTGTTACAACCACACAGCATGGCCTAGGCGAGCCTGCTGAAGGATGAGAGACCTCTTAGAGCAGAGACAAGCATCCTAGCTGCCACCTCCCCAAACAGCTTCTAGTTGACCTGACAGCTGACTGCAAACTCATTAAGGAGCCCAGCTGAGACCAGCAGAAAAAAACACGTCCACTCAAATTACTGATCCATAGAATTGGATCATACATGTTGTAGAATTGGTTTTGCAGCAAAAGCTAACTAAAACAAAATTAGAATCATAATTGAATGAGATTTTTTGGGTCCTGGGATGAGGGCTGCAAGTTAGAGAAATATAAAAAAATTGTGGCCAGAGGACAGATGGAGGTAAATTGCAAAAATGGCCTCAGTACTTTGCGGATCCCCCCCCTCCCCGCCACAGGGAATTACCGCCCGCTTTTAATCTGGTATGGCCTTATGACTTGTTTTCACCAATAGAATGTGACAGAAGTTATACTGAGCAAGGTCTGAGACTAAGCTAAGTGATCATGATGCTTCTGCTATCGGATCTTGTAACCCTGAGGTTTCCATATGAACAAGCCTGGGCTAGCCTGGTGGATGATGAGAAACACATGGCACAGTTGACCCTGTAGCCCCAGACAACAGCCAGCTGATCCCCCACATTAGTGCCTTGAAGTTGGCTGGCAGCTGACTACAGATGCATGAACTCCAGCTTAGTCCAGCCTGAGTTGCCAACCCATAGAGTCATGAGCTAAATAAATGATGCTTTGAAACTACTAAGTTTTGGGGTGGTTTGTTTTGCAGCAAAAACTAACTTACACAGATTGTTTGTTTAGTGGTCACCTCTATACATTCAGAATAACTACTCCTTAATTATTTTTTCTTTTATTAATTTTTGTTGGAATATAGTTGCTTTACAATGTTGTGTAAACTACTACTTAATTCTTTACCTATAATTATTCACAGGAACAAAAGGAGATGTGCAAAAAGTATTCATTGATATTTAAACTGTGAAATTTTCTTCTAAGATATTTATATCTCAACATCTAAAATATATATATATATATATATATATATATATATATATATATATATATATATCAACAGACCAATGGATTATTCCAGTCAGAATTTTGATATAAGATTAAACATGGTTAGAAACAGCAATGTGGGAAAAACGAAAGAATACTTAGCTAAGAAAAATGATCCTTAATTTACTCTGCCTTCTTATTCCTTTTTTTTTTTTTTTTTCTGCGGTACGCGGGCCTCTCACTGTTGTGGCCTCTCCCGTTGCGGAGCACAGGTTCCGGACGCACAGGCTCAGCGGCCATGGCTCACGGGCCCAGCCGCTCCGCGGCATGTGGGATCTTCCCAGACCAGGGCACGAACCCGTGTCCCCTGCATCGACAGGCGGACTCTCAACCACTGCACCACCAGCGAAGCCCTGCCTTATTATTCTTAAAGACACATGGAAACGTTCTTATTGAAATGCTTGCATCTCTCACACTAGCTAGTTATTTTAAACACCAGAGATATTGCAGTAGCCTGTTCAGAGTCATTACTGATGTGATAGGAACAGTGAACAAAGCATGTCACTTCTAGTATTCCTTACTACTTAAGTGATGGATAATGGCAATTAGACTGCAGGTTTCAGAAATGCTTTTAGGAAATACTACCGCTATATTTAATAAGTACTTTAAAATAAACTTTGTCAATATGCTATATTTGTTTGTGGGACTCTCAGCAATTAAAAAGGATAAAATGTAGTATTTTATAGTTTGGGTAGGCTTCTTGATATGAAATCCTTGAACTGTTTAGTACAGTGTTGTATCTTCACAATTAATGTGTTCTAAATTATTTTAGCTAATTTTGCTTCAAAATTGTTAATTCTTTTGGTTTTATATATGGGTAAGGTGTATAATGAAAAATGGTTTGATTTTAGGGTGATTTAAAAATAATCAGAAAGGTTATTACCTTACCTTGTACTAGTTGATTGAATATCCTTCAGTAGTAAACTTAGTTGAATTCAATTGAACATTAATTCTCAAGAACTAGTTTTTCTGCCAAAGACATACTTGGTTAACAATTCACATTTCTCCTCCAGAGTTTTTCTCTCTCAACAGCATAATGTCTCAGTACTATAACATTTATCACATTCAAGAGTTTTTTGCCACTGTCTAGATTAAGATTTCTAGAAGGGAGAGATCATGCTTTACTCAGCCATACATTCCCTGCCCTGATATTGTGCTGTATATATGACAAGTAACCATTAAGCTTTTGTAAAGTGAATAAATGTATTAAAACTTTTTCTGATACTGGTATATTTCTTTTTTTATGTGGTAATTTAGCAGGTGAGCAAAGAAATGAGAAAGTAACTCTGTGTAAGAGTACAAAATTGTATTTGTTTATATAATAATTAATTTAGCAAATACTTTATTTAGCAACTAATCTACCTGACATGATGCCAGGCACTGGCAATGGTTAGCAAAATAGGAATGATTATTTTTTCAAAAATATATAATGTATTTAAGGAAAAAATATGGAAGAAAGCAGAAATTCTGATTTTAGCCCCTGACTTTTTAAACTATACTTTATTCTTACAGCTATTCCTAGCATAACAAGCAGTCTCCTGAAAAAAATCACATAGTGCTTCTCGGGGATTTATCTAAATGACGCTGAATATTGAACCTTAACGCTATAATAGTTAATTTCATTTTTATATACCACACAAAAAGCTTCAAGCAACATGTAAATTTATGTAAAACACATATACTTATGCTAAGCAACAATTTGTCCCTGGATTTAATTTGAAGACATATAGCAGCTTTACTTTTGCTAAGAATATGTAACATGATATAATAGGAACCAAGAATAATCATGACCATTTATGTCACTTTCATAGGTGATATGGGAAGCTTTCTTTAAAATAGAATCACTACAGTACTATATTAGATGAGGTTTGCTATAACTGTAAGATCACCACTGTTATTGGAATTTGGTAGACTTTTGACTTTCATATTTTCCTCATCCTTAGTCTCTACCTGGAGTGTCTTTCCCCCTTCTACGTTCTCTCCCTGCTTTGCCTGCAATACTCTTTTTCTCCTTAAAGAATAGGCTTAGGTATTATTTGGTTTAGGAAGTCTGCTCTTCTTCCACAGTTTGGATAGTGTGTAACTTGGACCGAGTTCCCTGAACATATTTCTTTCAGTGCTCTTGCCACATATTGGTTTATATGCCTGTTCCTCTGTAAGACTCCAAGCTCCCCAAAGATGGTGCTCTATCTCAGTTGTAGTCATATACCTCCCATAGAATGTTTGCTACTGATTGCTACAGAATCCTCAGTTCCTGGACAGGTGCCTAGCATATAGCCATTCAGTAAATCTTGATGGAACTGAGATAAACTCAGATTTCATCTATTGTACACTGATAAATACTCTATAAAGCCATCAATTATTCCTTAAAGATAATGATGTCATGCTTTCCAAATTCTCTAAGTTGATCTTTTCTACTTCCCTTACATAAGGGATATCAAATGAAGAAAGGAGTGAATGATAATAGCCCAATAGTTATTTCTAAAATTTCCTCCTTCTCCTTTTTTAAGACAGGAAACATCTTTGAGAGGCAACCTATTGATTATTAACTCTAGACTCCTAAATTTCACTTTTATGTTGTAATATGATAAAAATAGTCCATGAGAGAAATTGCAGGATTTTGAAAAGCTACAAGCTAAACATATCATAACACTTAGGCACCCTTTAGAACTTAATACAAAACAGATGCAGAAAGAGAAATTGTTAAATAAAGGTAGAATTTCAAAGATGTCTTGAAAATAATGGCCTCTCAAAAACCCAGCTCTTTGAAAATTACTTTGAGAAATAGTAACAGGAGTCAGTCTAAAACACAATACTTACATATCAATAGTATTTCAAAATGTAACACTGAACTATGTTTGCTTATAAAAATCCTAAACCTTATGTGGTATTAGGGAATAAGGACAGCCTTTTATTTACCGAGCCTTTCAGAAACTAAAAAGAATAATCTTTTATTATATACTATTCCATCAAGGTAAAAATTCTAGTATTGAGGACCTTATTATACTATGCATTTCATCACTCTGCAGGTTAAATTTTATCCCCTGGATACATAGATCTACGTAGGACATTCTTTTTAAAATAACAAAAAAATCTATAAAACATATCAGCATTACTTCAACAAGATAACTAGAACCACTGTATATTTCTCTTTTATTAAGAACTCCTGGGATTATTATTTCCAGAGAAAACAATTACTTTTAGCACAATATCAAAAATATTGAAACGTCCATGTGAAGAAAAACGAATAAAACTATTGATTACTGTCATTTTCTATAATTATAATGGAAGTTAGAAACTTTTCCTTGTTAACAAAAAAGTAAAAAATGCTATTTAGATATTATAGTTAACAATTTGTTTCTAAGCGGCCTACTCTAAATGGCTCATTTTTAGTTCATATATTCTTACATTCACTGATTCCTTTAGCAAATTCACAAATGTTGATTTAGTCTTAAATGTGCACAGTTACTGTGTAAGTTCAAAAAGTAAATATGTTCCTAACTTCCAGAAATGTAAAGACTAGAATGAAAGAATCAAGTGACATTTACAGTAGATTTTGATACTTGCTCTGGTGGAGGGATTGAATAGTTATAATGGAAGGACTGAGAGCACTGGGGGTGAGGAAGAGGGAAGAATCTGAACCCCTACCGGATATCTGACTTGAAAACTGGATTTTGGTGGCCAAAAACTCACATGAAACTAGCCATTCTGTAAGTAACATACTTAGTAAGAACAGATATGATTTAAAGTGTCTCAAATGTGGAATTTATGCTCTACTCTCTTTGCCTGATCAGCAGTAAAAGAAATGTAACATATTGCATCTCATTTTCATTTTGAGAGAATTTTCAAAAGACTAAAAAAGGAAGGTGATAAAAAAAGGGGTTCACACACTATAAAATGAAACAATTACAGCAGCCAGAAGAGTGAGCGTTAATTAATCAGAAAACACACCCACAGAACATCTGAAGAGACAAGTGTAATAGGATATTTTAAGATGTTTTTCAATTCGTTCTCAGTAAATTTTATGGCAGGATTTTTTAAAACAATGTGTGATTTGATCTTACAGAACATACAATTTTATTTTTTTAATAGTGATCAAGTAACTAAGGTAAAAATAAGCTGAGTTGTCCAGCTAAAGAGGTGAGATTGCAGAGAAGAAACACAATCTCTTTCTGTCTTCAATTTTCAAAATGCCACTGTGAAGAATTACACCTAGTTTTAGTTCTTCATATCTTTACTCATCAAATCATATTTGGAATATCATTCATGGCAATGAAATTTTCAGCTCAAAGAAGCTTAAATGGTAATAGTAGCTGTGCTATAAATGTGCCTGTGATGCTCAGAACCTTCACCCTGAGGCCTTTCACCCCTCTTCCTTCCTGGGTCTCAGTTTCTTCATTTATTTATAATTTGCCTGACTCGCAATGTTGTGGGAATCAAATGAAATAAAACATATGAGAGAGGAAGGGCAAAAGTTCTCTTCATTATGTAAAATTCTATTTATATATTTTAGCCTAGGTCTTAATCAGCTAATAAAACTGTTTCAAGTTTATTCTGAAATGATTAACTAAACATTGAAGAGCCTGATTGGTAGGGTTGCCTTTAAAAATATATATAACAGAAACATATTTTTGGCAAAGGGACAGAATATTGCTCATAATAGTAAAGTTTACAAATGTTAGAAAAAAGAACTTGTATAGTGTAAATGTAACCATATAATCATAAACTTTATAGGAGTAACTTTAGATGAATATATGAAAATCTTAGCAATGAGAATAATTGACCCAAAAATTCTAAAACAGATGAAGGATATTTATCTGTGTTATTCACAAGATGATATAATTTAACATTAAACTGATTGAGAAAGAAGGGAATTTACAATGTTATCTCCCCAAATAGTTGTAGATATGCTCTAGGTTTGTTACTATATGTTGGGAGTTTGTTACACATATTAGAAAGACTAATAAGTTTAAGCAAGTAATTCACTGTTGAAAATGACTTAGAATTAGGTAAGAACTTGGTTTAATAAACATCACTGGAAAAAATCAGATAGGCTTCATGGTCAAGGTTAAAAACAATAACAATGGTTGCAAAAACTTACTGGGGCCTACAAGTGGTCACATTACCAAAGACAGAAGCACGTCATTCAGGATTAAATATTTATTTGATTGGATCTGAGTTAATATATGCATAAAATGGGAAAATAATTTTGGAGAAAAACAAAACTTCCAAAAGAGAAAATAAATATGGAGTCCTAGACATGTAACCACTTCATTTCTGGAGTTAGTGAGCTAAAAGCATATTTAATATCTGGAGTTTACAATCTAGGAAAGCAAATTCTGTTAAGAGATAAAAGAGTGTTTTCTATTTCTTACTGCCCACTTTTCCCCATCCAATAACCTGAAACATCTCACCTGACTCTGATGACAATCTCTGGGAAGTATGGTACTTTTATCCTCTCAGAGGTCACAGAACACAGGCTATTAATCTGATTTTTCTCAGCATGGCCAATACTAAAATTGCCTTTCTCTTCAAGAAGCTCTATTTTCCCTGTCTCTCTTTCAAAAGAAAAACAAACCAAAAACAAAAAGTAAACCTGCAGTTCTGCACTAAAGCACATTGCAGAGAAACTAGTAACTTTTATATTACTCATAATGCTATGTAAATGTATCATAAAGATAAAAACAGCTATCAAAAGTGGAGCCTCTAAATGAACAAAAAAGCTCTATATGGTCACCATAATACCATACCCAGAAGGTTTGTTTTGGTGGACTACCTTTAAATGAACAAAGTGAAGCTTGTGACTTAGATGGCTAAAACTGTCTTTTAATATGTGTGCCTTTGGAAGCATTACCTGATTGGACTACATCTGACAAACTACAAAAAGTCATGAGGCGCACTTCAAATTTTGCTTTGTGGGGCCAGATGCCAGTTCAAATAAAAATGGAGGTGGATAATCAATATGGTGTTACCATCAGCTGTGATCGTGATGGGGTATTGTGGTTAACAGTTTACTCAGGTGAAAAGCCCAAGAGTTAAGGAAGAGTCTCTCAATAATAGGCTGCCTTCCATGTCATCTAAGGCAGTCATCTTCTATTCAGTTCCAAACTGGGCTAAAGTGAATGTCTAATTTTGCATAAAAAAGCAATGAAATAAACTATTCTGCAATATAATTTAGCAGAATTTTATGCAGTAGTTAATTAAGTATGTTAGAACATGAAATAATGCAGTAGTGGGCTAAGCTGAGAAAATGCTTTTACAGTTTTTATTTTTATTGTTTATTTTTTTCTTCAACAAATATAGACAGAGTGACTGTTGTATCGACATACAAAGTGATCAAAAATAAAACAGAATATTAGCCTTTGCTTTGGGGGACCCCATAGTTTAGCTTATGTCATTAATACATAAAATGTCACAGAATCACAAGTGTTAATGGCATATTTTAGTCATGTTCATGTGACTGCATGAAACATACACACACTAAGAAGATGTGTATTCTTTTCTGCCATGGGAACTGTTACTACTTTGAGAAGAGAGTAGATGGAGGCACATTCTCTAACACAGACAAGCAGGAAGCATGGATGTGGTACACTTTCTGGAATGATCTGAAAATCCTTGGACCTTTGAGTGTAACCTCTCTTTAGCTCCCAAGCTTTGATTGGTTATTACTCTATTCTGTCCTATTAAAGTGACAATGTAATTTCTTTTGTTAAACTAGGTGAAAGACTGGGAGAAAACTGTTATAAATCTAATATATGCAATCAAAAGATTACAGCAGAGTTCTGTACAGAAACTTGGTGAATTACCAGGATTCAGAGCAAGACAAAGATCCAGGAGGCAAGAAATTGAGTGATGAGGATGGACAAGCCCTTTGCGAGACAGGGAGGGGTAGGGCTCAGAGTCCAGGAGGCCATACTACTTGGAAGTATGACTATTACTAGTGAGCAGAATGAGCCAAAGAGAACTTGTGACTTTAGTAGAACTGTTGATTTTCGGCCTTTCACACATTTTCTGATTAGTTACGAAGTGCCTCCAAGACTTACACCTGTTAATATAATGAAGATGGTGCAGCAGATGGTCTCAAAGTCCTAAGAGCTTTGTGCCTCAGTAAACCCTGGCAGTATGTCCAGTGATTTCATTTATTTTTACAACATTAACTTTTATCCATTGGGAAAGAGAATGGTACCAGTTGAGCACTTGCTGTCTTCTACTCTGACACTTCTTTTTCTTTTAAATTATTTATTTATTTATTTATGGCTGCACTGGGTCCTCGTTTCTGTGCGAGGGCCCCCTCCAGTTGTGGCAAGCGGGGGCCACTCTTCATTGCGGTGCGCAGGCCCCTCACTATTGCGGCCTCTCTTGTTGCGGAGCACAGGCTCCAGACGCACAGGCTCATCAGTTGTGGCTCATGGGCCCAGTTGCTCCGCAGCATGTGGCATCCTCCCAGACCAGGGCTCGAACCCGTGTCCTCTGCATTGGCAGGCAGACTCTCAACCACCGCGCCACCAGGGAAGCCCTACTCTGACACTTTTACTCCTTAAGAAATAGTGGTTAATTCCTAAGAAGACAAACTAGGAACAGAAGTAACCATGATAAGAAGACTGACATAGGCTACTACTTTCAGCTAATAAAAAATCTTATGGTATTAAGGAGTTTATATTCTGGCCCCTTCACTCACCTAATACTCCACACAAATCAGGGCTATGAATCAGGCATGTTCCCTTATGATTCCTATGCTTAGTATACAGATTATCATAATTACTCCAACTTTCTAATTTTCTGACATTCAGATCTGGTTGGTAGTGGAATGGACTACGTCAGAGGAGTGAGTTCCTCATCACTAAAAGGATTACAGTGGACACTGATGATACTGATGGAGAATCCATGTACCAATCCAGGACTAGCTCAATAATCTCCAGGATCCCTTGTAACCCTGAGATACAATATCTTTTCTGATCTAAGGTTGACTTTCTCTTTTTTCTTTTCCTATCCTAATGCTACTCATCCTCTGAGGTCTACGTCAGGTGGCACCTTCTTCCCAAATAATATTACTTTATATGATTGTTATGAGGAATTGATGAGCTATTGTTTGTGTGTGTATATATATATATATATATATATATATATAAGCTGAGTGCTTGGCATATAGCAGGTGCTAAATTAATTCCTTTCCTCACTTTTCTCCACAATGATAAAAAAAATTCATATTAATCTCTTTTCTGGTCTCCAACAGTATTTGGCTCTAACAAAAAATAGTAATTTTTATGGTCATATTTTTCTTGAATTACTTTATGTTCTATGCCATCTTTACATTTACTGAAGATCAGAACCAAATCTCCCTTTTATTTTTATTTCCCACAGTTCATAGGCAAGGGCTGAACACATAATGGTCAATGAATGTGGAGAGGGTGAGTTTTACAAAGGAGAATCAACATAACGTAGTTTAAAAATCACAGTGTATTTAATATTTTTACCCCAATTTAGAATTCATGTGGCCTGGAAAAGTCTTATGCTTCTGTTTCCTCATTTAAAAATGGACTCAAACATCCCTACTCTGCTTTCCTGAGTGTATTGTTATAACCAGAGGATTGAGTGAATATGAAGGACCATGAAATAGTGCACTTTGATTTGGTTGCCCATTTAGTTGCAATTTATCACATTTGGAGAGCTCACAATGGAAAGGGCAGTTCTTTTTTTGCCAACCTTCCTGATTACAAATATTTGGCTTTTTTCTCTGCTCCAAAAGGAACAAATTACAGGCTTCCATGATATTCAGTGTAACTGATCTTTATGCATTGTAGGGATTAAAACTAGCTTACATCTTCAATGAATAATTAGGGATTTCAAGTCTCTGGAGAACAATGGATCACCATAGTCCTCCATTAAGACTGTGGCTTTGGAGTCACACGGCCATGTTCAGGTGCTGTTCAGACATCCTGAGAGTATTAAGAGGTTCTCAAAGACCTCTGACCAACATAAAAAACTGTGTCAAAACACAATTGTGTCAAAGCACGATTGCAAATAATTATTTGATAACAGGGTGGTTATTTAAGGCTGAAGCTTATAATGGTCGATTCCTCATTGTAACCTCTGCTTAACCTGCCTGGAATGAATGTAAAGTCTGCCTCATGTTCAACCCCTGCTCCACACAGCTGTCAGAATTATCTTCTTAAAGAACAAATCTGAGTCACATGGCTCCCTGTTGCATTCCAAATAAAACCCAAATTCCATGACTCCGAAATCAGTGCCTTTAACAATGAGGTCTCTGCTGCTCTCCTTTAAATGTATTCAACAAATAGTGACTTATTCTCTACTCTGTGTCGTCACTATGCCATCAGGGCTACATGTTCCTCACTGTTCCCGAGACGTGCTCTAAACTCTCTGCCTCGTCTTTGCTTCACCTGCTGTCTCTGTCTGAAATGCAGCTTCTCCTCCTAACACCTGGCAAAATTCTACCAGTCCAGGTCCAGTTCAAATACCAAATTCTTCTGCCAGCTGTATGTAGAGTTCTCTAGTGATAGCACTGTGATAGCAGATTACTAGCCCACCCTGCTGTCTGTCTCCTTAATCTGTGCTCTCTTAGGGGTGAAAGGCCATGTATTTTAACTTGGATCCTGCACAGCACTTTGCTTGTACAATTGAATCTAAATTAAATCTTGAGAATAGCCTCACTAATTTGCCACCTTCAGTTAACTCATATCATTGCCAAAAAAGGGATTTGGGTGAATTGGATCAAATGTTTACAGACTAATTGATTGTTTGGACCCTTTGAACAGTGGCTTCAATAATGGATTCACTCCAAAAATCAGTCAAATTTCTGGGTTTGTAAAACATGGCCTAAGTCAAGAGGCAAGGGAAATAGAAGCATTTTCATTATAGATTTCAAAGCAATAGCTATTATTCTTTTAACCTGATGTGATTATATGTTTATTTATTCACTCTCTTGCAGTCCAAAAGCACTCTTTTATTTAAAACATAAATATACCTTGTCTATAGGTGTTATAAAAGTTACACATAAAATTTTTCCTAGAGCTTCATCTGTAAACCAATGGCTGTGTATAAAAGATATCACTATAACAAGTTGAAAGGTGGAGAACTTCATTAAGCTATATTTTGACACTACAAGATGGAAAGTATCAACACAATTGGTATCTTTTTGGGTTTTTTTTCAGAGATTTGGTTGATTCATTTGACACTATGCAGTGTTAATATACTTGAAATATATACCCCCCCTTTCTCCTCTGATTCACCCCCATTCAATCACACACTGGTGGGTTAGGGCCAGGTCAGTTAACCTAAAGAGTACTTCAGTCAAAGGCACACTCTATTCCTGCTTAAGTCCCGAATCCTGCTGGGCTTTCTTACTCTGTTGGACCAGCCTATACCCCTAAGGTCTCGTCAATGGCTCTCCTTTGAAACTCAAAGCAAACCATAGATCACCCCACTAGGCTCTCTTCTGAGCCCTGGCCTGCCCTCTTATTCCCAGAGTCTTCAATTGGCCTCTCAAACAGAAAGTATCCACATGACCAGAGGCCTTCCCAAATCTCACTTCCTTATAACACTTTCATCCCTCCTTCTAAAACATGTTATTTCTCAGACATATTATATTTCACAAGGTGAAAGGCAGGATGGGAATAGAATGTTTTTCTTTTTTTTCTCTGACTTTTTCAAGTCACAGAATGGGATTCTCTCCCATGTATGTCCTTGAAGCCCACAAGGACCCAATCAGTGTTTGAGGTAATTGGGGTAGAGGGAATAAACAATTTCTTCTAACTTTGCAGTTCTGAAGCTTCCAAATATTTTAAGTACAAACATATTTCTATTAATTTTTTAAAATAAGCTAAAGTGATATATTCTACATAACCTTAAGCTAAATATTTTTCTCACTTCTCAATATATTAATTTGCTTTATTTTTCTATTCTGGAGTTTATTACCACTGTCTACAAACTGAGCTCAATTTATTATGGCTTGTAGCAATATAGGTTTGCATGGAGTAAGGAGTCAATTTTGTAATTCTCAAGGGCAGGAACAGCATATGTGTAAAGAGAGATACAGCAGGTATTATTGACTGCCAACCTTATGAAAAGGATTAAAGGTATTTATTTATACAAATGAATGGACCTGAAACTAAAGTGGTAACATATAAGAGACAAAAACAAGAATTCATATAATTTATCAGACCATTAATTTCTCTACTGATATTTTAAAATAAAGAGGAAGCCTGCTTCTATGAAGAAAAAACAAAATTTAGACATATTTTTTCTTTATATTTCTGATCAATCAAAATGAATGTTTACAGGTAATCCTAAGAAGAAATATTTTTGATGGTATATTTTTTTGTTTTCAAATGTAATGTTTTTGTGTCATATTTTTCTGGTTTTGTTTTATGACATTCATAGCATAAAAGTTGTTCAAAATTTGAAGCTATGATCGACCCAAGGTAAATAAAAAAGAAAAGTCGCAAATTCGAGGAAAATGAGTTTAACACGATCTAAATATTTTGTACATGACATAACCATTGACAAAATTGATTTATTTAATGAGATGTGAATAATGCAGTTGGGTAATTTTTTCTTATTTATACAGTCTCTCATTAACTGCAAAGTAAATCAGGATGAAAGGAATAATTTAGAAGAAAATGTTTACTTTAAGTTACATTGGCAAATGCAACAAAGAAAATTCATTCTTACTATTCTGCTAATACAAATTTATCAAATTCTAGAGTAAGAAGGGGTCTTAGAAATTATCTGGTCCAACTCCCTCACTTTAGTGCTCTATGTGATTAATGCCAAGGCAAATCAAGTGACTGGCTTTTTGTTACACAGCTGATTAAAGACTGAGCTGGGTCTTGACCCAGAAAATTCCTTACTTTGGGTCTAGGACTTTTCCCACTGTATCACATTACCTTTAAAATAAAATTCAATCCAAGCCAAGTTTTATATGTTTGGGCTCATTACATCTGTGGTCTACCAGTGCTTCCCATAATGTTTACAGAAGAATAAACTGATGTTAATACGTATGTGGCAGCATTTTAAATTGTATTTGTAGGCATAGTTTGTATTTGGATCCACCTCTTTAACCAATATAGAAGAGATATTTCAGCCAAAATCTCTCTCTGCCACCCGAGTTCCATTGCCCTTGTCTCTCTCCATCATTATGTTACTCTTTTATGTTTCAAAAAAGCCTGTGGGGGAAAAGATCATTTTTCTACTTCTCTGTTAAGACACTATGATCATACTGTAGAATTTGGTTCAAAAGATTTCTTACTCCATTTAGTTGATTGTCACATAGATATATAAAAGATAATACAAGGAAAGATTTGGCAGATGAGAAATGAGCATGTCTGTGAATGTTTGTCTAAGGCTAATCTGCATTTCTGACTTTGGGTTGCATGTTTAAGCTCTATAGCCTGTGACAGATTAAAGAATCTCCAAGAATTACTATTTCTTCAGGAGTAGGACAGGCAGGCTTATTTCATTTATTTATTGTATCGTAATTGCTAAGAATGCTTTAAATAACACTTTTATGTTTATGTAGCCACATAACTTTTGAGAAGTAAGGTGTAAATATTGACAATACTAATCAAATAGAAAAAAATGGCAAAGAAACCAGATCTGCATAATCAAGTATTCCCAATTTCTTACTGGGAGAGTTTTAAATAAGTATTATTTTTGGTTTGACATAACATAAAATAATGAAATAAAATAATTGTTTGAATCAATTTGAATTTTGTCCTAATTTTTCCTTAACATTTCACAGAGAAGAAGGTTTTTACATTTGAGTCTAAATTTCTAAAAGTATTATTACTCAAAGAATAAAATTTTATTAACTTACGACCCTGATGCTTTCAAAATGTCCACCTTCTTTCTCGAAATCGATAGGCTGTCCTTTCAGTGTCCAGTAGAAAGTGACATCCAAACTAGCATCGTGAATTGCTTTGCAGTTAAGGACAACGCTTTCTCCCACTGTTAACTCTGTTCTTTTAGGAGTAAGTTCTATTCTTGTAGGTTCTATAGAAATAAAAATATGTTAATTAGCATAACGTATAGTTTTCACCTTCATTCTACATTTTAAATAATAGAGAAAAATTAAACAAGGAATCTATGTAATATAGTTGCTCCAGATACATATCTTTTAATAAACTATTATTAATTGAAATATTACCATTTGGTAATATTACCAAATATTACCATATTAATTGAAATATTAGCATTTGTAGGGAACAGATGATTTAAAAGTCCCTATTCCTGTTAAGAAGTCAGCTTGGATGAAAAAGAGGAAAGACTACATAACTAGAAAGAGCAATTGGTGCTCTGGAAGGAGGAACATTAGAAAAAAGAAGCTGTAGCCTCCCTGTCTACCTTCAAGGATCATCAAGTATAAATAAAATAATTTTTACAATAAAAAATACTTCACATCTAAGGAGGAATAATTCAAGTGAGTTCACTTTAAAGGTTATACAGAGCACCTCCCTTCAAATTACTATCTTAAAGGAGATAAAAACTATACTACTACTACTACTATAACAGCTTGTATTCACTTTATAGTTTACAAAACCTTGTAAGTAGAGGAGTAGAAGAGGCACCTCTGGCTGATTATAAAATATCCCCTTTGATAGACAGTGGATGCTTTAATTGAGATCTAAAAAAAAAGGCAAAATATTGAATAGAAATGTTTTTTGAGAAAAAATGTTTACATTAACTATTTAATGATTCAGTTAAATTTTTAAAAAATAGATACATTTTTACTGGGTTTAGAGCAACTTTAAACCAATAAAGGCTAATACCAGCTGTACATCTAAGGGTTAGTTAAGCTAATGATCAAACAACTGCAATATGATATTTTTTTTAATAAAGTAGGGAGGTGATGGAGACAGGATATTGATACTTTCTTTTTTCCTAATTAGGTTCCTGATTGTAGATACCTCAAGAAGCCTGACACAGATGAAAAATTATCCTAATTTTCCTATTTCAGCTCTACTGTTTGCAATAGCATAGTCTGATGAAAGACCATGGTTAACCACTGATAAGATCCTTTAATATGCAGCCTCCTTCAAAGCAGTCTCAGAAAGAGTGATACCAGGAAGGGAATGCCACAGTAAATATTAACATTCTGGAAGTCAAATATTCTGTGTGGCATTCTAAATTTTGTCTTCATCAGAGAAGACAGATCATCACAGCATACTGCAGTTTAAACTGTGAGAATTGGAATGTTCTGAGTAACTAAATATTCCACTTAACTCGTGATTAACAGAGAACATTTTTGTTATTATTAAATTTAAAAAGTCTGTGGATCCAGCATTGCCTCACTATGAAAAACGTTGTTTAGCACACACAAGGAATGAGACCTGGACTGGAAGACTGACTTGGATTCCAGTAATGTATGCTATAAGTGAAGACATTTTTAAAATTATGTTCCTTCCTTCCCTGGATGTTTGCCTCTTTTCTAAAATATCAGAGTGCTGGCTATTTTAATTACATTTCTCTTTCTAAAGAAAGGGGAAAATGAACATTACTATATTTTTTGTGGCCAAAGTATGATTCATTATATACTACATGCACAAATGGAAAAAATTAGTGATATACTTCATCGTGAAAACTATTCCTTTACCAAATGAAGAGAATGTCTAAGATAGGAGATTTTCTTAGTACTAAACAATGACAGGTAGTCTCAAAAGAATGTTCTAGACTTGGAATCTAGTTCACTTTAGAACTAGAAAACTAACTAACTGTTAGAAAACTAACAGAAACATTTAAGCATACTAAAAAGTTACAGTGTATAAAAATTCCATTGATGCAGAAATCAAAGAGTAGCTCTGATGTCAGTTCATCTGATGTATATTTCAACACCACATGTTCATGTCCTCCTTTTGCTACTCTTTTTTTTTGCCCCAAATCCCCAGTTGAAGTGGTAACAAAGGAATATTACTGATTGATGCTAAAATTAATCTTGATTCAGGAAAATATTTTTATACTGTTGGTATACTTTTAAATTTTGAGACATCGACTAAAACTTCAGAAAGCTTTCTTTACCCTCCCACATAGTGTGTTCAGAGCATAATATTTAAATTTCTACCAACAAGGTGTTCCTTTCTTCATAGTCCCCTAAATAATGGAAAGGGACAATTTGACTGTGTTAGTTCTTTGTGTACAATATATTTCTTAAACAGGAACATGCACACACATATATGCAAATACACATACATGCACGTTATATTTATTCACTTTCTGGTAAGGCCATGAAACTATGCTTATAAAACATTTAGCCACATTTTCTTACCTTTCACAGAAACGGAAGCTATGATTTCAGCAGAACCAAAGACATTTTCCCCTTGGCAAACGTACTCTCCCTCATCTGATTTAGAAGCATTTAAGATCCGTAGACTCCCGTCTGGAAGAATAGCTATTCTGAAAATTATTAAAAAGGTTTTTTTTTTCCTGTTTTACTGCAAATCAAGTAAGTGGTAAGAAACTCTCATGAAATCTGAAACCACTTCCAAGTAATAATAAATAAGGTAAAGGATCACTGTGAAAATATGCAGTGATAGTAGAAATGTTTTGCCCTTCAAGAAATTATGCAATAAACCCACATAACACCTTCTTATATTTAAAAAGGTTAGGGAGTTACGGGTTATTTTTCTTTTGACAACTTTATGACAGTTCCTTTTAAAACTTGTGGAAAAAAAGGTGACCCTGAATTTGATTATTAAAACTTATACTATCACCAGTGTTATTTTAATATTAAGCTTGAGGTATTTCACCTCAAACCAAGAATGACCTCAAAAATCAAATATAAAAAGAAACATCATAAAAACATAGAGGAGGACAAGTACAAACATAAAATTAATTGTATACAGCCTCGAGATGATTTATGGTGGTTTCTCTGCAGTGCAACCCGTGTAGCAAGGGCGTGACAGACCTGATACCTGAAACCTGGGCTGCTCGTACTGCGCTTTTCAAACATAAAAGCATGACATCTGAGTTTGCATTTGGGCTCTTTCAAGACCTTTATCAAAACTGGATCTTGAGTCTTATATGAAGGTGAGAAATTAAAGCATTATTAAAAATTTTTAGAAGTTCTGTGAAAATGAGGTTGACATTCAGGATTACCATATTCTCCTGTGTATTCATCATTCCAGAAATATAAGGATATCAAACTTAATTAGAATTTTTGTCCTTTTCTCCTTCTTATGCTCCTGAAGTATAACCTATTATTTCACCAGTGCATCGACCTACTGAAGCAACCCAAGACATAACAGAAATGGCTGTTGTGATTTTATTTGATATGCCACTAGAATTTAGACTGACTTAGGAAAGAGGAAGTAACAGTATGTGCTACTTTAGGTAGAAAACTAAAGGTCTCACTGAACTTAAAATCCTAAAATTGGATCCTCCTAGTTCTGAAAAGAATAGTTTATTGCAGGGCAACATGATAACATTAAACTATTTAAGATACAAGAATAATGGCTAAATCAGTTTATCAACATCCTTTATGTTATTTTAAAATATGTATTCAGTTTTGCCAATCAGTCCAGAACTCATGGTTATGGGCAGCATTGAACTTTTAACAATTGGATTAGATTCTAGGCTGCTGAATATTGCTTATTAATTTATATTTACATATTATTATCCATAAAGAGACCAGTTTACTGTTCTCAACATGGATTTTCAATATGGATCAAATTTGATTTACAATGTATGAGAAGGGAGCCAAATTTAGAAGCAAGCCAAACTAGGAATAGAGGATTTGACTGTAATTTATGTCTAGCAGGGATATTAATGAGACATTTGGAAAACACAGTGGTCTCTGAAGTTATATAATCCATTTAAGATGGTCAATGAAAAATTCTGTTTGTTATTTAGATAGCACTATTTCTATAAAAATGGAATATATGTACTCATTCCATTTCAATCACAAAGATACACATGCTACAAAAAGATTTATTTGAAAGCAAAGATTATACTTTTTATAAACAAATAAGCTTTCTCTTGTGAGAATGACACACTTTATTGAAATATAGTTAAATTACTACAGTTTGTGCAGATTATTAATATTGTGAAAATGTCTACATTTTACTGACTGGTGTAAATTCTAATCTAGCAGGTGAGAAGTTTGGCTTAAAATGTCACCCCCTTTAAAGAAATAAATGTATCTTAGAAAAATGTCACCCCCTTTAAAGAAATAAATGTATCTTAGATATTGGTAGTATTTTAGCTCTTAATTTAAGATAAGTCCTTTCTCACTGACAGGAGGCAATATATTACAAAGATAGTTTATGAACACTCCTGTACTTTAGGCCACTGATCCACTTGGAGGATGAAGAATTTTGAATACCATGGTATTTTTTACCTGTCAAGTGACAATGTCATTTAACCAAAAGCCTGTCTACTGATTCAAGTTTCAAATCCTTATCAGATAAGCTCTTTTTTTAATTTAGAAAAGAAAAAAATAGAATAGACAATGAATGCAATTTATATTATAACATCTGGCTATTGCAAACAAATACTGAGATAATTGAATACTGAATTAATATTTCTTTGCAATTTCCAGCTTCTTTGTCTTCTGCCCTATGTTATTACCATGTGACTCCTACATTTGGAATCTTCAGATTTGTAGACTAATTCTTCTGAGACATCCTTGAACTTGGAATGGGGTAATAAGGGAGTGGTAAGGTGACGGTCCGTTGTGGACAGGGAGAAATTTTAGAAATGCAAACCAGCATTCTAGCACTTAGTATCAAGGCACATTTACTCTCTTCTGGTCTCTAAATTTCTCCACAAGTTTCTGCCTCGACCTGGAGGTGTCTTGGTTCTCATCTTGCACTTAGTTACTGGATCTTTGCCTTGGTAACTTGCCCAATACCACAATCTACCTAGTATACCATTGTGCTTACCCTATCTTGCAAGGATTCATTGCTAACTTCCTGATGCCTATCTTGATCTCCAAATTTCAGGATCATTTTCTGGACTCTCCATTTCCATGTTTGGCTTACCTGTCAGATAGTACAACCTATTTTAGACCCTTCCAAGTGCTTGTCTGGGAGTACCACCTATGCACCTGCTGCCATATTATTTAGAGATCATGCTTTGACTTCCAGATTAGATTTTTTCTAGTACCCTATCATAATGGATATTATATCACGGAATCATTAATCACTAATTGAGACTGTGTGCTTTAAAGTCAGAGAGGGTTGCGTTCAAATCGCTGCCATTGACGAGTACTTGTATGATCTTAAAATTACTCAGTCTCTTTCCTTATATGTAAAACTATCATAATTATATCTAACTAG
Source organism: Grampus griseus (assembly GCF_964374135.1). Classification (NCBI taxonomy): domain Eukaryota; kingdom Metazoa; phylum Chordata; class Mammalia; order Artiodactyla; family Delphinidae; genus Grampus; species Grampus griseus. The sequence goes on from NC_139002.1 coordinate 33,834,768, forward strand.
TTCTTTAACAGTATTAACTTGATAATATATGTAAATTATTCTATTTTTGTGGTGTGTGTAGACATTAATTGAAAATTTACTCAAAATTTTAAATAAAATTTGTGACAAATTTTTAAAAAGAAAAAGTAGAGAGTGCCAGGGAAAGTTCTTACTATGAAAGCCTCAACTATTTAGGGTGATGAATCTTTTCTGAGTGAAGTATTGCAGTGAGAACTGAAGGATGAAAGAGAGCTAACTAGGCAAAGTGTGGGAAAGCAGAGGGAATGACATTTGTAAGGCCCCCAGATGGGAAAGACCACAAGATCTTGAAGAATGAAATGGCCAATTATGATGGCATATAAAAAGCAGGAGCAGAGAGTGGCTCAAGGTAAGACTGGAGAGGTAGACAGGGAGTAAGATTATGCAGGACCTCTCATACTATGAAAAATATCTGTCTTTATTTTAGGTCAATGAGAGCTGCCAATTTTTTTTTAACAGCTTTACTGATGTATAATAGGCATATAATAAGCTCGCATGTTTAAAGCGTATAACTTTGAAAAGTTCTCACGTATAGATATACAGTCATGAAACCATTAATTAGCATCGTCGAGATCATCAACATATATGTCCCCCTCAAATCTTCCCTGTGTTCCTCTGTATTCTCTCCCCCCAGCCCCTTCTCATACCACCCTTATCACTGGACTACTACTGATCTGCTTTCTATCACTAGAGTAAGTTTTCACTTTTACAAAATTTTATATAAATAGACTCTTAACACTATGTACTCCTTTTGTTTAGTTAATTTCACTCAGCATAATTAAGTTGACATTAAATTGAGTGTCATCCTTGTTACAATGATCAAGAATCAATTCCTCTTCATTGCTGAGCAGTATTCTACTGTGTGTAGATGGCACAACTTGCATATCCCTCACCTTTTGGTGGATGCTTGTGTTATTTTCAGCTTGTGGCTGCTATGCTGCTATGAAGATTTGTATATATGTATTTTATGAATATTTGCTTTATTTCTTTTGGATAAATACTTAGAACTGTAATGACTAGATCATCTGGTTAGTTTTATGTTTAACTTTTTAAGAAGCTGCCATACTGTTTCCACATGGTTGTGCCACTTTACATTTCTAGCATCCCAGTGTGAGAGTTCTTGTAACACTTGATATGGTCAGTCTTTTTAATTTTAGTGATTACGATAAGCAGGTACTCTAGAATCTTGTTGTTATAAGTTCCATTTCCCTAATGACTGCTGATGTTGAGCATCTTTATATTTGCTTATTTTCCATCTGTATATCTTCTTGGGTGAAGAGAGTGTGAGAATATTTTACCATTTTTATGGAGTTGTTATTGAGGTTTGACAGTTCTTTTTATATTCTATATAGAATTCCTTTTGCAGGTATCAGACTGGCAAATATTTTTTGCCAGTTTCTGGCATGTCTTAGCATTTTTCCAACAGCAGAAGTTCTTGGTTGATGAAGTCCAATCTATTTCATGCTTTGTGCTTTTGTTGTTGTACTAAGCAATAGGTTAGGTTTGTTACCTAACCTAAGGTCACAAAGTTTTTCTATGTTTTCTTTTTGATGTTCTATAGTTTTAATTTTTATGTTTATGTCTATGATTCATTTTGAGTTACATTTTGTTCATGCTATGAGGTAGGAATCTAACTATTTATTTATTTAGTATATGGTTATCCAGTTGTTCTGTGCCACCATTTGGAAAAGACTATCTTCTCTCCATTGTCAAAAATTAATTGGCATTCATGTCCTGGCTATTGTAAATAGTGCTGCAATGAACATTGGGGTGCATGTATCTTTTTGAATTATGGTTTTCTCTGGGTATATGCCCAGTAGTGGGATTGCTGGGTCATATGGTAGTTCTATTTTTAGTTTTTTAAGGAACCTCCATACTGTTTTCCATAGTGGCTGTATCAATTTACATTCCCACTAACAGTGTTAAGACAGTTCCCTTTTCTCCACACCCTGTCCAGCATTTATTGTTTGTAGAGTTTTCAATGATGGCCATTCTGACCAGTGTGAGGTGATACCTTATTGTAGTTTTGATTTGCATTTCTCTAATAATTAGTGATGTTGAGCATCTAAACGTCCCTCAACAGAGGAATTGATAAAGAAGATGTGGTACATATATACAATATTTATTCAGCAATAAAAAGGAATGAAATTGGGTCATTTGTAGACATAGATGGACCTAGAGACTGTCATACAGAGTGAAGTAAGTCAGAAAGAGAAAAACAAATACCGTATATTAACACATATACGTGCAATCTAGAAAAATGGTATAGACGATTTTGTTTGCAAAGCAGAAACAGAGACACAGACATAAAGAACAAACGTATGGATACCAAGGGGGAATGGGAGTGAGATGAACTTGGAGACTGGGATTGACATATATACACTACTATGCATAAAATAGATAACAAATGAGAACCAATTGTATAGTACAGGGAACTCTACTGGATGCTCTGTTGTGACCTAAATGGGAAGGAAATCCAAAAAAGAGGGGATATATGTATATGTATGGATGATTCACTTTGCTGTACAGCAGAAACTGACAAAACAGTGTGAAGCAACTATACTCCAATAAAAAAAAAATCCATTAGCTGTACATTACAGAGAAAAACCATGCATTAGGTAAACCTCTTTCCATTATGAGTTATGGTGTTGTTGACCGTGAGTTCAATGTTAATAAATCACCATTATATATTATATCAGATGTCTTTAAACAGACATGCATAAGACAAGGCTATGTACTGACCAGTTGTCCACAAGGTGATCAGAGGCTTGCAGGAACGTAACCCTGTTTTTCCCCCATGAACAATGGTTCAGTATTTGCTAATTCAGTGTTTGTGATGAATTTATAGAACATAGATACACAGAAAAATGAGAATTGACTGTATTTACTGCATGAAGTGATGGAGCGGTCTGGGGGTTGCTTAAAAATAATTCACGGAGGCACAGGGAATTAGGTTGGGGCATAGAGGAAACACATTGATGAGTCGAAAATTGGTGAAGCTGCAAATAGCTGCTCATTAAACTGTTTTCTCTATTTTTGTAAATGTTTGGCATTTCCTTAATAAAAAGTTGCTTGCAAAATCCCTGCCCAAAAGATACATCAATTAACATTATATGTGTAGGTCAACAACTACTTAACTGTCTCTGCTATCTCATTGATCTGTCTTGATTACTGTATCAATATGATTTGTCTTGAAGTCATGTAAGTTAATTCTTTCTACTTTGCTCTTCTTTTTCAGAGCTGTTTTGGCTATATTCTTTGCATTTCCATATGAATTTTTCAATTAGCTTGCCAATTTTGAAAAAGCCTACTGAGATTTTGATTGGAATTTCAGTGCTTTAGCTCAATTTTCACAAAAAAATTAACACATTAACGATATGGCTTTACAGTACATGAACATGACATATCTCCATTTATTTAGGTCATTTAAAATTTCTCCAAGAAATATTTTGTAGTTATCAGTCTACAGGTCTTAGATATCTTTTGTCAGGTTTATCCTTTTTTTGATGCTATAGTAAAGTACTTTTAAAAAATTAATTAATTAATGCATTTATTTATATGAAATATTTTGAGGTAATTATAGAAAAACATGTAGTTTTAAGAAGTAATACACAGAAGAATATGGTTAAAAATCTTGGGGCTCACATCTTGGGGCCCAACCTCGGCATATTGACTCAAGTCTGGGAGTGGATTTCAGGAATCTGCATTTCAGCAAGCTCTTCAGCACACCAGAGACCTTCAAGATGGCAGAAGAATAAGACATGGAGATCATCTTCCTCCCCACAAATACATCAAAAATACATCTACATGTGGAACACCTCCTACAGAATACCTACTGAACGCTGGCAGAAGACCTCAGACTTCCAAAAAATCAAGAAACTACCCATGTACCTGGCCGTGTGGCTGACAGGGTCTTGATGCTCTAACAAAGTGTCAGACCTGAGTCTCTGAGGTGAGAGAGCCGAGTTCAGGATATTGGTCCACAAGACACCTCCCAGCCCCACGTAATATCAGATGGTGAAAGTTCTCCCAGAGATCCCCGTATCAATTCTAAGGCCCAGCTCCACTCAGCGACCAGCAAGCTCCAGTGCTGGACACCTTATGCCAAAGAACTAGCAAGACAGGAACACAAACCCACCCTTAGCAGAGAGGCTGCCTAAAATCATAAGAAGTTCACAGACACACCACCGGACGTGGTCCTGCCCACCAGAAGGAGAAGATACAGCCTCATCTACCAGAACACAGGCTCCAGCCCCCTTCAACAGGAAACCTACAGAACCCACTGAACCAACTTTAGCCACTGAAGGAAGACACCAAAAACAATGGGAACTGCAAACCTGCAGTCTGCTAAAAGGAGACCCCAAACACAGTAAGTTAAACAAAATGAGAAGACAGAGAAATAAACAGCAGACGAAGGAGGAAGATAAAAACCCTCCAGAACAAACAAATGAAGAGGAAATAGGCAATCTATCTAAAAAATAATTCAGAGTAATGATAGTAAAGATGATCCAAAATCTTGGAAATAGAACAGAAAAAATACAAGAAACATTTAACAAGGAACTAGAAGAACTAAAGAGCAAATAAATAATGAAAAACAACACAATAAATGAAATTAAAAATGCTCTAGAAGGAATCAATAGAAGAATAACTGAGGCAGAAGAATGGATAAGTGACCTGGAAGATAAAATAGTGGAAATAACTACTGCAGAGTAGAATAAAGAAAAAAGAATGAAAAATATTGAGGACAGTCTCAGAGACTTCTGGGACAACATTAAAAGCACCAACACTCAAATTATAGGGATCCCAGAAGAAGAAGAGATAAAGAAAGGGACTGAGAAAATATCTGAAGAGATTATAGTTGAAAATTTCCATAATATGGGAAAGGAAATAATCAGTCAAGTCTAGGAAGCACAGAGAGTCCCATACAGGATAAATCCAAGGAGAAACATGCAAGACACATATTAATCAAACTATCAAAAATTAAATACAAAGAAAAAATATTAAAAACAGCAAGGGAAAAGCAACAAATAACATTCAAGGGAATCCCCATAGGTTTAATAGCTGATCTTTCAACAGAAACTCTGCAAGCCAGAAGGGAGTGACAGGACATATTTAAAGTGATGAAAGGGAAAAACCTACAACCCAGATTACTCTACCCAGCAAGGATCTCATTCAAATTCAATGAAGAAATTAAAACTTTAACAGACAAGCAAAAGCTAAGAGAATTCAGCACCACCAAACCAGCTCTACAACAAATGCTAAAGGAACTTATCTAAGTGGGAAACACAAGAGGAGAAAAAGACTGAGAAAAACAAACCCAAAACAATTAAGAAAATGGTCATAGGAACATACATATCGATAACTACCTTAAATGTAAATGGATTAAATGCTCCAACCAAAAGACATAGATTGCCTGAATGGATACAAAAACAAGACCTGTATATATGCTGTCTACAAGAGACCCACTTCAGACCTAGGGACACATAAAGACTGAAAGCGAAGAGATGGAAAAAGATATTCCATGCAAATGGAAATCAAAAGAAAGCTGGAGTTGCAATTCTCATATCAGACAGAATAGACTTTAAAACAGACTATTACAAGAGACAAAGAAGGACACTACATAATGATCAAGGGATCAATGCAAGAAGAAGATACAACAATTGTAAATATTTATGCACCCAAAATAGGAGCACCTCAATTCATAAGGCAAATGCTAACAGCCATTAAAGGGGAAATCGACAGTAACACAATCATAGTAGGGGATGTTAACATCCCACTTTCACCGATGGACAGATCTTCCAAAATGAAAATAAATAAGGAAACACAGCTTAAATGATACATTAAACAACATGGACATAATTGATATTTATAGGACATTCCATCCAAGAACAACAGAATACACTTTCTTCTCAAAATAAAGAAAAGGAAGAGAGCAACCAAATCAGTAAACAAATCTACCAAAGATAATAAGCTGTAAATACTAAACTAAGATTAACATAAAACCATAAATAAATTAGATGCAGAAAGCAAACCCCATGTCTACCCTTTCTCCCAAAGTCCACCTCCTCAATTTGGGATGTTTCATTGTCTATTCATGTATTCCACAAATGCAGGGCACATCAAGTTGATTGTGGAGATTTAATCCACTGCTCCTGAGGCTGCTGGGAGAAATTTCCCTTTCTCTTCTTTGTTCACACAGCTCCTGGGGTTCAGCTTTGGATTAGGCCCCGCCTCTGTGTGTAGGTCGCCTGAGGGCGTCTTTTGTGAAGTCTGAGGTTTCTGCCAGCGTTCAGTAGGTGCTCTGTAGGAGTTGTTCCACATGTAGATGTAGTTTTGATGTATTTGTGGGGAGGAAGGTGATCTCCACGTCTTACTCCTCCGCCATCTTGAAGGCGTCCCTCCTGTCATCTTCTTAATAGGAAAAACAATTATATGTGTAATTATAATTAAATGAGATTGTGCTAATGGAGATGCACGTTTCCAGAGAAAGTGATATCTAAGATGATACCTACAAGAAGTAGGAATTAGGCCATTGAATGGCTGGAAGCAGGAGATAGAGTGAAGCATCTCAGTTAGATTCGTCAACTTCTTATTGAATAACTTCTGTAGTCCAGACACTACAGAAGGTATCTGGTATACAATGAAGAAAAAATTCCAGTTCTTACCCTCAGGAATTACAACTAAAGAGGAATCATCAGACAAGCAAGCAAGAAATTAACATTCAGCATATTAAATTCTGGAAAGGAATAAGCACAGGTAACTCTTTGGATTACATAGAGCGACAGCTCACCAGCCTGGGGGATGTGAGTGTGGTTAGAGGAGAAATCTCAGGGGAGGTGACAACTCATTTGAGGGCTGAACATTAGGTAAGTCTTATTCTTATCCAGGCTTTGTGGGAGGGATAGGTAAAATTATTTATTGATAAGCCTGTTTTCTGATTGCTTTTCTGAACTCTAGTCTTTCACTCCTTGCATTCAAATTGTACATTTCCTCTGGATTTAACTTCCTAAATTAGAGCTCACTCTTTTGCCTGAAATTTTCATGGCTCTCAGTCTAGCCTGCAAAATAACATACTTCTCCTTTGTAGAACAGTTAAAAGTCTCCACCAAATGGTCATAACTTCTATCATCCCTGATCTCCTGTGCTCTGCAGGTCTCCAAACCCTTTGTAATGCATTTTCTCTGTGTGTTTTATTTCATTTGTAAATTACCTACGCATCTCACACACATACACACATAGAGTGCTATACTAATAATGCTAAGTACACTGTAAACATATAATAATTAGATATTATAAGTAAAACAAACATGTTATTCCATTTTCTCCTTTCCCCCCTCCCATCCCCTAATGAATATCTTGCACAATTGAACTGTTCATACCTGTATTTGGAGACCATTTCTCTAGTCATAAGTCCATGTACCTTTCAGTGGTTAGATTCCTACCTATTTATCACAGCTCAAATGTGCTATCTGCCTGAACTCCTCCTTAATGCTCTTTAGTTAGGATTATTACTGCCTTCGTTTTCTACTTCCTCAGAAGCAAAATAGCACTGTCACATTTTTTTCTTCGTACATGATAGCTTGTGTGTCTTATCCACTAAGAACTACAGTTTCAGCATTTTCAAGTGGCTACATTAAGACTTGAGAACAGAAAAAAATGATTGGTTCAAATAATTAAAAACTACTTCAGTGTTGAAAATAATACAATGGAATGTTGTAACAATTAGTCAACCCAAATTTATCTCTTCCATTGATGTATAAGAAAGAGTTACCACCATAAAAATATAATAAAATTTTACTATTATATTAGTACTTTCAATGACAGAGTTATAAGAAATATTTCAAAATATTCTATAACAAAAGTACATTTTATATGAGATATAGGTACATTTATGATTTTTGATAAAATCTGAGATGAAACCTTTAAAAAATAAGAGAGCTTAGGACCTATAAATGTCTTAATATGGTTCTGCTAATGCTAAGCATTTACTAATCACTTTATATGTGTCAGGCATCATACTAAACTTCTACACCTTATTTCACATAAGGCTTCTAACTATGTGAGTTGAGTATTGCTAGCCTCATTTACTAATGAGAAAACTATGGTTCCTCATAATTTATTGCTTTATTCAAGGCTATTCAGCAAGTGACAGTGCCTTGATTTCAGCCAGGGTCTTTGATTTGTTATTTGTTTGCCTGCCAGTATCTACCTGACTCACTTGTAACCTCCTGCACTTGTCTTCGTAAACTCCACAATAGCTGGTACTTGATAAATGGGGATGGAAATAAACTGGATATACCTTAAGTGATTTATCTTATAGATGAAGAAATTGATGTCCAGAGCACTTCAAATCACTTTTAAAAAATAAAATGGCATATAGTTTGTTTGATAATATTTATTATGCTCCTACTGTCTGCCAAGCCCTGTAAAAAAAAAATCTCTTTTAATACATTTTAATACTTACAAAGACCCCAGGTGTAATTTTACACTCATTTGATAAAGGAAAAGGAAGAAAATGAGGCACAGAGGACAGAAATAACTATCAAGATTTTAGAGCATGCCTGCTGGATTCCAAAATTCATACTGCACTTTCAGCTACTATACGTTGACCCAAAGTAAGCATCAGAAGAAAGCTTTGCATTAAATCACAAGCTTAGTGGCAGCTCTGACCTGTGATAGAAGCTGACAGAAGTGGAAACTCAAGGGTAACAACAGGAGACACATGTTTCCTATAGACGATGAAACAGAGAAATTCACACTCCTTAACTTGATCAGTAAGATTTTACAAAGCTAAGGGCAATATGCACTCAAGGAGGGCTGTGCTGTCACCTTCTCTTCCCTTTAGATGCAGTTTAGCTGGAAGGAAGAAGGGAGATGACCCAGAAAGACATGTATGATGGCCTTTAGAAAGCAAGAGGGAAAGTTTAAGTGCAGAAGTTACTTTAATTAATGGATCTCATCCCTGGCTCTGAGCATCACTGCAAGGAACTTGAAGAAATTGCAGGGCCTTTTGTGCTGAGCCACTGAATCATTTCAGAACCTCTATGCTCTGCAGAAAGGGTGAGACGGAACAGAGGCAGCTTCTTTGTCAGAGCTAGATATTGGAAGGTATTTGCCATTAACAAAACAAAATGAAATAAAATAAAAACCACAAACACATACTTTTATTGTCCTCTTTCTGAGGATATAGCTACAAGGATTTGTCACAGACACAGCAAACAACATACACTGAACTACACTCATTTTTTTTTCCCTCAGATTGGCTTCTTACACCAATGTTTCTTATTTTACATAAATTTGTATGAAAAATTCTGAGTGTGCATGTATCTATTTTTGTGGAGACACTATGTAACTTTCCTCAGATTCTCAAGGGAATCTGTGATGAAAACAAGATTAAGAACCATCATAAAATCTTTTATTTTGTAGATGACATAACTGTACTCAAAGATGGGAAACCTAGAGTATTACCTTTTTAAAGTTCAGGGTAAAATTCAGACTATTAACTCAGAAGTCATCATTTGCTTGTCTTTTTTCCATCATAACAAATTGGTCAAGCCAGATCTATTGCACATTTTAAATATCTCTTACATCTAACCCCTTAATTTTGGCTTACTGGAGAGCCTAAACACAGTGGGTAACAAACATGAAGTGGTTTGACCTTTTCTAATTATTGCCTTTAAACATGTTCTGTCTAATCCCTTTTTCTACTTCCTTTGAACGTCCAGAAGGTCCCTCAGCTTTCAGATAACTTTTATTTGTCACAAAGGGCACAGTTATCTCTGATGTTCTGCTCTTCCCCTCCACTTGCTCAGCCCTTAGCAAGTGACTCGAACCCAGGAAGCTGCAACTACAAGGAGAATGGAGAATGGTCTCTCTTTACACCTTTTCTCTTTCTTCTCCCCAATTCTCTTTCTCCTCTGTGTGTCACAGTAGGGAGGAGAGAACTGGTAAGGGAGCAGTGTCTCTTCCTTCCCTGCTTCTTTTTGGTCCTTACTGGGATGCAGCTGCCACTCTGGGTGAAGTGCTATCCACTGACCCATTGCTGATGGAGGCCTCCAAAGACTGGTAATTGTGAGCATGTCAGTTATTCTGTGGGCCCTTCTTCCTGAGTGTTCCCTGATGTAGCCTCCTTTTCAGGCACTGCCTCTTCCCCTCTCTGTCAGCTCTCACTTCTGTCAATTTGCTCATGGAGCCTAGAACACTCATGCTTGCCTCCCTTCTCTAAATTCCATCCAACCCATGGGAACCCCACATACTCTTGCTCTTCTAAATGGTAGGAGTGTAGGTCTCCTTCCTGCCACCCCCCCTTGCTGCTGTGTCGTCTCTCTCCAGTTATCTTCTCCCCCTATTCAAACAGGGCCAGAAGACGATTGGCAATTCTGTTATCTAAGCAAATGTTCCATAAGGAATAAGATACCAGTTTTATAATGTCTGTGACTGTCCTTGGAATTTTCTCCCTTACTTGAATTTCAAGTTGGGAGGGGTAAGGAAAAAATCTCACAATCCACATTAAGCCAGAGTCTACAAAGAATGTCTCCCCATCTCTCTAATATTGTCTTATACACACAGAAGTGAGGAGGGAAGAAGAACGTGGAGGTGGAAGATAATGCTATGCTGAGATGACATTTAGACAAGCAGAACTGGTGTAGCTACCTGTGTCCCGAATGAGCTACCTGGTTCCTAAATTTTTAGGTGTCTCTGCAGGATATTGGGTGCTTAGTGCAGCTTTGTTCTCACTTTTGAGTTTCAGGTTTAACATATAATTACCACTTTCTCTTACTACCACAATGTTATTTGAAGCTCTCATCAACATTCATCTTTATTTTTTTTACATCTTTATTGGGGTATAATTGCTTTACAATGGTGTGTTAGTTTCTGCTTTATAACAAAGTGAATCAGTTATACATATACATATGTTCCCATATCTCTTCCCTCTTGCGTCTCCCTCACTCCCACCCTCCCTATCCCACCCCTCCAGGCGGTCACAAAGCACCGAGCCGATATCCCTGTGCCATGCGGCTGCTTCCCACTAGCTATCTACCTTACGTTTGTTAGTGTATATATGTCCATGCCTCTCTCTCGCCCTGTCACACCTCACCCTTCCTCCTCCCCATATCCTCAAGTCCGTTGCTTTCAGTACCAGGCCACTCCTTATTTCAACACGTTGGCCACCGTGTGGTGTATGATGCTCTTACCACTGACTTAATGCCTATCCAAGTCTCCATGCGGCATTCAGGATAAAATCCGAAACTCTTCAGTATGATGTATGATTCTTTCATAATCTTAATCTATCTCTGCCTTTCCAATCACATCTCAAACTCCTAGCTGCTTCCTCACATCTACACCCATCATTCTTTCTCTTCATAATGAACCACTTGTCATCCTGTGAAGAGTCTATGTCTTTCCATGACCTCAAGTCTTGGCAAGTAGTTTTCCTCTATCTAGCTTTTCCTGCTTCCCAGCTTCAGATCTCTCTGGTAGATTCCTTATCATTCTCAAACTACTTGTTGTTGTTGCTCAAATCACATCTGGGTGATGTTCTGTGATCCTCAGTTATTATCTCCTTACCCATACATCATTATTCTTCTGTACTCTTATACTTCGAATACATTCCTCAGTATCCCAGATCTCAGAATACTGTTATAAATATGTTTTCTAGACTGAAAACTATTTGAGGAAGGAAATGAGCATCATAATGACACAGTAAGTAGTCAACAAATTAGTGCTCAAATCCCTTATCTTAGTATCTGATTAATTACCACATTTAGTATAAATTAATTTATCAGACCCTGTTTTTTCCATAAGGGTCCACACTGAGAGCTCTGGCTATCTAACTATGGTAAGGAGGCAAAGAATAAAATTGTAGAAGGAGACAATAGAAGATATTTTGAGTTAACTTCATTTGATAGGGTTGAAATTCCTATATTTTTTTTCACTGTTAAAATATGTTTTCATACAAATTGTGATTTTTTTTGTTCTAGTTCTGTGAAAAATGCCATTGGTAGTTTGATAGGGATTGCATTGAATCTGTAGATTGCTTTGGGTAGTAGAGTCGTTTTCACAATGTTGATTCTTCCAATCCAAGAACGTGGTATACTAAGTGAGAGAGTGGCATGGACATATATACACTACCAAATGTAAAATAGATAGCTAGTGGGAAGAAGTTACATAGCAGAAGGAGATCCACTTGGTGCTTTGTGACCTCCTAGAGGGGTGGGATAGAGAGGGTGGGAGGGAGACACAAGAGGGAAGAAATATGAGGATATATGTATATGTATAGCTGATTCACTTTGCTATAAAGCAGAAACTAACACACCATTGTAAAGCAATTATACTCCAATAAAGATGTTAAAAAATATTTTTTCATTATTTTCACAGGTTTAGGTACATTTCATAGTACTATGGTATGTCTGTTAGCATGAATATGCCAGTTTTTCCTTATCGACAATGCAAAGCTACTCAAATCTTAATGGATATTCTTTCTTTGAACCATACTTTGAAAAGTGTTATTTATTAGCTAGATATAAACCTGTGTATTTATAATATGTTCTTCTATTCTATATTAAATTTATTTGTTCCTTATAGGCTGGTAAAAACCTGTTTCAACTAAGTGCATTTTTTTCATTTTCCCCTGGAAGCATTTGGCTTAACACTAATGAGAAATTGATCTTACAAAGAAAGAGAAATTAAAACCAAACACAATAGAGCTAGGTAAATGTAGAGTGATGGCACTGGATTCTAAACTTTTCCACTGAGATGTTTCTAAAGCTGAAAGATGCTTTGGAATTGTATATAGCCTCAAACTGAGAACTCTTTTAGTAAAAAACATAGTTGAAATGGCATTGAATCATTTACCCTGTAGCTTTTCATAGTGTTCTGAATACTCTGTCATTTCATGTTAACTTGGACATGAAACTTGTCAATATATCTTAATGCAGACTAAAAAGGAAAAGGACAGGTATTTATAAAGACTTGAAATCTTTATTACTCCTGGAGTTTGTGTGAGTTTTTGCATTTTCTTTTTAGTCTGCTGCCTGTATAAATATCTAAATCTCTTAGGAAGCAGAAATAAATTATTGCTCTTTTGAAACCTCTAAGGTCACAGAGATAGCATCCAGGGCAAATTATGAATTTTTGATATCCCCACCTTGGGATGGTTTTTAGTCCATGTTAAATTATACTGACCTAATTAGAAAGCTTGACTGTGGCTAAGCTCTTTAATACTAAAAGAATGCACTTTATTATTTTTTTTTATTAGTTCTCTCTTGGAGAGCAGCTTAAGTTACTTTCTGAACAAAATACATCAACATCAGCTAATTGATTTGTTTGTAATTTTTATTTTTTATCAGTTAATTGATTTTGATGTAAGGCAGTATAGGGTAAATTAAAGTATATTAGACAGTCAGTACAAAACCCCACTTCTGCTCTCACTTGTTATCTGACCTTTATTTTAATTTTATGCCTCATCTCTTTCATCTATAAAATGAAGAGTGTGGACTAAATTTCTAAGCTATTTTTCACTTATTGATCCATAACTTCAAATCTTTTTCTGTCTCAGGCTACATTCCATGATTTCTTTTCTATCTTATAGTAAGCTCCAAGCCCCAGAGTATATGTCTACTGCTTTTTTTGCTTTTCTTTCTTTCTTTTTTTTTTTTTTTTTGAATCAAAATCTTTCACAGAACAAGACAGGTTCCCAGTTCCCTGACTTCCAATTTGCATAGACATGCAGGGCACTGTCCTCTTTTGGGGAAGACAGAGAAGAATATAAAACCTTGATCAGTGCCCTGAGATACTCACTGATCCCTTTTTCACTTATGTGAAACTACCTGGCTACTAACAATACTCATTTGGGTGGTAGGGAATAACTATCAGTATTTGAGAAATTTTAAGACAGTATTAACTGAAACATAAGGAAATTAAGTGTCAGTTAAAATTTCAGTTGAGTTTAGGGCTTAGTCAGTTTCATAAATAGAAAGGTTTGGAGAAATTAGAAGCTGTTGTCCAATCAGAAATCATATTAGTTCGACCATCTTAATTATTTTGATGTGAGTCCATTAACTGCATCATTTATATTTCAATTTCTTTTAATCAAAATTTATGTGGTACAAAAAATCACACACAGTTTTTTTTTAATTTTAGACAGACAGACTCTGCCACTTATGGGCTGAGTGACATTGGGCAAGCAATTTAATCTCTCTGAATAAGTCATTTGTAAAATCAGGGATGCTAATATTGATGTGGTAGTAGTAAGCATTAGAAATGAATAAAGTGGCCATCACCATGCCAAGAGTAATAGAAGGCATTCAGCTGGCATTTGCTATTTAACATTAAAAATAATAATAGCTATTATTTGTGGAGTGCTTGCTATGGGCCAGGCACTGTGCCATATTCGCATACCTGAGTCATATTCTCTTGGGCAGATCTTTTAATATAGTAACATTAAGCTGAGCTCTAAATGATAAGAAGGAGGCAGCCATGGCATTCAGAATCTGGGAGAATATTTTTGTTAGAGGGAATAACAGGTACAAAGACCCTGAGACTACAGTGAGTTTGGGCCTAGGGACAGTGAGAAGGCCAGGATGAATGAAGTGCACCAAGTAAAGATAAGAGAGGTAAATGTTTGTATTGATGGAAACATTTAAGTAGATTAGCTAGAAATTTTAGATCTAACCTACCATGGAAGAAAAAGAAAAAGTATATTTTGCTTTCAGTGAGAATAATCGGAGATGTGAATACAGATCTAATTACTTAAATGGTATTCACTTTAGCTGGAAGACAAAATAGGGGTCATTCATGTACTTAAAATAAATACTGTTTATATAATATCATAAAATTGACTGAAATAATATGAATAATTTTTTAACATTTCATAGTTCTGGTCAGGTGTTTCGGTTGGAGAACGGCCATTCAAAAGCACATCTTTACTTTTGGCATCTTTAAACAAGGCAGTTCAGTTTTTCTTGCTATTTTTAGAGCAATCTTGGTACCTCTGGACTCAGAGAAAGCTCAGCTACCAATTGAATTTCATAGTCTTATACTAACAAGTGCTCTTCATTCTTTCTTCACTTAAATATTTGTTGAGCATCTAGCACGTGTCAGGCATTGTTTCATGCTACACAGATGAGGAGAAATAATTTCTTTGGATAAAGTTCTCAATAGATATTTCTGTTCCTTGAATGGAAAAATGTAGCACACTAGTGCCAGCAACAAACCTTGGGGTCTAGAATGCTCTATAACTCCACTATCACTATCTTCCTTTTGGCTAGTTAACTGATACCTATCCTTCATTCTTTGTTTAAGTGTCACTTCCTTTGAGAAGCCCTCTCTGACTACCCCTGGCCTTGTCTGTTTATTTTGTTATACACATGCATTGGATCAGATTTCTATTCTTCAGAAAGAAAAGTAAATTCCTTAACCCAATTTGTTATTATTTATTAATTAATGTAATATTTATTTGAGGCCTGCTACCCTACTATAAGTTCCATGAACATAGTTCCAAGTTTATTTGTGTTATTCTTTGTATCCCTCATGTCTGACATGGAGATTGGCTCAGATTAAGTTGCAAAAGAGTATTTGCTGAGTGAATAAATAATTGCATGAATGAATATTCTTAAGAAAATATCTCCTATTTTGCCTTGCTTTAAATGCATTGTATTGGTCATTTCATCTTTTTTTCTGCTACTCTTAAAATGAGGCTTAAGAAATACTGAAAACTTAAAGGCTTGTTTTTAAACAAAGTCTACTATCTCTTACACATGAGATATGTCTTAATCACACTCTAAGAGCACAATAAAAGAAGATTACATACATATTAATTTAATATTATTTTCTCTTGATTCATTTTGATGAATATCTACCTTGGTGTACTATTTTAATTGCAGTTTAGAGGCAAGGGTTGGAAGTTGGGGCAGGCAATGCCACTTTATAAAGATGAAAATGTCATGAATTTACATTGCAGCATAATTAGGAACTCCTCTATGAAACATGAATAGGAAGAAAAGTTGGAATTGAGACACTTGGGGCCTAACTCTTCTGCTCCATTGATTGTTTGCCGTTAAATAAGTCATTTCACCTGTAAAATGAGGGAGTTAGTCTAGGCGGTTTCTAATGACTCTTTCAGTTCTGAACATTATATGATTCTATAACTAAGAGAACCCATTCAGAAAACCCAAGGAGGAAGATCATTGTTTATAATTTAGATATCTGACCAAATATGGAATCCATCAGGCAAGCTGTTTTTTCAAGATAACATTAGACAAGTGTACACAAATGTAGGTCATTGGCACAAAGCTAGTAACTACTCTTCTTTATTGCCTGTTCTGGGTTAGATGATAGACTCAACTCGAAGGAGGACAAAACTGTTTTTCACTAAATTCTAAAATATTCTTATTTTTTTTGCTTAAATGAGTCTTTGGGTGAGCATGGGTTAATTTAAAAAAGTGTTCTTGGCATAATTACCAAGGGTCAGGGAGAAATAGCCTAAGTTAGAATGAACTTCATTATATGGAGGCCAAATACAGTTAGGATGGACAGAACTTACCTTACCTTGAGCAATATGAAATGAACAGCAGAATTATTTCCATATTATCCTGAAGCACATATTTGTGGAATATGCTTCTTTAAAATTTAGGATTGGTAATTAAATGTTTGTCTGAAAGATTTTCCTCTTCTTTTTTTTTTTACATGAAACGTATCCATATGCCTAGGTAGCAATCATCTACATAAATATTATTATTGTAAGGTTTATAATAATGTCTGGTCAGATGAGGCCTGATTCTCTAATTGATTTCATAGTCTTCAACAGTACTGCTAGAATATCAAGTGTTAGTGACACCTTTTAAAGAAAAAAGTTTTTTTTTTTTTTTTTTTTGCAGTACACGGGCCTCTCACTGTTGTGGCCTCTCCCGTTGTGGAGCATAGGTTCCGGACATGCAGGCTCAGCAGCCATGGCTTACGGACCCAGCCGCTCCGCGGCATGTGGGATCTTACCGGACTGGGGCACGAACCCGTGTCCCCTGCATCGGCAGGCGGACTCTCAACTACTGCGCCACCAGGGAAGCCCAGTATTCATTTTTTAACTCCAAAAATCATACTATAATTTTTTGCTTCTTTTTCTGCATCATATACCATTTTTTAGCTAGAGAAATTAATGAAATCAGAAATGCTACTTTTGATTTGGTAGGACTGATGAAATAGACTTGAATCACCAAACAGCTACTGACAGTCACTTAGAAAGAAAATTGGAGCAAAGATTTCAGCAATGCGTCAAGGAGACATGGATAATTTTATGAGACAGTGCAATGTAATGATAAAGACTTTCAAGTGAAGGCTCAGGAGTTAGATAAATCTGGGTTCAAATCCTTCCCTAATTACTTCCTAATCCGTAATGTAGACACGTTCTTTTGAGCCTTTGCTTTGTGGATATAGCATTAT
This sequence comes from Grampus griseus, assembly GCF_964374135.1. Lineage (NCBI taxonomy): Eukaryota > Metazoa > Chordata > Mammalia > Artiodactyla > Delphinidae > Grampus > Grampus griseus. The sequence continues at coordinate 33,852,222 of NC_139002.1, forward strand.
CTATCTCTAAGGATTACCTTAAGGATTGAGAGGGAATGAAAATTGATTAGCATTGGGTCTAACACCCAATAAACATTCAATAAATAAATGTCGGCTATTATTCATGAAGGAATTGTAGAATCTTAAAATTATGTGGGACTTCATGCATTCACCCTTGTACTCACAGTAAGAGTTACTTTTAGTGTTTATATGATAAAGGGTCATTCAATGTCACTGTTTAAATGTTTTGAGGGATAAGGAACTCAGTAGTTTGAAAATAACCCACTTAATTGTTGGAAAGCTTTGTTGACACTCTTTAATAATAAGCCTAAAAATGGACTTCCTGTTTGTTAATAGCATTTTCATATATCTTATTTCTTTATGGTTCACAAAGTACTTTTGATACATTATCTCATTTGATACAGCAACTCAATGAGGGAAGTACGTTGCATTCGTTTACTCATTTATTCATTCATTCAAAAATATGTATTAAGTATATTCTATGTGCCAGATACTGATCTAGGTTCTGGGGAGTTACAGCTTCATAACAGATCAAAGGGCTGAGATCTTTAGGCTCTTATTTTGGTGTACTATTTTTTACCAGATTGTTTGTAACACTAATTATTTGTTTCTGTGAGATGAGAATCTGAGTCTCAGATTCTTTCACAATGTCTCTCACATTGCTATTTTTAAAAAAAATTAATAAGCTTTATTTTTAGAGCAGTTTTAGGTTCACAGCAAAAGTGAGTGGAAAGTACAAAAAGTCACCTATACCCCCTGTCCCCACACATAGCACCTCCCCTACTATCAACATCCCACACCACAGTGGTAAATTTGTTACAGTTAATGAACCTACATTGACACATCATTATCACCCATAGTTAACATTAGGGTTCACTCTGGGTATTGTACATTCTATTGATTTTGAGAAATGTGTAATGTACCCAAGACTGTAACATTGTACAGAGTAGTTTTATTGCCCTGAAAATGCTCCGTATTCTGCCTATTCATCCCTACTACTCCCCTAACCTCTAGCAGCCACTAATATTTTTACCATCTCCATCATTTTGCCTTTTCATCAGGCGGTTGGAATCCTATAGTATGTAGAATTTTCATTTGCCTCATATTGCCTCTTTAAATTTCTTCCAATCCTGCTGCCACCAACCTTACTGACCCTCATCACTTCATCATTTACCCCATTCCTCTTCCTACAGATTTGCTTTATTAGGCTACTCTTTGGCTGAAACCCAGCTAGAAGCTGAGATTGAATGTAGATTGCTTAAACAATTATAAAATAAAAATGCACATTTATACATTTTGTGGTTTTATGACTTAATTTCATGTACAATATCTCACTTGATTCTTAAACTTGTGATATATTAGAGATTACCAGATTCCTTTACAAATTAGTTGGAAAAATTAAGTGACTTGTGCAGGCAAGTAACTAGATAATACAAAACACCCCAGAATCTTCTGGCTAAATACTATGCTCTTGCCACTGCTACCTATTGGTTTTCTGATACATTTCTACAAAAATCATATTATCCAGTTAATTTTATTTTTATCAAAAGTATTATCATTTTTTCCATAATTTATAATTTATAGTATCATAAATTATAGAAAATAAGAATAGGGAAATGGATATTCTTGACATTTATTTGGGGACCTCACTTGGATTTCTCATTTATACTATGCTCTCCATGTTTTTCAAATTTATCTAGGTATAACTAAAATATGGATTATTTTTCCCATTTATTCATTGGTCCAGTGTGATATGAGGAATGGTATATAGAATAAAGAAGATATAGCTACCACTTTAAATAAGATTGTATTTTAATTTAGAGCAAAGATACAGCAAATAATAATCTAAAGACAGAGTAAGAGTCAAAAAATTGAAAAATACAGAATAACATTAAAATTATTAATTGATACTTTGCCCTATCCTTATATTCATTATATTCAGAAGTGGATTTTTAGCTTTGATTGTGTTTGTCATCAATGCCAAGTGTTGGACATAGAGAACCACACAAACTTAATCTCTCAAGCTCATGATTTAAAATTGAATAGGGAATATTACTCAGCCATAAAAATGAATGAAATATTGCCATTTGAAGCAATGTCGATGGGCCTAGAGAATATTACACTTAGTGAGGTAAATCAGAGAAAGACAAATATTACATGATATCACTTATATGTGAAATCTAAAAAGTAGTACAAGTGAAGTTATTTACAAAATAGAAATAGACTAACAGACATAGAAAACAAATTTACAGTTACCAATGGAGAAAAGAAGAGGGGAGAGGATAATTTAGGAGTACTGTATGGGATTAACAGATACAAACTACTACACATAAAATAGGTGAGCAACAAGGATTTACTGCATAGCACCGGGAACTATATTCAATGTCTTTTAATAACCTATAATAGAAAATAACTGAAAAAAGTATATCAATATATATAAAATTGAAATAAGGATCTACAGAGAGTCACAGCAATGAGCACAGCAATCTGTTAGATTAGGATAACAGAAGTAGGCTAGTTCTAGCCCTAGAGGATCTTCTAAACTTAGCCTTTTGGTTAGGAATGTGGATTTGAGTTAGATAGCATTTTGATCTTGGATAATTTATGCAACTTCTCTAAGCCTCAGTTGTTTCATCAGTGAAAAAGAATGATAATAACAACCCTCACTTTATTTTGAAGAATAAATGACATAAAGTATATGAAATGCTTCTTGCGGTGTCTGGTTCATAAAAATAAATTTTAATTATCATGACTATTTTCACTTGAAAATATTCTTCAGAATAATAGAAGGTCCTAGGGAGGCAAACTATTTCAACCAGAGAAAACTAAATGAGAGAAAGTGAAATAATCAATGAGCTGGAGAAGAGGTTCTTTGGTTAGAGGGTAAGTAAATTAACTCAGATAAGGAAACAAGGCCTGGAGAAATAAGAAATATGGGGTAGGCAACAGGCCAGGAGATTGATTTCAGGACCTCTGGTATTGAAAGTAAATTTTAAGGCAATAATGCAGGAAGTTGCATTTTGTATTTGTTGATGTTAGGATGATAGTTGCCTGATAAGTATTAGTACTAATAATGTCCAGGGGAATTCTTTCTCCAAGAAATATTTTCATACTTATCTATATCTTTATCTATCCAGAATATCTGTATCATCAAACATATTGCTTTACTGTATAAAACATTCATTTAAACCACTAACATTTCAATGAGAGTGCTCTGTATTGAGTGACACAATATTTAAAAATAAACAATTTTAATGTAAATAATATAAACAATTATAAATGTAATAAATAGATAATCTTTATGAGATGGCTTATATATCAATTCCTTATTTTTATTAGCTATTGTGTCTCAACCTTAATTCAAAATTCTTCAAATTAATTTTAACAAAGGATGTGTCTAGTTAAATTCTAAGCTAGATATCTGTTTTGTGTTTTGTTTTCAACTTGTCAAAATAACAAAGCTTAGTACAGAACTTTTAGAAGGCAATTTCTGTCAAATGCTCTACAAATAATATTGCTTTTAAATTTAATACATTAGCACATTATTAAAGTGGTAGGAGGCATGAAGACAATAATGAACTTGTGTCTTATTTACACTCCCTTGGTTGTTTTGAGTGAGAATAAAAACTCATTTAGCATTCTGTGAAGGAACTGAGTTATTGGGTACTCTGATTGCAAAGCAGGTTAAGTACCATTTATCTTTTCTGACGAAAGGTGAATTCTTACTTAGCCACTGGAGACAAAAAGGCCGTTATCAAGAAACATGCATTATATTCAAAGATCTTATTACTATTGATATTAAGGATAAAAACAAATTTGTTCCTTTAGAAAACAATAAATGGAATAGCATGTTTGACCACTTTACTTGTCTCATTTGTTTCTGTCACATTTCTGATGTTCATATTTGTAGTGATTGTCTTTCTTAAAGGGTGATGATAAGCCTAAATTTCTTTCCCCACCCTCTTCTCCCCTCCCCCATGCTCAATGAAACTTCATTTCTACTGGAGGCCTTAAACAATCATCTTTCTTTATCTCTTAGAAATATGCATGTTGTGATAAAGTGAGTGCATTCAGAGTACTTAAAAAATCCTGCCTGAAGTAATAGTGCCCCATAGATCTGCCCATCACTCCAAATTATGTTTATCCAAGAGATCTTTTGAACCAAAGAAATACTACAAATATTCAGCAAGTTCACTGGAATAAGCATTAACTTGTGTGTACTATACTGTCAACCCATTATCTTTAGAAAGGAAACCTAATGACCTTTGTCACAAGGTTTCTTCTGCAATAAGAAAAAAAGTTCAAGAAAAAAAAAGCTAAATGGCAGTAGAAGTGTAAAAAGCCATACTCACATGGGCAGTCTACAACCTAGGTGATTTATCAGTAGTAGAGTGCTTTTGGTGAAAGGTAGACATTTTAAATAATAATAAAAAAATTAGTTATACTATATCAAAGAGAACGGTGCATAAACCATTTTGTACACCTTAAAGAAAAATTATGAAGTGAACGTTTATGTTAACGACTATTCAGGTCAGGAACTAAAGTATTGCCAATACTTCCAAAACTACACTGCATGGCCCACCATGATCACAGCCATACCCAGCATTCTGACTTTGGCAATGATCATTCTCTGGCTTTTCTTTTAGTTTTAACATCTATATATGCATTTTTTAACAATATGGTTTAGTTTTGCCCATTTTTTAATTTTATAAAATCACAGTATATATACTTTTTTGTTTCTTGCTCTTTTCATTTAATATTATGCTTAAGTGATTCATCTATATTGTAGGATATAACTGTAGTCCACTAATTTGCATTGTTGAGGGGCATTTCACTATCTGGATATACTGTAGTTTATTTATTATTTCATTGTTGATGGACATTTAGGTCATTTTTCGTTTTCTCTATTACAAACAGTGTTTCTATGAATAATGTATTTATCTCCTGATGCACATGTGTAAGAGATTAGTTATCTACACAGAAACAGAATGGCAAAATTCTTGGGTATAGGCATCCTTGCTACATAATGATATTATTTCAAGAGTACTGAAAATATACAATCTCTTCAGCAGGTTTAAGATTTCCCTTTGCTCCATTGTAACTTGGTAATGTCGGATTATTAAAATTTTTCCTAACTTGGAGGATATATAAGGATATCATACCATGTTATTTTTAGATCTGCATTTTCCTGATACTAATCATATTGAGCACTTTTTCCTCTTGGAGTTCCTCTTTTGTCAAAAGCCTGTTCAGGACTTTTCCAGTTTTTCTACTTTGTTTTTTTATTGTTTTGTTTTTTGTTTATTTGTTTGATCTTAAGTCTGGATAAAAGATTTTTTTTAGCTGTGTGTTTGAAATATCTAAATATCTTGTTCCACTCTAAGGTTTGCCTTGACGCTCTTTATGGTATATTTTGAAGAACAAATTGCATAATTTTAAAACATATTTTTTAAAAATCAATCTTCCTCAATGGTTGCTTCCCACTCCCTTTCAATCTTTTTTTTTTTTTTAAGAAATTCCTATCTACTCTAAGGTCATGAAGATATTCTCCTATATTATCTTATAAAATGTTATGTATTTAGGGCTTTAATTCACCTGAATATATTTTTTAATATGATGTGAGGTAGGGATAAAATTTCTTGTTTTTCTACATGGTTTTCAATTTTCAACTGATGTGCAATGTCTCCTCTGCCTTAAGTACCCATAAATATACAGCTCTGTTTTAATCTCTCTCTATTCTGTTTCTTTTGTCTGTAAGCTAATTTGTGTCAGGATTTGATTATCTAAATTCTATAACCTTGTAAGAATAAGACTGTATTATAGTGGTCATTATATTTTACGAGGCATGTTCTTCTCCTTTTTCTTTTTGTTCATGTGAATCTTTACAGTTCTTGACTTTTTGTACTTTCATATAATTTTTAGAATTTGCTTGTCAAGTTCCACAAAAGCAAAAATCCACGACCAATATTAAAATATGATTAAGATATTTACTGGAATTGTTATCTTTAACAAATTGAGTTTTTTGATTCATGAACACGGTATATCACATTTATTTGGAACATCTTTATTGCCTTTGGAAAAAATATTATTTTCCTACAATAAAGTCTTGCCAATTTTAATTAGATTTAATAGTGAGTTCAAGATTTTTTATATATTGAATATATAAAATATATAAATATATTTTATATATTTTATTTTTTGTATTAAATGGAATCCATTTAAAACATTTTTATTTTGCAACTATTTGTTTTTACTATTATATAGAAGTACTATCATGCTAAATTCTCTTATTTCTAAAAATGTATCTATATATTCTTTTGGTTTTCAGTATAGGCAAATATATAACACAAAAATAATGAGAGTTTTGTTCTTTCACTCATGCATTCTTTATACTATATTATATACTAGCAATATGTCATTATGAAGACAATTATTTTTTTAATCCTGCTTCAACTAATATGCAAATTAAGAAACTCATGGTAAGGTTCATTTAACAAATATAGTAAAATTGCTATTTTAAAATATAATCAGATTGCTAAATAGTGCTTAGTTCAGTGGCAGATAAACATTTCAATGTTAACTAGACATGTACCTGACAGGTTTTAAATCTACATGCACTAGAAGTAATACTTATTACTTACTACCGTTCTTCCATATTTGACCAAAAGTTAGCATAAACTAATCTAATTTATATATCATTATCAAATTATTGGTTAGGATCTTTAAAATAGTTTGATACTAGAAAATACAGTGACTGTTGATACCAGGTAAAATATGTTGGCATAGGTTTTCTTCAACAAACACTTTTTACACCATTAAAATTGTGTGCCCATTTTTCATGTGTAAAACCGATGTATCTATCGGTCAAGGAAGAAAGGTTAGTATTTATACGATTTGATTGATAGTAAAGCCACTTTGCTTTTATAATTGTCTATAGAGTTTGGAAATCTTTATCATTTCTTTTAAACAATGAATATAAGGTGGATCAAAGCAATTAAATCTGATTTACATATTTTGACCAATTTGGGGGTAAGATAAATAGCAGCATTGCCTTATATTTGATTAAATAAATGGAATTTTGAAAATTTTAAATGAATATTACCAAAGATGTTACATAACTTTTTGTTTAAAAATGAATATTTTAAAAGTACTTATAATCCAGGAAAATAACATTATTTTTATTATCCAGGAAGTCACAAGTAACATTTAATTTAGTCTGCAATTCTGAGAAAATGATTGTTTTTAACTGATTGTGCAGATTTACTATCTAATAATGCTAAGGCTGAAATCCTGTATAAAATAAAACAGATATGTAAACAATTTTGCTGATTAGAGTTTGATTACTGGAAATTCTAGTTGGATTCTAATTTTAGAATGTTTGCTCAGTTGCCCTGGCCCCTTATTGTTTCTCATAAATCAGATGGAATGGAAAATTACATTTTTATGACTTTTTTTGGTGCTCATTTTTATGAGAATATTTTTTGTGGTAAGACATTAAAAATTAATACTTTATGTATAAAAACAATCCACAATATCTTCTTCATGACAGCAATCTCGTTCTTTGGGAAAAGCATGCACATGCAGGAGGATGTAATAAATCCTTAGTTTCTGTCTGACCTTTGGCAGATTACTTAACTTTCTGAACCTCAGTTTCCTCATCGGTAAAACAGGAATGTTGTAACCTACTTTGAAGGATTTTGGATTATAGATGGCATTATGCATACAGAGCAGTCATTTTAAAATAGTCATTAATAAAAATAACAATAATAATAATGGATGAACATTAGTTAAAGCAGTGCAAAAACTTCTGACAGGTATTTATAAGTATTGAAGACATTCAGATGCATTTAGGCAAAGGGACTAAAAATGCAGTTTTCACTGTGTGAACGTCTCAGGGAATGATAAATCAATTCTTTTCAATCAATAGATATATATCGATCATACACTGGGCACTTTCATTAGAGCTCTGTCAGTCTTCTTCAGGAACACACTGACGTTAGGATCACTTCTCTGTGCCCATGGGTAAGTACTTTTTGTTTAGCTGGTTTGTGTGTGTGTGTGTGTGTGTGTGTGTGTGTGTGTGTGTGTGTGTGTGTGTGTGTTGTTGTTGTTTGTTTTGTTTTTTGGCAGTAAATACATTCAAAACTGCTTGGAACAGGGAGTCAGAGACCCAAAATCCAGGTCCGGCTCTGCCAGTAATTAACCTTCCAGCTTTAAGTAGCTCACATTAAGGCATCTGTATCTCTACTTCTGATAATGCTACCTTGTAACTTCACACAGTACACTGAGCCCTGTTGCATGAACTTCACCTGAAAAACAGCACCAAGTGAAAAGAAACCTTCGGGGTTAAGGAGGAGAAAAATATAAATGAGTAGCTGTAGAAGTCACAACGATTCAGGCTGGCGGCCCTGTCACAGCCAGGGCAGAGAGCAGTAGAAGCTTGATTGGTGATTCCACTTAGAGGGTCAAGGCTAAAGATTGCTCATTTCCTCCAGGAATAAAATTGTGGCTAAAGGATATGTGGTTAAAGTCATATTGTGAAGGGTTATGAGTTTCAGAAAAAAACAGCACACAGGCTCAGGAGAGAATAATGACTTAAAGATATTATTAAACAGAGCCAGGCCAGAGGGCTGGATTTAACCACCTGCCAAGCACTTTTCATATAGGAATAAAGACATATTATACCCAGGAAGCTAAGAGATACCTAACCTATTATAATGAGTTTGAAGGTATTTCAAAATACTTTAGGCATCCAAAACTAAGTTGGTAACATCTGCTTAAATTAATATGGGGAAACCATTTAGAATTGTGCAATTATTTTTACCAAGTAGCTTGCCCAGTGAGGAATAAATCCAGTTTAAGCAACGTTCTTAAAAGTGGTGCTCATTAGATGGCTTGCACTCTGGGCTCATTACAGTAATCTTCATTACCATAATCCTCTAGGGGCTCTTGGTCCCCATAATTTCAATTTCAGGCAAACAACCCTCTGAGCACCATTTCTTATCCTTCCAGCTCAATCACTCTAAAATTCCTACACTTTTTTGAAATGCGTAGATATCTACAATACACTGATTCCACCACCTTCTCACATTCCCTGCCACCTTTATTTCCTCACATTCCTCCTCTCTCAACTTTAATTTTATGGTCATCCATTACAATCACTTTTTTGTAAACACACCCTTGTCTGTCTCTCATTTAATTACACCTCATATACAAATCCCATTTGGGGGTGAATTCAATCAACCATTAATCTTGCTTTTGTCTCTTGGTGTACCAGCCTCTTCCATTTAGCAGAATGTACTTTGAGCTTAAAATGCCAGGGGATGTTTTGAGGGTACCAAACACATAACTCCTTCCCTCCAGGTTTTAAACAATTAGGAAATATGGACTAGGAGTTCCAGAAGTCCTGCCTTGCTCCAGAGCTAATTTTGAGATGGGCTGGCAAAAGATGCAGATGAAAAAATGGGACTGATCGGAGAAGATCTTGTTTATCATGCTAAAGAGATTAGACTTTACTCTGTAGGGAGGGAGAGATTATAAGACTTTTAAAGACATACTCATGTTTAGGTTTCAAATACTATAGCAATATTCTACTAGGGAGATTATTTAAAGAGTTACTGAAATAGCCCAGCAAAACATGAGGAAGACCTAGATTATAGGCAATGGTGAGGATAGAGACCATATCTTACATCTTATTTTGCACATTGTATAGTGTAGAATGTAGTATAGAGTTACCTTTATATTCCTTCATATTAGCCTAAAGGTAAAAATATATTAGGAAAAATGAATTTATCTTGTACATAAAATGATCAAACAGTCTTTCTAAGTATATCATGGTATTTTCCACATTGAATATGATCTACTAAAGGATCTACTAAGGAATTACTATTCCATATTCTGTGACATGTTTATTTTGAACAGCAAAATTTGTAACAAACTGACATAAACCTTATTTTGTCATTACAAAGCTGAGATACAAGAGTAGAGACCAAAACTTCAAATAACGAGGGAATGTTTCCCAGGAGAATCTGTATATCCATAATTACAGTTTCTGCCCTTCTGATAATAAAAATAATAAAACATAAAGAATATTTAAAGGTTGCATGTATGTATTCCTGCTTACAAAATTTAGAAGTGCTGTATATTCAGTATAATATATATAGAAATTAAAATGTGCATAGAAGAAAATAGAGGTCTTAAACAATTCTCCATCTAGATATAATCACTGTCTACACTTGGGGCTATTTTCTTCCAGTATTTAATGAAAGGCATTTATGTGAGAAGAAAATTGTAATAGAGTCACTCTTAAGCAAGTTCCAAATTCTGAACCTTTAAACATTACTATTAGCTCTTTCTCTTATAAGGAACCGAAAACCCCCTTTATGGGCTACAAAATGACTATGTTTCTATCTGCACCACTGTATTTACTATGTTTGCAGAGGAGGTAAAGGACATTTCTTCCTTTTTACTTAAAGATTAGGTCTTATGATGCTTGTGCTGGAATAACTCATGTATTAAAACCCTTCTACTCCAGGGTGTCTGATTCTGATACTGGCCAATAATTTAATGAGCAAATCATGATTGTTAGAGAAAGGTTATGAATAGAGTGATCTGGGGACAATCACAGAACTGTTTTACAGACCAAAAGCCCTTACGGCCTCTCGTGGTTTGTGATCAGACTACCTACAGTTTCCTTGTCTCTTGAGTACTTATCTACTGAGAGAGCCTAACCCTGTTTTCTTAGAATGGCAGGCTTCTTGAGATCCAAATCCCAAGAGAGCCTGAAATTACAGACCGACCGTATAGCCAAAAGCAAGTCAATAAGGCTTCCTTTATCTGTTTCATCAGTAAGATGATAGTAATGGCTCAGAGAATTGAAAGAAAAACAATGATGGCAAAGCACTTTGCAAATACAAGTTCTTAATTGACTGGTCATTAAGAAAGCCTATTAGGCAGTGATGACTCCCAGGAGGCTCCTGTCAAGTCACACTTTCCATCTAAATACAAACACATGCCTCCCATGCATCACACAGATACTTCCTAGGATAAGAGTTACTCTTCAGAAGTTTAAACCCATCATCAGCAAATGGGCCAGAGGTCTGAAAATGCCATCCCAGTGCATGCTCTTTTCAATAAGCACATGTGTGATTCAATAAGGACACGTGTGATTGGTGATTGGAACACAAATTGTCTTGTCCTGAATGATAACATTGACAATAGCTAATATTTATTTGGTATTAAGTGTCAGTTTTATTGCTATGCCCTTTACATGCATAATTGCATTTATTCTTCACAGGAACTCTATGAAGTAGGTACTATTACCTACTTCAACATGATTAGTGGGCCACCACATACTCAAGAGCATTGCTTCAATAATTCTTTCCTACTCCTGTGTAACCATCAGTTTCTTTCCCTTCCTGTTTAAAACTCCTTCAGAAAACTCTGTTACAGATGTTCCCCAACTTAACAATTTTTCTTTATTTAATTATTATTTTTATTGAAATAGAGTTGATTTACAATGTTGTGTTAGTTTCAGGTGTACAGCAAAGTGATTCAGTTATACATCCATATATATCTATTTTTTTCAAATTATTTTCCCTTATAGGTTATTACAAATTATTAGGTATTATACCCATGATTTTTTCAATTTATGCTTTTTCAACTTTACAATGGTGCAAAAATGATATGCATTCAGTAGAAACCGTACTTCAGATCTTGCATTTTGATCTTCTCCAGGCTAGTGGTATGCAGTACAGCACTCTCTGACTCTGGGCAACAGCAGCCACTGCTCAACCACATCATTACGCGGGTAAACAACCTATACACTTAAAAGCATTCTGTACCCCTAGTACAGCAAGCAATAAATTACATGAAATTTTCAACACTTTATTATAAAATAGGCTTTGTGTTAGATGATTTTGCCCACGTGTAGACTAATGCAAGTGTTCTGAGCACATTTAAGGCAGGCCAGGCTAAACTATGATGTTTGGTAGGTTAGGTGTACTACATGCATTTTCGACTTGGGATATTTTCAACTTACTATGGGTTTATCAGGATGTAACTCCATCATAAATCAAGAAAGATCTGTACTTGCTTTCCCTAATAATTCTCCTCTCATTTTTTTTTTTTTATTTTTCTTTTTTTTTTTTGCGGTACGCAGGCCTCTCACTGTTGTGGCCTCTCCCGTTGCGGAGCACAGGCTCCGGACGCGCAGGCTCAGCGGCCATGGCTCACGGGCCCAGCCTCTCCGCGGCATGTGGGATCTTCCCGGACTGGGACACGGACCCGTGTCCCCTGCATCGGCAGGCGGACTCTCAACCACTGCGCCACCAGGGAAGCCCTCATCCTTGTTTGAAACTGCTCCAATCATACTTTTGTCTCCAACACTATAACTGCTCCTGTCAAGTTACCATTGAATTACATGTTACTAAAGTTTTAGAGTCAAGTCTCTGTCCTCATTTCACTTTAATGTACCAGCATCATTTACACGAGGTATCACTTTCTTTTCTTGACCTCTGCTATCGCTTTCTCCAACTTAAATGGCTGTGCCTACTTTCTTTTTCTGATTCTTTCTTTATTTGAAGACCTCCAAATTTTGAAGTGCTCTACTTCTAAAAACTCTGTTGCACCAACACTTACTCCATGATGAGCTAATCAAGTCTCATGGATTTAATTACAATTTATATGTTGAAGACTCCAAATCTCTAGCCCTAGTTCATTCCTGTTACCATCTCAGATATCCAACTGCATTTAGATATTTTTATTTGCATAGGGTTCTCATTTAAATTCCCCAGGCTCCCAAACTTACTTATTCTGCAATCTTTCTGGTTCAGTAAGGAGTAAGGACCAATCCATTCTCCTAGTTCTTCCAGTTTTTTCAAGTTAACATCTTAGAGCCACATTCTTTCTCTGATGCTTCAATTTCGATCAGTTAGAAAATCCTGTCCTTTCTATCTTCAAAACATACCACTTCTCACTAACTCTACTACCAAACACTCTGGTCCAAGCCAGACTTTTGTTTGCCTAAATGTATACAGTAGCATCCTAATCTGTCTCCCTCCTTCTACCATTACACACTACAGCTGCTCATTTTTTACACAGAAGTCATAACAATCCTTTAGAAAATAAGTCAAATCATGCTTCTTTCCTCAACCTCTCCAAAGGTTTCTAGTCTCACTCATAGTGACAACCAAAGTACTTCAGTGAGTGGTAAGAATCTATGTATTCTGGCCTCTTACTATCTCCGTAGCCACATCTTCCATCACACTTCCTTTCACTCACTCAACATTCGTCACACTAATCTCTTTGCTGTTTATCAGATGAGCAGGGCTTTTTTAATTATATTATATGAATAGAAATGTTTACCCCTATTTTCTGGCACTCTTTATTCCATTTACCCTGCTTTATTTTCTCTTCATTATATTTAACACCATCTGACAAATTGCACACTTTTAAACATTTTGGTATGGGTTCTTCCAATAAAATATAAATTGTTTGATACAGAGACTTTATTCACTGCTGAGTTCCCACCATTGAGAAAAATACCTGTCTGATAGTGAACAGTCCATAAATATTTATTGAATGAATGAATAACAACTCAGAAATGTTTATCATCAGCACCATCTTTTTCCCTTAGAGCCAGACCTATGTATAACCAATTGACTACAAGATTTTTAAAGATGGGTATTTCAAATTCACCCATAAATCAAATCCCTCCCTAGCCTGCTCTCCTTCATATCTCTCATATTTTATTTTCTTTCCTATTTCTTCCTTAGGTAATGGCACCCCAATCCAATCTGAACCTGCATAACTATCTCTCCCTCAATCTCACTTTCCATAATACAGTTTATCAACCAAGTTCTGTTAATTCTTTTTTTTTTTTTTTTACAAATCAAGTACTCACTCTTTTTTAAAAAATAATTAATTAATTATTTTTTGGCTGTGTTGGGTCTTCATTGCTGTGCACAGGCTTTCTCTAGTTGCAGACAGCAGGGGCTACTCTTCGCTGCGGCATGCGGGCTTCTCATTGCGGTGGTTTCTCTTGTTGCAGAGCACAGGCGCTAGTCGCACGAGCTTCAGTAGTTGTGGTTCGTGGGCTCTAGAGTGCAGGCTCAGTAGTTGTGGTGCACAGGCTTAGTCGCTCTGTGGCATCTTCCTGAACCAGGGATCAAACCCATGTCCCCTGCATTGGCAGGTGGATTCTTAACCACTGCACCACCAGGGAAGTCCCAATTCTACCTCTTCAATATTCCTCAAGTCAGTCTTTTATTCTTCAAGTTCACTGCTAGTGTCAATGTTTAGGGACCCATTATTTGTCACCTAAATATTTATAATACCCTTTTAACTGGTATTTGGCTCTCTTCCCAACTCTTAAATCCATCCTTCATACTATTTGCAAAATAATTACTACAAATACAGGCACTGCTTTGCTCTCTTTACACTCATACCATTTTTTTTTGCATACTTTTGTTAAAATGGTTTTCACAGTGTATTTCAATTAATTGTTTCCATTTATCAGTGGAACTGAAGCTCATAGAGATAAAGTGATTTGCCCAAGTTCCCAGTAAGTGACTAGATTCCAGGTTTGCAATTTCTACTCCAGGACACTTCATTCATATAAATATATTGTTTGAATGAGGAAGATTTTATTTAAGAAACACTAGATGGATAAACTGAGATAGTTATTGAACCAGAAAAAGATTCTCGTCTTTTGATTTAATCATCTGAATATTTCAGATGAGAATGTATTTATTATGTAATTATTTGCTTTATTCCCCAGGAGAGTTTCAGTATTTAGAATAGTACTTGGGTGTTCAAAAGATATACTTTTTAAACAAATGAATAAGTGAGTGAAAAGTTTCTAATATGTTTCTGGTTTGAAATGAAATTTATACTTGAAACTCTGTGAGTTTATTAGTTCACATGAGGAATTTCACAATCTAAGCTTCCCATAAAGGTATGGCAGCCTGAATATTTAAATGGAAATTTAATTTTTATTTTATATAACTTCCCTGGTATACATATGTGTTGAGATAGTGCTTTATACAGGCAAGCCTAGGAGCTATTGTGGGTTCTATTCCAGACCACCACAATAAGGAGAATATCCCAATTAAGTGAGTCACATGAATGTTTTTTTTTATTTCCCAGTGCATATAAAAGTTATGTTTACACTATATTGTAGACTATTAAGTGTGTAATAGCACTATATCTAAAAAAAACAATGTACATACCTTAATTTAACAATACTTTATTGCTAAAAAATGTTAACCATCATCTGAGTCTTTAGCAAATGGAGTATTTTTTGGCTGGTGGAGTATCTTGCCTTGAAGTTGATGGCTGCTGACTGATCATGGTGGTGGTTGCTGAAGGTTGGCTGTGGCAGTTTCTTTTCTTTAAATTTTTTTTTATTGAATGAAAAATTCTTTAAATTCTAGAGTGCTTTACAATTCTCAAAAGTTTCACATACGTGATTTTATATAATTCCATAATAACACTTTTTTTTTGCAATTTCTTAAAATAAGACAGCATTGAAGTTTGCCATATTAATTTACTTTTTCTTTCATGAATGATTTCTTGGTAACATGCAGTGCTCTTTGATTACCCACAGTAGAAGATCTTTAAAAATTGAAGTCAAACCTCTCAAACCCAGTTGTTGCTTTATTAACTAAGTTTATGTGGTATTCTAAATCCTTTGCTATCGTTTCAACAATCTTCACAGCATCTTAATTCGGAGTACATTCCATCTCAAGAAAACAATTTATTTGCTTATCCATAAGAATCAGTTCCTCATCCATTAAATTTTTATCATGAAATTGCAGCAATTCAGACACATCTTAGGGCTCCACTTCTAAATTAGCTCTCTTGCCATTTCTACGACCTCTGCAGTTACTTCTGTCACTAAATTCTTGAACCCCTCAAAGTCATCCATGAGGGCTGAAATCCACTGCTTCCAAACTCGTGTTAATGCTGATATTTTGAGCTCATCCCACTAATCACAAATGTTCTTAATGGAATCTAGAATGGTAAATCTTTCCAGAAGGTTTTCAATTTACATTACTTGCTCAGATCCTTCTATGGCATAGTTTTATGAAATGCATTTTTTAAAGAATAAGGCTTGAAGTTGAAATTATCCTTTGGTCCATGTGCTGCAGAATAAATGTTGTATTAGCAGGCATGAAAATAGCAAGCATTTCATTGTACATCTTCATCAGAGCTCTTGGGTGACCAAGTGCCTTGTCAATGAGCAGTGATATTATGAAAGGAATCTTTTCTGAGCAGCTGGTCTCAACAGTGGGCTTTACACTATTCAGTAAAATATGTTGTAAACAGATATGTTGTTATCCAGTCTTTGTTATTCCACTTATAGAGCACAGGAAGAGCAAATTTAGCCTAATTCTTAAGAGTCCCAGGATTTTCAGAATGGTAAATGAGCACTGGCTTCAACTGAATCACTAGTTTTAATAGACCCTAACAAGAGAGTCAGCCTGTCCTTTGAAGCTTTGTAGCCAGGCATTGACTTCTCTCTAGCTATGAAGGTCCTAGATGGCATTTTCTTTCAATAGAAGGCTGTTTCATCTACACTGAAAATCAGTCAGCTAGTGGAGCCATTTTTGTTAATTATCTTAGCTAGATGTCCAGGAAAAGTTGCTGCAGCTTCTATATCAGTACTTACTGCTTCACCTTTCACATTTATGTTGTGGACAAGGCTTCCTTCCTCAAACTTCATGAACTAATCTCTGTTGGCTTCAGACTTTTCTTCTGCAGCTTCTTCATCTGTCTCAGCTTTCATAGAATGGAAGACAGTTAGGGCCATGCTCTGGATTAGACTTTGGCTTAAGGAAATGTTGGTTCTGGTTGGTTTGATCTTCTGGTTGGTTTGATCTTCTGTTCTCCATATCAGTAATAAGGCTGTTTCACTTTCTTATTATTCATGTGTTCACTTTCAGTTTCCTTGAAGAACTTTCCCTTTGCATTTACAACTTGGTTAACTGTTTGACACAATATGCCTAGATTTCAGACTATCTTGCCTTTTGACATGCCTTCCTCACTAAGCTTAATCATTTCTAGCTTTTGATTTAAAGTGAGAAACGTGCAATTCTTCCTTTCACTTGAACACTTAGAAGCCATTTCATTATTGTTGTGTCTCAGGGCATAGAAAGGCTCAAGGAAAGGGAGAGAGACAGGGGAATGGCAGGTCGGTGGAGCAGTCAGAACATACATAACATTTATCAATTAAGTTTGCAGTCTTATTTGGATGAGGTTCATGGTGCTCCAAAACAATTACAATAGTAACAGCAAAGATCACTTACCTCAGAGCACCATAACAAATATGATAATAATGAAAATGTTTGATATATTGAGAGAATACCTAAAATATGACACAGAGTCAGAAGTGAGAAAGTGAGAAAATGCTGTTGAAAGAATAACACTGATAGACTTGCTCAATGCAAGGTTGCCACAAAACTTCAATTTGTAAAAAATACAAACTCTGCAAAGCATAAATATAGCAAAGAGCAATAAGATGAGGTATGCCTATATATAAAAGCAAAATGGAAAATAGGGAAATCTTTAGTAAAACATAAAGTTTCTCCACTCAAAATCTTTTATGTGTCATATATATTTTATGTCATTTTTACTGGAATATATATTTTAATTATATATTATATATATTTATATGTGTAAGGAAATATATATATTAGTAAAAGTGTTAACTTGATCAGAATATCTGTATTCATTTTTAATTTCTTCACTCTTTCTTTCAGGTTTAGACATGGAGTCACATCGCCATAGGCCCTTCTTGGTATACAACCTAAATAAGGATGGAAAGATGAAAAAAACATTTCTCTTGTTCTCCCAATTGTTTGTTTCTGTGTATTGCTCAATATTTTTTTAAGTTTAGCAAACCAGGAACATGTTAATTTCATGCCATTGATAACTGAAAAGTGTCAGTCAACATAAATCTCTCCTGGTTTAAAAGATATATATTTTGTTTGATTGAACAAGTGATCATCCTCTTATCTTTCTTTGGAAGGAGTTTTAAAAGAGCTGAAAACATACCTGTGACTGTCCAGGCAGTAAAAAGTATTAACTTATATGTTATTTTTTGATATAATTTATCATTAGATTGATTAATGAGAATCATAAAAATAACAGAAAAGAATAAAAGAAGACTGCACATGTAAATTAGTTTTCTTCAGAATTATATAAACCTCGATAGAAGTAGAACAAAGTTCATTTTACTTTTTCAAAGTAAATTGAGAGAAAAGCAAAAGAACTGGCATAAACCAGACTTTTGGCAGGCTCTAAGTACAAATACAGATGAATATGTGATCTTTAAAGAAGATGGGGAAATGCCACTGTCATAAGGAGTGATATATGAAGAAATTTTATTTCCATTTATATTGAATAGACGAATTGAAATGCAGATCTTGAATACCATATTCAAGGGTAAGGTATCTCAAATTCCTAAGGCCAGTATTATAATGATGGTTGTTATTTTGTATCTTTACTTTGACAATCCTGGGTTTAATCTGATCTTTATTGAGCTATGGATGATTTAGCCACATCTATTTTCCTAATTCAGCAAAAGACTATTCTTTTGAATAATTTATAGGTGAAGAGTATCATTTTTATATGCCCTGAACATATACTGAAATTCCAGATAAAGGTGACAAATAATGTCACATACCAGTATTCAATAAATTACAAGCAGAGATGAGGCTAGAGCTAACTCAGGGAACAGCAGAGATATATCTAACAAAGTGAATGAGGGACCATTATTTAGAACCAGCCTGTAAGTTATGATTGGAACCAACTGGAACAAGAGATTGCTGGTATTATTTGAGTTTATGAACTTAAATGAGAGAAAAAAAATTATGAAACAACACCAGCAACTGCAAGTGTGATATTAACCATATTAGTCAGAGAAGAGCCCAGTGAAACTGTAACCAATGTTAAAAAGCAGTAGTAAGGGTAATATTCATGTGCAAGTTTACTCTTTTTTTAAGATAACGAGCCATATTTGCCTGTGCTGAGTAAGTAGTAGGTGCTTAATAAATATGTTGCTTTTTTAATAGAGAAGATTAGCAATGGAAGGGAATTAGAAAAATGATCAAGCTTAGTCCTCACAACATTTTGGTAAGAAGCACATGTTTTATCTGGGCGATTTAAATAATTTTTTCTCTCGTCTATCCAACATAACATAAGAACTTGTATTCAACATGGAAACATACATATTCCTCATTAAAACTTGAACCATGTTGTCTCTTTATGTCTTTAGTACCCCTAGAGAAAATACAGTAATTAATTTTTACAATAAAAGTAAAAAATGAATCAATGAACCAATGAACAATTAATTAAACCAGTATGTATTGAGAATTCTCTCTGTGTCAGACACTGTATTAAGTACTAACTACAAAGAGATGAGTAGGTTGGGGGGGCAACATAAACAAATAATTGCAATATCCTCATATTTGGAAAAGTGTAGAAAATAAAATACTATTGAAATACAGTAGGAGAGGCAACTCACTTTGCTTGTGTTGGGTAGGTGGACATGAGGCCATGGGAAAGCTTTTCTGGGGAAAAGTCATTTAAACTGGATCTTGAAAATTAAGTCAAAGTTAGGCAAATCAGCAGGTGTTGGTAAGGGCATTTCAGGCTGATGGATGATCAGAATGTGCAGTTTTGTTGCACAAACATTTTATGAGTAGCTTCAATGTACTAGTACAGGTTAAGGATACAAATATGAATAACAGATGGCCCTTGACTTACAGGAATTTCTATTCCAATGAAGTCAATTGACTGATAAACAGGTACTTTTTAATAAAATAAAATTACAATTTATCATTTATTAAACATTTAGCCATATGCCAGGGACTGGCATAGGCACTTTATATTCATTACCTCATGAAATCTCCACCACCCACTTCATAGTACTGTGAAACAGAGGCTTGGAAAAGTTAATTTGCTCAAGGACAAATAGCCAATAAGATGCAGAGGCTGAATTTTTATGAGGGAATACCACCCTTTAAGGGGAACATAGAAGAAAAAGGGATTCTCTAAACAGATTATGGAGGGTTGATAGCTTGCCCTTCCAAGTTCATATTTCATTTATTTTGGTAAAAACTGAGTTTAAAAAGAAAAGTCATGCTCAATAAGTTCAGTTTTGTATGTAAGTGAATTATTGGAAGCAGCTATGAGCTCTTCTTTTCTATCATCTCTGAAAAGACATATTTCCTTTATCTTTTTTGTTGATACATTTAGGGAGTTAAAAATATCATTTGTGTCTTTAGCAGTTTTTATCTCACTTTTCTATTTAGCTTTCGGATTTCTATCCTGGCAATCCTTTGTTATTTTCTGACATTTCACCCTCTAGACCAACTTTTGCTTTGGTGGTACTCTTATCTATGAATCCATCTTTGGTGTCATTAAAAAATAATCAAAATCAAATGAAATTATAAATTGAATTTGAGGGAGAACCACCTTTGAAATTAGGTACAAAATTGAATTGTTCAATTTTTAACTCCAGTTACCAGCAAATAGCTGATTACATGCCCTTGATAACTTCCCAATGGAACTAATATCACTAACAGAGGACCAAATTATTTCTCTCCTCCCAGATTACAAGGTAAAGGGAACAAGCTCATTGCTGCTGAGAACAAAGAGTAGCTGAATAAATATGTACGAAAGAAATGAAGGAAGGAGGGGCTTTGTGACCACATTTATAATTTTAAATGATTCTTGGTGAACTGTATCATGGTCAAATTATCCATCCTGGGTCCCATAAGCTCTTATAAATATATTCTCTATGCAAAAGTATGATGATATTTTCTTTGTAGCTGTCTGCGTTGTTAGAGATAAACAGGGAGTGTGGATTTTTCAGCTTTTTACTGTACCATTTTCATTGGCATTATGTGTGCAGAATCTCTATGAAAAACAATATTTTCAAGGGAAGAAAAATTAAATATGTTAGGCTGAATTTGACAACAAACCAAAGTGAATCCCATTAGCCAGCTGGACCTCCTAAATGAAACAGTTAATCCTCTGACGTTGGCAATTCTTTCCATATCTGTTGGTGACAGTACATTTTGTGTAGGGAATATCTAAGAGCAGACAGTCTGTGTGAAGGGTGACAGGGGTTGAACTGGCCATTAACTTCATATGTAGGTTGCTATTCATCATTAAGATTATTGCCAATAACGGCACATAAACCTCAGTGTATATAATTTCTTTTAATCTATGTGGCCATAATTGAGAAATTACTGAAGAGTTTCCAAACATCTTTCATTTATGTTGTCCATTTTATAATACAATTAAAATTAATAATAAAATACACTTCTATTATTTTATAAAGGTGATTAATTTATAGTACATAAAGTCTATAATAAGCCTATAGAAAATTAATAGTAAAAATAAAAATATATGGGTTGCTTCTGTATTTGCAAAGGAAGGATAAATCAAAAACACTGGTTCTGCTCCATATTTAAAGTAAAAATTGGGGTATTCATAAATATTAGGTTTATCAAGGCAAGTAGGTTGTTTTCAAGCAAAATGCCTTCTTTGAAAAATGGTCCTCTTTCTTCAGTATTAGACTCTTTGGTGCATTAATAACAGAACATCACTTGGTTTCAGTTATAAAAAGTAAATATGAAACATTTGGGGATTTTATTGCTTAGTTACACAAAATTTAAGCATAATGTTACATGGTTTTCTCAAAGGATATATGATTCATGCAAATTGCTAAAAATGTCTTCACTTGCAAGTTTATTATAAGAATGTGCATAATGGATCAATCCATGAAATCTTTATGTAAAAATAAAGTATGAATGTCAAAAAACTATATTTTAAAAACTCCAAAATTCAGAGAAAACATTAAATAAGCAAAAGCAGCTGATTCTATTTCTTCAACTTGTAGTACATTTACCACTCTACTGCCCCACCATTAGCACTCCCCTATCACTACCAGCACCTACCACATATTGTGCTTTTAATATGTGCCAGGCAGGCTCCATAGAGATGTGCTACATCAATTATCACTTTTTATTTAATTCTCACAATAATTTTATTAAGTGGGTGCCTTGGACCATTTGGGCTGCTAAATAAAATACTATAGACTGAGGGCTTATAAACAGCAGAGATTGATTGCTCACAGTTCTGAGGGTTAGAATTCCAAGATCAGGATGCCAGCATGGTCAGGTTCTAGTGAAGGCCATCTTCCAGATTGCAGACCTCTGACTTCTTGTATCCTCACATGGCAGAAGGGGTGAGCTAGCCTTTTACAAGGGTACTAATCCCATTCATGACACCTCCATCATCATGACTTAATCACTATCAAATGGTCCACTTCCTAATACCATCACCTTGGGCATTAGATTTTCAAAATGTGAATTTTGGGGGGACACAAACATTCAGACCATAGTAATGGGTACTGTTTTTAAAGATTAGGAAACAGGTCCAGGAGGGAGGTAAATAACTCATGATTACAGAGTTATTAGAAAGCTGAGTAAGCATTGATCTTAACTCTCAAAGCACTCTCTATGTGTCATCCAGCACAGTTCTGGAAGAACCTTAGTTCACCCAGCCACACCTGCCCTGCAAAGCCCTGCATGATAAGACCTTGGTTGTTTCTTCTTTTGCCACTAGATACTTTGACCCTGGCTTCCCATGCCAAACTCTTTCCATCTCACTGCTTTTACACATACTGTTCCCTTTGCCTGAAGTGTTCTTATCCTTAGGTTTAGCACTATTCACATATTATATTCTATTCTGTTCTGTTATAGTTTTATTTAAAGATACATGAGGGCAGGAATTCTGTTGTGTTTGCTGCTGTATCTCTAATACCTAACATAGTGTCTAGCATACGGTTGCCATTCAAAAAATGTATTGAATAGATATGTGAATGAATGAAGGAATAAAATGGATGAAACATACAATACAATCTTTTGAATGACTATGACTCAGAGATGTTTGTATTTTAAGCTTTATTTTTAAATTTTTAATTGAGGTAACAGTTTTAAACATTATATAATTTTCATGCGTACATTATATTTGCACTTCTGTATACACTAAAGCATGCTCACCAGCAAAAGTTTAACTTCAGTCCCTCATAATACAGTTGACTCCTTTACCCATTCACTCCCCCTACCCTTCCTCCCCTCTGGAAACCACTAATCTGTTCTCTGTATCTATTTTGTTTTCTTTGTTCCTTTCTTTTTTGTCTTTTTTTTAAAATATTCCACATATGAGTAAAATCATACAGTATTTGTCATTCTAGATCTGATTTATTTCACTTGAGTAATGCCCTCAAAGCCCATCCATGTTGTTGCAAATGGCAAGATTTGGCTGAGAAGTATTCCATCATGAGTATATATATATTGCACATAAGCTTTATTGTTCATTGTTTTCTTTAAGGAAAATGCAAATGTCAATAAGAAAGTGTGGGTTTGGATGTGTGTTATGTATTGTATGTGTGGTACTTCCTCTTCCACCCTCCCCGCACCCCTGCCCAAGAAGAAATTCTTTATCCTTGGCCCTGTTCTGAACCAATGGGACAACATCTGTGAAAATTATATTTTCAATTCATGAGTTACTTTTAGGATTTTTGTTTTGGAAAATTGTATCAATCACATATAAATAAATATAAATATATATATGTATATATATAAAATACACATATAAAAATAAATATATAAATTTCAGAGGTGGAATATAGGATTCTTTTTTTGATACATCCTAATTGTAGGTGTGGTATGTGATTATGAGAAAAGGATGAGGATCTGAACTGTGGTATTTTCTTCAGCAATATGGTAATATACCGTGATTTGCAACTTCACGGTCTTCAACTGTTTGGGTTTTTTGTGGGGGGGGTAGTTTTTTCCACTGGTAAATTTAAATGCCTATATAGGGGCAAAAGAACTTCTGTAGCTCCCAAGAAATTCAGAAAATATTCATGCTTGGAGAGCTATATATTTATGTCACTCTTTGGAAGGCCTGATGAAAATGAGCTTTGGTAATACTTCTAAGCAACTGCAGTTTTATTTGTGATTGCAATCGCTTTTCTGTCTTCAAGGGAATTTTGATCTGATGAGTGTCTGTGCATAAGTACAAAAATGGAATCAAGAAAAATGGTTGTAAAATGGAAAATGACTCTCATGGATTGGGACTTTTACTGGTCAATTGGTCAGGATTAAGAAAAATCCACATTGAAAATACATCTTGGGGCTTCCCTGGTGACGCAGTGGTTGAGAGTCCGCCTGCCGATGCAGGGGACGCAGGTTCGTGCCTCGGTCCGGGAGGATCCCACATGCCGCGGAGCGGCTGGGCCCGTGAGCCATGGCCGCTGAGCCTGTGTGTCCGGAGCCTGTGCTCCACAAGGGGAGAGGCCACGGCAGTGAGTGGACCGTGTACCACAAAAAGAAAAGAAAATACATCTTGTAAGTTTCTAGCAAATTTCCGGCTGAGAATAGAAAAAAAGGCCAACCAACAGGGGTACAGCGACATTATAATAGCATGACTCTCCATCAGCATATTTTGCAATTCCACCCATACACCCCAAACTCCTACATAGATACATGTATTTAGTTTTTTGCTGATTCACAGATATTTTCTGAGAACCGACTTGATCCCAGGTACTCTGCAAGTTACTAAGATATAATAACAAACAAGAAAGATATATTCACTGGCCTCAGATTTCCTAGTGCTTATAGTCTATTTGGGAACACATATGTCTTGAACAAATTGTTACATAAATATTAATTCAAATTGTAGCAAGTGCTATAATGGATAACTAGAGAATAGTACTAGAGTGCCCATGGGGAGGGGGGCTCCAACCTAGCCTGATTCAAATTTAGAGAATTTCTTCCCTGGGCAAGTAATATTTTATATGAGAGCTGGTAGCCAAATAGGAATTATCTAGGTGGGAGGAGGAGTATTCTAAAAAGAGAGGATAGTTTATTAAGCATCCTAGGCAGGAAGGAACCTGATGCCATTACAGTTTCCTTGCCCGTTCAAGCTTCTAGAGGCTCTAGGCTCCCTTCCTCTATTTTTAAAGTGAGCAAAGTTATATCTCTCTGTGCCATTCTACTATATATGTAATATGTTGTATATATGTGCCACATCTTTTTTATCCATTCATCCGATGATGGACACTTAGGTTACTTCCATGTCCTGGCTATCGTAAATAGAACTGTAATGAATATTTTCGTACATGACTCTTTTTGAATTATGGTTTTCTCAGGGTATATGCCCAGTGCTGGGATTGCTGGGTCATATGGTAGTTCTATTTGTAGTTTTCTAAGGCACCTCCATACTGTTCTCCATAGTGGCTGTATCAATTTACATTCCCGCCAACAGTGCAAGAGTGTTTCCTTTTCTCCACACCCTCTCCAGCATTGATTGTTTCTAGATTTTTTGATGATGGCCATTCTGACCAGTGTGAGGTGATACCTCATTGTAGTTTTGATTTGCATTTCTCTAATGATTAATGACGTTGAGCATTCTTTCATGTGTTTGTTGGCAATCTGTATATTTTCTTTGGAGAAATGTCTATTTAGGTCTTCTGCCATTTTTGGATTGGGTTGTTTGTTTCTTTGATATTGAGCTGCATGAGCTGCTTGTAAATTTTAGAGATTAATCCTTTGTCATTTGCTTCATTTACAAATATTTTCTCTCATTCTGAGGGTTGTCTTTTGGTCTTGTTTATGGTTTCCTTTGCTGTGCAAAAGCTCTTAAGTTTCATTAGGTCCCATTTCTTTATTTTTGTTTTTATTTCCATTTCTCTAGGAGATGGGTCAAAAAGGATCTTGCTGTGATTTATGTCATAGAGTGTTCTGCCTATGTTTTCCTCTAAGAGTTTGATAGTGTATGGCATGACATTTTGATTAAAATGGTCTTTAATCCATTTTGAGTTTATTTTTGTGTATGGTGCTAGGGAGTGTTCTAATTTCATACATTTACATATAGCTGTCTAGTTTTCCCAGCACCACTTACTGAAGAGACTGTCTTTTCTCCACTGTATATTCTTACCTCCTTTATCAAAGATAAGGTGACCATATGTGTGTAGGTTTATCTATGGGCTTTCTATCTTGTTCCATTGATCGATATTTCTGTTTTTCTGCCAGTACCATACTGTCTTGATTACTGTAGTTTTGTAGTATAGTCTAAAGTCAGGGAGCCTGATTCCTCCAGCTCTGTTTTTCGTTCTCAAGATTGCTTTGGCTATTTGGGGTCTTTTGTGTTTCCATAAAAATTGTGAAATTTTTTGTTCTAGTTCTGTGAAAAATGCCAGTGGTAGTTTGATAAGGATTGCATTGAATCTGTAGATTGCTTCGGGTAGTATAGTCATTTTTGCAATGTTGATTCTTCCAATCCCAGAACATGGTATATCTCTCTATCTATTTGTATCATCTTTAATTTATTTCATCAGTGTCTTATAATTTTCTCCATACAGGTCTTTTGTCTCTTTAGGTAGGTTTATTCCTGGATATTTTATTCTTTTTGTTGCAATGGTAAATGGGAGTGTTTTCTTAATTTCATTTTCAGATTTTTCATCATTAGTGCATAGGAATGCTAGAGATTTCTGTGCATTAATTTTGTATCCTTCTACTTTACCAAATTCATTGATTAGCTCTAGTAGTTTTCTGGTAGCATCTTTAGGATTCTCTATGTATAGTATCATGTCATCTGCAAACAGTGCCAGCTTTACTTCTTGTTTTCTGATTTGGATTCCTTTTATTTATTTTTTTTTCTTCTCTGATTGCTGTGGATAAAACTTCCAAAACTATGTTGACTAATAGTGGTGAGAGTGGGCAACCTTGTCATGTTCCTGATCTTAGTGGAAATGGTTTCAGTTTTTCACCATTGAGTATGATGTTGGCTGTGGGTTTGTCATATATGGCCTTTATTATGTTGAGGAAAGTTCCCTCTATGCCTACTTTCTGCAGGGTTTTTATCATAAATGCGTATTGAATTTTTTCAATAGCTTTTTCTGCATTGATTAAGATGATCATATGTTTTTTTCTCCTTCAGTTTGTTAATATGGTGTATCACATTGGTTGATTTACATATATTGAAGAATCCTTGCATTCCTGGGATAAACCCCACTTGATCATGGTGTATGATCCTTTTAATGTGCTGTTGGATTCTGTTTACTAGTATTTTTTTGAGGATTTTTGCATCTATGTTCATCAGTGATATTGGCCTGTAATTTTCTTTCTTTGTGACATCTTTGTCTGGTTTTGGTATCAGGGTGATGGTGGCCTCATAGAATGAGTATGGGAGTGTTCCTCCCTATGATATATTTTGGAAGAATTTGAGAACAGTAGGTGTTAGGTCTTCTCTAAATGTTTTATTTCTTTTATATATTGTGGTGTATATCTGTTAACCCCA
Organism: Grampus griseus; assembly: GCF_964374135.1. NCBI lineage: Eukaryota > Metazoa > Chordata > Mammalia > Artiodactyla > Delphinidae > Grampus > Grampus griseus. The sequence goes on from NC_139002.1 coordinate 33,879,606, forward strand.
TACTCTTAATTTATCCTTCCTCATCTCCCTTTCCCCATTTGGACCATAAATTTGTTTTCTATGTCTGTGAGTTTTTTTTGTTTGTTTGTTTTGTACATAGATTCATTTGTATTTTTTTTTTTTTTTTTTAGATTTCACATATAAGTTATATATAATATTTGTCTTTGACCTCACTAAGTATAATATTCTCTAGGTCCATCAATTGTTGCTGAAAATGGCAATATTTCATTCTTTTTATGGTTGAGTAATATTCCACTGTGTATATATATGCCACATCTTTTTTCATTCACCTGTTGATGGACACTTAGGTTGCTCCCATGTCTTGGTTACTGTTAATATGTCTTCTGTTTTTAAGGACACTTGTGATTGTATTGTGCCCACAGGGATAATCCAAGGATATGTTCCCTAATTTAAGATCCACTGACTCATAATCTCATTCCTATCTGCAGCCCTTTGCCATGTAAGGTAATGTACCTACGGATTCAAGGGATTAGAACCTGTTTATTTTGGGGGATCTATTTTCCTGCTTACTACGGTCATGAAAGAGCTATAGGAAGGAGAATAAACTGGAGTTACTGATTGATTAGATGTGGTGGAAAATAAGAATGGAAGTATAAAGGATGTCTTTTAAATTTCTGCTTTAAGCATATGAAAATATGGTGCTTTCTTTACGAATATAGTAAGAACAGAAGAGTCAGTTTAGGAATGAAGTTGAGATTATGAGTTCAGGTTTAGGTTTGTTAAAGTGAGATAGCCAGCCAAGTGGAGACAGACAATTGGGTCTGGAACTCAGAGTGGATGTTTAGATTGGAGATACATATTTTGAGTGGCTGATGCATAGATGATAATTGATGTAACAGAGATCACTTGCAGAGAGAATATAAGAGAAGAGTGCCTAGGTCTGAGAGTGGCCATCATTTCTACCATACTAAAGTCTATTTAAGGACCATTAAGATTCATCTAGCTTTCTCCTTCCATGACTCAGATAGAATTTCAGGTAATATATTTTAGAAAAATGGTTATTTATCTTGATCTCAATAACTTCCAGGGAGTGAAACTTCTGCCACAACTAACACAAATCTTTCTGGCTGTTCAATTACATGACTAACCCTTCATGTAAGGTAGGTTACTTTATGTTCCAAGCAAAATAACATAGCAAACTATGATGATAACCAGAGGATTGTCAAGCAGAAAATTATGACTGCTTTCAAGGAAAGACTGTTATTACCACTTCTAACATCTGGAAGGGAGGTCTGCATAAATGAGGGAGTGGGGAACAACATTTCCCACTGTATTCTCTAGCATTTCTTATCTTGCATCCTCAGCAATAGCAACACTTAACCAGCTGTTTAGAGCAGTGGTTTCCCAGGCCAGCAGCATTTGTAATCATCTAGGAACCTGTTAGACATGCAAATTCTTGGGGCCCGGACCTACAGAATCAGAAATGCTGGGAATGGGGCCCAGAAGTCTTGTATTTTAACAAGTTGTCCAAGTGACTTCTCTGCATGCTAAAGTGTGAGAACCACTGGTTTACAGTGTAAGAGTTACTTTATTAGCACACGAAGAACCTTGGGTTATGAACCCAAGTGAGCAACTTATTGGTACACAGTGTCATTTCTTAACCCTGATGCATCTCTAGTCTGTGTCCTATGGTCATGGGTTTCTTTCCATGATCTCACCCTGTTTAATCACATTCTCAGATTTATTACTATTTTTTTCAGGACCCTTGAAAAGTGAGGATTACAGTTCCTCTTTGGTTAATATTACAAGTACTATTGTTGCATTCAGTCTAAATCACAATATAATATATTGTACAGATGAGTGATGTACCCAAATTAGCTGCTTTTCTTCCCAGGGTTCAGAGCCAGGAGTCTCTCTGACTTGGATCTTATCAGATATCTCTAAAGATTTCCCCAGTGGCTTCCTCTTCTCTCTCATCTTTATTTCTTTTTTACCTTTTCATTTCATGCTATTTAACTTTCTCTGTTCTCTGACTTCTCTGCCAGGGTCTATAATAATTTTCTTGACACATATTTACAAGCCTTTGTCCTTTTATTTAATTTATGTAAAATGGCTCTTATCTATAGAAAAAAAATGTATATTTTGAATACAACAGGAAAGGGGATGTGAATTCTACATTTACCAATGTTTCAAGGTCCGATTTTCAAGAGTATGGGCTTTAGAGTCAGAAAATTTTGACTCATAATCCTACATCTATCGCTTGCTTCATGTGTGACCTTAAGCTATTTTACAATTCTGAGGATCAGTTTTTCTATCTTCAATATGAGGACAATAATAGCATTGATCTCAGAAGGTTCCTGAGGGAATTAAACAAGACATTGCACATAAAGTACTTAGCATAGTACCTGGTGCATGATAAATATTCAATAAATATTGGCTTTATTATAAAAAGGGCAATGGGTTTTTGAATTATATCTTAGTCCATTTGGGCTGCTATAACAAAATACTCGGGTGGCTTATAAACAACAGAAATATATTTCTTACAGTTCTGGAGGTTGAGTTCAAGGTGAGAGTGCCAGCATGGTCGGGTGAAGGCCCTGGGTTACAGAATTCTCACTGTGTCCTCACATAACAGAAAGAGGGCTCAAGAGCTCTCTGAGGCCTCTTTTATAAGGGCACTAATTCCCTTCAGGAAGACTCCGCCTTCATGATCTAATCATCTCTCAAAAGCCCCCACCTCCTTATAACGTCACCTTGAGCATTAGGCTTTCAACATACAAATTTTGAGGGGGGACACAAACATTCAGATGATAGCAGTTTATAAGCCCACTTTGATATGTCCTGGAGAAATTCTCCTTTATTACTTAATAGCTCTTCACTGTTGATTCAAATTAAGCTGGTGATGACATAGTAATTTCCAGACTTTAATTTTTTTCTTATAGCAAATAATTTTAAAACTACTTTTACCCTAGTGGGTACTAATAAATATTGATTAACTCACTTTTATTTAGAGACACTTTTCTAATCAGTTTACAATCCAATGAACCATTTTAATTACATTTCAATCACTCATTGTTATTAACTTTGAATATTAATACTCTTAGAGATGGACACCTTTCTGTGCCTAATATCTTTTCTGTCCCTCAAAGCCTCTCCAGTCCCAAAATTTTCTTCAATTACCCATTCTATGTTAGAGTACAAAAATGATTTCCATGTGCCTTAGGAATTTGGCTGACTAATTGTAAAATTAAAAATTTAGGGAAAAATTTTTAAATTAGTGATGATGATTAATTTCAATAGTTAAAAGGATTATTGGCACTTTAATCAGTTAAATAGCATCAAAGAGCATCTGACATGAAAGTGCATTACATTACATTTGTGATTAGCATGACAAGTCACTATATTCATATTATTCCACCTAAGAGGTTGAGATGTATTATTTATAAATTTGATTCCACTCTCTGCATGAAATATTAAGGCTTGATATATAGAGATGTAAAGGGAAGTGCTGATTTTCATCTAATAGTAATAGAAAAATCTTGTGGCAAAAACATTTTATGTTTAAAGGGTAGAAATTGTGATAGACTGATTTACTTAATACTATTTCACAAACTTTAAAGTTGGATAGTTAGTTCTGTCAAACTTCTGAAATATGAGACAAAGGTGAATATATTTCTCAGGAGAAAACAACCCAGGGCAAGAGCTGGAGATTCTACTTTTAGTCTCCAACTATGCTAGAAGCTAAATTAAGGAATGGGCCTCATAAAATTTATTCAGGAAGGCCACGGTGAACTGAATTCTTGGCTATCCTGTAGTGTATTCACTGGATTGTGGATTAAGTAAAGTAATAAATAAGAGCACATTAACTTTAAAAAGTGACTGAGAGAAAAATATGTACTTTTTAAGAAGTGTCTCTTGATGGTATCTACATAAAAATCCATAGATTCCACATTGTATGTACTGCACAGTGGGGTATCTCCCATCTTTGGACTATCAGATTCACTCAGTGAAATATGCAACAATCCTTCAACACAGATCTAGGAAGACAGACAAATGGGTGAAGAAGAGAAGGTAAAGCAAAAAACCCCAAGTTGTGACTGTATCTCTGCCTAACTTATTCCTCATCTAACACTGGGCCTGGGTGTGCTGGGAAAAGAGCTTATTGAAGCAATAGTGATCAGTTTTAAGCAAATATATTTTCTAACAGGGGGTGGAGGGTGGGATGGGTAGGAGGAGATATTCCATTTTACAAATGTTAAAATGCAAAAAAACTGTGAGTGTAAGAATAAAAATAATGTAGGAATATATCTCTATAAAGCTATTTATATAATATTTTGGTCCTTAAACTATTACCTTGGAATCAAGTTTATATTTTTGAATAATGCATTTTATTTCTCTGCCACTCTACATCCAAACCAATAACAAATCAGTCAAATCTACAAACTCTATAAAGAGTACTTGAGAATAAGCCTTGTTTTCACATTATTTCGAGTATTCTTAAATTTTGATTTTCTCTCCCCCTAGATCTATGGTTTATAGTCATTGATATACCAGTATTGAAAAGCCAGACTGATCCCTGAATTAAATGGGTTATGATTTTTCTGTGGAATCATGTATTTTCCATTTTTCTCTTTTTCTTGACTGTACTAATCCAGCTTGAACTCCTTTGTGTTGATTAAAATGTTCTGAAACATGGAATTGGAGGAAGAAAAAGTCATTCTTTAGCTAGAGTACTGACACTTTGATCAGTTTCAATGGAACCAATTGGACTAACTGATACTCTCTTACACTCATCATGGTGGTATAAATTTGATCAACTTCCCTGGAGAGCAACTTGTCAATATGTATAAAAACCCTCAATCACATACATAGTGTTTAATGCAGAAGTTCCAATTCTAAGAGAGTAACTGGACAAGTAAGGCAAAAGTAAATGCTTAAGTATTTCCATCTCAAAATGGCCTAAATAGTGAAAAATGAAAATAATGTACATTTTAAAATAGAGGACTGGTTAAGTAAGTAATAGTACAGGCATAAAAGGAGATATTATACAGACATTAGAACTTTGCAGTGGTTATATAAATTAATATGGAAAATGAGCCTTGATATTATATTAGGTGAAAAACTTGCATAACTGAATATAGGGTATGCTCCACTTGTGAATATATCAGTATTCATATTTTCAAATTAAAGAACTCTCATTTTGTCAAAAAAGCATCAAAGTGTTAATTGATATAACATGCAGAACTTTTAAAAATATTTATTTGCTTAATTCATGGCAGTTTACTTTCAGGACAATCTTCAGGCATGAACACATTAAAGGTGTAGAGGAATTTCATCTAGCTTGATCCAGAGATAAAATCTGGAGATAAATCAACTTTATCTTTGATATATTCTCATCTGTCTTTAAGCATCTTTTCTAGCTTCATGGTTTTCTTTTCCTTTCCATTCTGAAAAAAATCAATCTTCACAGCAAGAAATTTACTCTTACGTATTCGTCCACATATTCTTCTAAAATTGTTTATTATATAGACACTGCCTCAGAATCAGGGTGAGGCTGTTCCCTTTTATTTCATTCATTCCAAAATTTATTTTCTTAGAAAATGCAGAAGTGAAAAGTAAAGAATGATTCCTTTAGGAAGTATTCTTGAGAAATCAATCTTGGACAGCTTAGTAAGAACTGTTCTGTTGTCTGGTTACTGGTGAAGAGAAGAAGTTGTACTTTTCTAAGTAGTAATTTACATGTAAATAGCAATCAACAAATAGCAACAAGAGCATAACAACAATCTTGCAGCTGTTTGCATATCATTTGCTTCTTAGGGACCCCCAAGGAGAAATGTAAATGAATAACCATGGACAAATCAAACTTTTTTCTCTTTTGTAGTAATATGTGTTTCTAACTTAACCTGTTTGTCCCTGAGAATCGAGCAATACTGTGTTCATGCTATTGGCCAGTTCCAAACCAAGCCAAATAACAGTTTAATCTCTTTAGAGAGTGTTCTTGTGCCACTTTCTTTTTTTTTTTTTTTTTCCACAATAGATCATTCTGTGGGTATATGTGTTACTTGGTGAGTGAAATTCAGAGAAAGTCTATCACACTCTGATATGGTTAGTGTAGAAAATTTCTGTGAAATAGAGATTTAAAATGCTAGCCACAGCTTTTTGAATTTTTTTCTAGGTAAACGATGTAATTTGAAAAATAAAAATAGTCACATATGAATAATGCTTTTTAGTTACTAAAAGCTATTTCCATGTCCATTTTACAATTTTGAAATAGAAGTTCTTAATGATTATACATAAGAAACATTTAAAGACAAGACAGATATTCTTGGAAAGGCAAAACACATTCTACCTATTAAAATGGCTTATTGTATTCCAAAGCCTTTGATTACTGTCAATTCTGTCAACTTTTATGTGGTTAGGTAATTTTGCAAACCATAAAATATGACACTGAAATAAAATCAGCTTCCAAATGAAAAAGATGTATTAGTTAAAATTCAAAACAATTACAAATCCTCATTAACTTAGCATAGCTGAAGACAATAGAAAAGTTGAAAATGCTTCCTGGTTTCAAATCAATTCCCTATTATTGAATAGTTTGTACCCAGCAAATTATTATTGACTCATATAGTCATTTGCATTTTATATCAATAGCATTTCCTTTTGTCTATCACAAAATTATAACAGATAGGCATGGTTAAAAGATACTAGAGTCTAATAAGCAGTAATGCCTTTACACCAGCTTTTATGGCCCTTCTCATCTTGTTTTCTGTTGATCGCAAGAAATTCAGAATCAGAGTGGAGGTCAGCAGATTTCATTCTGCTATAGTGAGTAACAGTTCAGCCTAACCATAGTGAGAGAATCTCCTGCAATCCCTCAAAAGCCTACAATCAGAGATATAGTTACATAAATAAATTGAAGTAGTTTTTTTGAAAGCCACACTATATTCTCAAAGTAATACAAATGTTAAAGGTAATTACCACATTAGTTCATATCATAGCTTTGCCATGTGAGATATTATCTTCAGTTTTGACAAACCTCTGTAACTTAAGTATTATTATGCCCATTACGTGGATGGGGAAAAAAGCCTCTGAGTTTCAACAAGTTAGACTAATTCCCCCAGTTCATATTGACTCCACAACAGGATTCTCTTACACAGTCCAAATCAATATCACAGAGAGTCTGGTTCTCATATGTAGTCTAATGAAACACACAGCCTGAAATATATTATATATTAATGCTAGAGTGGAGACACACTCTATTCAAATGATTCATTCGTTCATTTATCCAAGTGAATAATATTCACTTACTGAATAACTAATAGATGTTGTGTTAAGTATAAATGCAACATAACAGAGTGTTGAAATAGAATGCCTTTCTTTTAAAAAAATGTCCTGCAAAAGTTAGTGAACTTATTTTTCCAATAATCATTTTAGACTCTGGTACTCATAAATCCTTTTATTTCCACCCTAGTAATCATAGTGGCAGCTGTTATACCTGGCACAAAGAGATTTTCAGATGGTAGAGAAGATTTTACTGGAGTGAGATACTGGGACTGACCCTGGGGCAAAGAGATTAATTTTCGTGGAACACATGCTAGGGGTCAGACAGTTTAGACATACTATTTCATGTTATACTCTCAGGAACACTGTTTTATAATAGATAGTATCAGGTCAGGACACTTCATAGGTTTTGTGGGTTGGTATTTTTCTTTTCATAGCAGAATTCTATGATATAAATAAGACAGTATTATCATAACACATGTCATTTGGGAAGAGCGTTATTTATCTTGTTCATTTTGCAGGACAAGTAATGGAAGTTCGGGGAAGTGACTTACTCAAGGTCACAAAGCAAGTTGGTGCTTATGCCAGATCAAGACCTACTAGAACCCAGGTCCTGGAAGCTCACTCCCAAAATGCTTAAGGCAATGGTGTGTAGTGATTCTAACAGGCACACTATGTTCTTGCCTAAAATCTCTTCAGAAGACAACAGTTCCTCGGCCAGGAGAAAACAAGCATGTGCTTATCACAGAATCCTCTTACTTTTTATTTTTTCCTGAATACAAGCCGAGACAAGCAAGTGGTGCTGATCATGTGTCTTTGATGGACACATTTACTGGAAAAAATTCAAGGAAGCTGAGAATTTCCTCACCTGCCACCTGTAATGTACTTTCAAGGCAGCCAAATCAATTTGCTTTATTATCCCAAAAGAGCTTCTTGAAAGCTGTTATTCAGTATTTCATTCTCTCTGCTGTATGCCAACACTTTCTCTTTAAAGTTACCTTAAATCTTATATTTTACTTTCTATTAGCAATTCAAACTTGCGAGAAGAAATGTGCAAAATCCACATATAAAATAAGACTTGCCTTCCAAAGATGAGATTTGTCAAGAATAATAGAATAAGAATAATAAAATATAGATATAATTTTACTATTATATAGAGAAAAGTAAACTTGTAATAGGCAATTATACTTTCTACTTGGCTCTCAGAAGCTGTTTTTATTCATTCCCAGGAAAAAAAGTGGGTTTACTCTCTTTTTCCTCCTCTCAGGTAACCAAGTTCATAACAAATTCTTTTTTTTTCTAATTCACTCTGGTATACAAGCCAGTGATATCTGAATATATTATGTATGTTTGCACTCTTCCAAATCCAAGTAATAACCATCAAACTTAATTTTTTATTTGATAAGAAATCTCTCATGCTTCATGGGATATTTACAAGTTGCAATTATATCATAAATACAGGGGTGACTTCTTTTTATTTAAATGGTTCATTAATAACCTTAGTTTCTCTCCCAGCAATGTAAAATGTACAATGTGCTTTCTCTTTTACATAAAACTGCTGTTTGTTGAATGAATTATGGATGACTTCTACTGACCCAACAATTAGGGAGACCAAAGCTCTTACATTGTTTCCTCTGCTTGCTGGTTCTGATGGATCCCATATGTGACTTTTTGATATAAGAATTATCCATGAAAATAAAAAAAATTGTCCATTCCTGGAGTCCAAGTTTGGGTCTGATGCCAGGAGGGTTTATTGTTATACTGTCTGAGGGACTATCTTAGGGCACTAGAAGAATGGAAGATAAGGAGAGGTCGTTCCCTTTCAAAAGTGGTAATCAGTTCCAACAGATCCTTCCAACACATTCTCTCATCTCTCTGGTAGCCATTGGCCTGAATTTTTCAAATGAATGGCTTGAGGTAAAATGTGAATGTAGAACCAGGTTTTTCTCCATGAAAACCTCACTGACTGACCTATCTATGGATAGATTTCTTGGCTTCTGAGTTTCAAAAACAAAAAATACTTTATAATATTATCTTAATACAATGTCCAGTTTTCCATTTAAATAATAGTTTTAAATCATGTATAAAGAAAGAACAAGTTCTCAAGTTCTACTAAAATTATATGATTTTAAAATTATGTTATATTTTAAAAGCATTAATCTTCTACCAAAACATTACTGGTTATAACAGTAAATTTTTAGTTTCCTGGCATTTTTGAGAAAAAAACAAAAAACAAAAACGAGATAGAGCATGCTATGTCTCTGGCTCCCATCCTTCTGTTACGCTTATATCTGCTGGGCATCACCATTTGTTAGATCTGCTGTATCAGTCCAGAAATAACATGTCTCAAAACATACTTCTCAATTTCTCCTCTCAAAACAGCACTATTTCAAGACTTCTGATTTCTTTTTTGTTAATCCTCTCAAAACAGTACTCTTTCAAGACTTCTGATTTCTTTTTTGTTAATCAAGTTTTATATGTGTATATATATATATATATATATATAAATTGCTGATGCCCTTGTACATATAGTAGTCACTTAATAAATGTTTTCTGCCACTAACTGTGATATGAGCAAAATACAAATTATAATATCTATTCTTTAAGTAGCCCTAATAGTTGATTGAAATGAAAAGACCAGCTTGTAATTACTGCATAGAAAAGGCACAGCAGTAACCAAAGCCATTTTGCTAATAAAATGACCTAAATTTCAACTGGGATTTTCAGGATGAAAACAGATTTGTGCCATTGTTAATCAGAGCTTTCTTTCCTACTCTAAATCTATTTCAGTCTATGAGGTTCACTTGTTTCTACTTTGAGACTTGACCACTGGAGAAGAGAGGTCCTAGAGGAACTGACTGGTAATGGAAGCTGCTGATGTGAGTGCTGTCCAATAATGGAGACACGATATCTGGAGAGCTTGCCCAGCCGGTCAGAATGGTGGGTGGAGTGGGTTGGCTTTTTGGAAGGTGGAACCAAAGGATGAGGAGTCCTCATCTGTCTTTGTGAAATCACAAAATCATTAATATGTTTTATACAGCAATTGTGAGGATTAAGTGAATTAATTTATACAGCACTAAGCATAGTGCCTGGCCCATAGCAAATAATTATTATCTAATTGTTGAATAAATGAGTGAATGATTTATAAACTTAGTCTTGAAAGATGAGAGGAAATTTGATATTTGGGGAAATAGATATATTCCTTTTAACAGTTGGAGCAGAAAAATTTTCAGGACTGACAAGTAAATTCTGGGCAAAAGGATGGAACTGCTGTAAGAGGGGGTTGAAAAGTAAGGTTGGCCCCAAGTTTAAAGAACTTTCTACACATTATATTAAGTAGTTTAAACAATGGGCATTGAGGGAGCCACTGACAGTTTCTAGTTAACGTGACATTCTATCAAATCAAAATTCTATAAAAAAGAGACAAAATAAAAATTTAACACGTGATAGGATTTTTAAAGCATCAAGTTATTTCAGGTGGAGATTAAGAAAAAAATATTTAAAAACTCTCCCTGCCACAAACTGCTTTGACTATCTCATAAAACTGACACTTTGGAATAGGATCCAAATACGCATAAGTAAGATTGGACTGATATTGACAAATGTGTATTAGTGCCAGATCAATTACAGCCTGCAGGTCTAGAATTAATGATTACGAATTGCCAAAATCTTTCTTTGTGCTTACCCACAACAATAATTAATCAAGAAAAAAAAGTTTTATCTGAATGTTGTGTTTTCAATAAAACTTTGGTATTGCCTCACAAGTATAACGATGTCTAATTTTGATGTGATACCATGCATCACAAACTAGAAATTTGCTTTAAATTCTAAAACATAAAACCTTGGATGTATACCCAAAGATCAAACACTTTTACCTATCCTTCAACATTTTAATGGAAGAATAGGGTAGATACTCACCTTGATGGCGATCCCAAACAGATCAGGAACAGCAAACAAATTTAGGGTTACCAAAGGGGAAAGGGAAGGGTGGAGAGGGATAAATTAGGAGTATAGGCCTAACAGACATAAACTACTATACATAAAATAGATAAGCAACAAGGATTTACTGTATAATATAGGGAATTATATTCAATATCTTATAATACCTATAATGGAAAATAATCAGAAAAATATGTACATAACTGAATCACTTTGCTGTACACCTGAAACTAACACAATATTGTAAATAAACTACATACATACATATATATATATATATATATATATATATATCCAAGATCAACTAGAGGGTAGATGGGTAGATGTACCTCAACTGGCTCTACTTGAAAATTTGGGAGGTATGGAAATGGTAAGTTTCAGAAATATATGATGTTCATTTGGTGATGACACAATGCTACACAAATGCTAAAAATTAAAAAAATTAAACCTCCCAACTGTACATAAATGGAAACCTTTGAACTTACATAGAAGCAAAACCTGGGGAACTGATATAATTTTTATTTGAAGTAAAAGTAATTTGAAACATTTATAGTGATGTTAGGTGTGCAAAAATTGTAATATGACTATTGGAATTTGTTTTCTGACAGGGACATGGCCTGTTTGGATTAAAAAGAAGTGGGGAAAATTTATGTTCACAGTTTAAATTCTAGACCCAAAGCAATTTCAGGAAGCAAGATATAATTAGTATTGTTATTTGCAATATAACACTTCTCTAGTAGCAAAGCCTCCTTTCATTGTGCTGCCTCATCCCCTTTAGTAATCTTAATGGAAGGTGCTGAGGTTCTGAATGTTAAGAGTTTGGTGTTGGTCCCTTCCAAAATTTATTTGTGACCTTGAAGACTCAACCTTACTTTCAGGTTACATGGAGGTACAGGCTGCACTGTTGATATGGTAGCCATTAGCTACACAGGCTATTTCAATTTAAATAAAACTACAAATTCAGGTTCTCAGTGGCACTTAGCCACATTCCAAGTGCTACTGTATTGAGCAGAGCAAATATAGAACATTTGCTCTGATCACAAAGATTGATTGGATAGCACTGGAGAGAGGATGAGATTTGACTTCAATAATAAATGATTCAAATCAGGTTAAATGAAGAATTTAGTCCTCCATGTTTTTCTCTAATGACTAACATGGAGGTGATCAAAAAGTTCTGTTACACGGCTGTTTTGATTTTGCTGTCTTTTTGAGGTAGATATATCACTTGAGCATTATGGTGCTCTTAATTTTGCAGTCAGAGTATCGTTAAGGGAAGGTGTTAGTGAATGATCTGTGTCATAAAGGAACTCTTTTCTTCCTTAATTATATTCTTTTACATTCAGCTTGAAATTATGTCATAACCATAGGTTTGAAACTTTCACTTGTGCTTTATCTTTAGACTTAATTGTGCCATTTGATCAATCTCAAAATGAGCCAAATGATTTCAAGTAAAGAAAGATGCACTCCGTCTATATTCTATCCTCTCATGTTTTTATTACCCTAGTTATGAGGAATGAAAATGTGATTGCCAGAGTTACATAATGCCATACAAAGAAGTTAATTGTAACAAGTAGCCTAACACTTCTCTGAACAGGTATCAAAGTATTTCATTTCTAAAACTGGAATAATTTAGAAGGAACTAAGACAATTCAGAGATGCTTGTTGCATTTGTGGTGTCTAGTAATATGTATCACAAATTCATGTCTTAAATAGAATTTCTCTACTGTTCATGCATATATTCTTCTACTCTTCATTACATCAGTGTGTTTACCACCAATGATATGCACCAGGCTGCAGTAACAAACTCTAAATCTCATTATATATAAAGCACACCAGGCCTTTCCCCTGTCACTCCTGAGCATGTACATTGAAGGTCAGCTGGTGACTCTATTTTTCATTGTTTTAACCTCATGACCTTGGCTGTTGGATTGGCTCCTGTCTATTTTGTTAGCAGAGAGGATGAGAACATGCAAAACAGTCTTTTTAAAGCTATTAAGTCTATTAAAGCTCTTCTCCAAAAGTGACACAGCAGCTTCCACCCGCATTTCATTGGTCAAAGCAAGTCACATGGCTGAACCTAATTCCAAGTCAGCAGGGAGGTACAGTCCCATCATGGGCTGAAGACAGAGTCTGAATATTTATGAACATCCAGAATGACTATCACAGGGGGGAAATGCAGCATTTTAGGCAATATTTCTCTATACAACTTTGTATAAAAATAAGAGAAAGAGATAAGGTAGGAAACTACTTAATTCATAAATAAAAGGCAAGGCAAGAAAGAAAAAGATAAAATGACATTGCAGGAGGTAAACAGAAAAACTATTATTGTCTCTTCTTTTAGGGAGATAATGAATACTAGAAGAAGGTTGGGGATGTTAAACTCTCTTTATGAATGTATCTTTTCATTCTGAAGACTGCTTCAGGGACAAATCTATCTCTTTGCCATGCCTCTGGATCACAAAGATAACTTGGTTGGCTGACATATGCCTTTCATCCTTTCTGTCTTTTTGAGATGTTGCCTCATCAGTCTGTTTTATTCAGTCTCTCTGTCCCTGTAATTTTACCACTTTCTAAAGTGAATTATTAATTGAATAATTTAACTGAAAATGGTACCAGTTTTTAAACAGTAACCACTTGGTCCAACAAAAATCACTTAAGTGGAAAAAGACTGGTCTAAACTTCCCCCTTTGTACCCTCAAAATAACTAACCTCAGGTGTCATTTATAACCAGTGTTGCTATTGACAGGTCTTACATATAAATATAATGTATTTTTCTTTCTCTCTCCCTTGGTACATCTATGTAACCACGTTCTGTTATGCAGAAATTTAGGGTTACAAACTTACTTTGACTTTACATTTTTCACATTGACACTTTGGGAAGAGCTATATTCTAGTCAAGGATATGGCTTGAAATCCCCTCTTTAATTCAATACTCAGTGGGCTGCTGAACCTTCAAGAGCATTTGCACACATGCTGAAAGATAATAAAATGTCATTGTTGATGCTCCCAGAGACTAAGCATCTTCAAATAAAACATTCCAGATTGAAGCGACATCAATCCCACATTTCACTATCACCGTGGTAAATGGTTCCCCTGACCCTGTGCCTTCTAGCAATCTTTGATTCTGAAGATGCAAGCAGGGCAATCAGATTTGTCATTGGACACTTACTTAAATACGGAGCTCTTCAACATACTCTTTATGAACAAATATAAGTCATTTTTATCCTACTGTAGAAAATTATAGCCTCTGGCATGGATCACAAATTAGATTAAGAGCACTTTTGTGTACGTTATATGGTTTATAAATAGATTGTTCTGTGTTTTTCTGTCTGTAATGTACTTTATAATATTTAGTGGGAAAACCCATATCTAAGCTCACGTTCTCATGATGAACCAGGATACATTTTGCTTTTTAAACATTCAGAAAATAGTTTAAGCCTGTATCATGAAAAATAGGCATCCTATATTATTGAAAAATATCAATTTGGGTAGAACTCCTTATAACTGCACTTATAATGCTACATGTATCTTCAGGGATGTTTACATTCAAGTAATGACCCTTTATAAACTGATCACCTTAATATAATTTACTTAAATGATAAAATTTCAGCATTATTTCTTAAATGTCTAGGATTTACAGAGAAAATTCTGTTCAGCTTATGCTCTATCTTTCTATATAGATAGACAGCTAGAAAATGGAAATGAATGAGCTGACTCCAAAGCTGAAAACAAACATAAGATGAATTCCTTAGGTCCCATCATAAAGATAAAGAAAGCAGATCTTTACCATATTTTTTCTTATACGCTGCATCGGTAAACTGTGCTCTTGCTACATTTTGCCTTTCGTTCTGAATGCTCATTCAAGGAGTAAAATCTATCTGAAATATAAGTTGAAATACAGACCATCTTTTACGCTTTCATATTTACAAAGAATTACTGAGGTAAGGTTAGTTAGTAATTTTTATTTTATTATAAGGAAGAAAAAACGGTAGGAGAGAAAATAGCCAGGAATATAGTTCTGCTACATAAGTGGAACAATAGCTGCATGGATAGGTGGCAGGAGTGGATGCCTGAGGCATGTCCCTGCTACCATCATCTAGTCATCTATTGCATTATTTGGGGATCTTTAAAAGGCAAACAATCCTAGTATTATGTGTGATTTAATTCTATAGGCTTTTCTTTAGTGAGGAGAGAAGACCTTAGTGGCATGAAAGTGCTGGAAGCTGGGGATAAGAATTTGGTCAAGGGTGTTGGAATATCATTACAAAAGGGGAAGAAGTCTTCACAATGATTTTGCATTTTTTTCCCTAGAGCCAGTTCTGCCTATGATAAATTTATGCAAGAAACGTAGAGCTGATATGCTGCCAAGTGACTCTGGTCCCCTAAATCACAATAGATCACCAATCAAAAATTATTAAACTTTAAAGTGTTAGATACAATGGTGAGAATATGTACGTTGTCTGCACTTTTACAGAGTTTGTAGACTAGTTGTGGGGTCAACCACTTTTCATTCAAGGTAATGTAAACATTAATTAATCAAAATGGTAATAAGTGCTACAAAAGAAAAATATAAAGTGTTATGAAAATATGTAACAGTGGAGTCAAGGAGAGCACATATGAGACCATATGATAGGGACTCAGGAGAACTGTCTCAAAGTTTAACTTTCATACTCAGGCTGTTTGTTTTTTTTACAGGTCTTGATATAACTAAGAAACACTGCATATGTAAAGAGCTGAAATAATATATGGATTTATTAATTCATTGGAGCTTTGTGATATAAATATGTGTCTCTCTCATTTGACTTTTTCTTCTGATACTTCCTGCCAACTACATTGCCCACCACACATCTGAATTATTGCATCAGCTTTCTACCTCCAATCTCTCTCCACTCTGTCTATCCCACATGTAGCTGTTTGGTGATGTCTTCATAAAACCAGTTGTCTATTGCATTTTATGTATTCCTTTTGCTATACAGCACTAACCCCATTGACTTCTATTCAAGCTCAATAACATTTGTTAGACATTGCTGAAAATCCTATAGTATCTCCCTGTTCCCTGTATCTCTCATCTTACATGAAATGCAGTCCTCAGTCTGGCCTACAGCATTCCCCCTAGTGTGACCTCGACCTATTTTTCTAATCTTTTCACTCCTTTATTCCTACACAAATCTTCCACCACAGTCAAGCCCATCTGCTCAGAATGTCCTTTAATAACTTTACTTAGGCTTTTTCTTAACAAGTAGAGGTCTCCCCACTATTCTCTGTTTAGGCAATCTTACTCAGCTTTCCAGGTTTCACTCAAAACAAACTTTGCTTCCTATAAAGTATGTATTAATAATATTACCATTTTGGAATAATTTGACATTAAAAGCACATACACACATATATGTATATATATATATGTACTTAGCTTACATGTTGAAATATATATATATATATATGTAGATAGATGGATAGGTAGATAGATACTTAGGTCTTTGAAAATGAAGACTTCACTTCTATAAACTCTATTGTTTTATACAAAAGTTTTCCTTAAGAATTTGTTAAATGATGAATACATGGTAATGGAGAGGAAAAGAAGTGCAATTATCAGCTATCCAATTACTATAGAGTCCCATTTCAATCTGCCTATATAATAAAGTGACTTTCTTGCTTGTTTGTTTTAATTAGCCTACAGTTCAGTTCTCAAAATCGGTTGTCAATGTGGTTCTCAGACATTTAATTCTATTGTACTTTGCCCTGATTTTAAGAATCACCAAAATGTTTAGGTAAAAAAGGATAAAACTATAGTTGCAGCATCTGGAAATAAGCCTTTTATTCTATAATCCATTGCACTATGGGGTTTGCTGGAAGTGTCATAATTAGCATACTTTAATATTGTTTATAGCATACATTTTTTTCATTGTCTATTGACCTCATGCTAAGAAAGAAATTATTTTTAATAAATAAGAATTTATCTACTGTCAGAAACTTGTATTTTACACTAGGGATCTTTATTTTCCTCAAAATCTACAGGATACCTGGCATGAAGGAAATAAAACATAATTTACTGACAAGTGTGTCAGCAAGGAGTGAGGGAAAAGTGGTCTTGGGGATACTTTTATTAGTCTAAGCTTATTGTTAGTCTACTTTATTAATGTTTAAGCTATGTTCCGAAAATAGTAAATCCAAATCCACTAAATCCACTTTCCAAATCTACTAAATCTGGGTGAATTTATTTATTTTTTGAACTTTTAGCCTTAAGCATAAATAGATATGATGGTAGTTAGTATGTCTTTCAACTGCCTAAATATTAAATTGCTTTCAGAGTTGACTGACTTTCAATGGTGCTCAGAGAACTCCCATGAAAGTAAGATGTGATGCAGAATATTTCATGTGCCTCTGACTACAGTTGATTTCCTGTTGTCCAGGTGGGGACACCATTTTATATAAATACTGTATCACCTTATGATGTTCTCTGTTAGAGAGATGGAAGCCATTATCATTTCCTCATCTTGTCCCAAGAAACAGACAATTTAAGGTGATTTCACAGGCAAATATACAAATGCCTGTTGTCGATTCTGGATAGTCTTATCATCATCCAAACAAATACATTTTATTTTTACATTTTCAAGGCAGTGATGGACTCCATCTTTACCATGTTATATGATGGTTTTACCAATATAATGTCCAATTTAAACTGCAAATTTACTTTATAAAGGGATTCTAGTGTATATGCCACTGTTTCAATATTGATGAGTGTTCTCCATCTCTTCTTTCCCCCTCTCCTCCCTATTCCCCTCCAGACACTCCCTTCCCCACCCTTGTAAAATGCCCCAAACCTGAGGAAAGAGAGTCTTGATAAGGCTTTTGAAACAAACAAAATTTTGTGTTGCAAAGTCAAGCTATCTCTAGCAAACGTCTCTCCTTCTTTTCCTGGGCACCCAGTTAGATGGTATATTCTGACTAAGAATATATTTTATACAATGTCGTGCCACTTGGTGGCCCTTATTGTCTGATTTCCTGGCAGTTAGGTGTGGCCAGTGCCAGTGAGTAGATGTGAAAGCTCCCATTCCAGGTGTGGCTTATTCAAACTTCCCATGCCACTTTCTTTTTTGTAGCTGGATGTAAGGATGGCTGTGGCACAACTTGCAAGGGGCCTGAGCCTGTGAATTACCATTTGTGGAAGAGCTGCCTTCTGATCAGCAACACTGGTTTGAACTTTATATGAGCTGAAATCATATTCATTGATGTAAGCCTTGTGACTTGAGGGCTAAACTTTTATGTAGCTAGTGTTCCATTAAATAATACACTTTGTTAGCACACTTAACATCAAAATCTATAAAAGGTGGGCAATATTGTGAGGGAAAGGATTGTTTGACATAGAGATGTTTCCCTTTGAAGAATCTGAATGTCTCACAGATTTGCCTTTAAGAACAATAATTGGTTATTGTGTGGATCCTTGGGCACTGCTTGGAAACATAAAGTCCTGGCTGTGGGGATTTTTGTCTTGAATTGGAACCAGCTAAGGGGCTGAGAGGTCTGAAGGGAGGGGACCTGGTGGATGAGTACAATCGGGAGGAGGAAAAAGAAGAAGAAATCTTGAAAAGTGAAGGCAACAAAGCAAAAATAAACAAGTGGGACTACATGAAACTAAAAAGCTTCTGTACAGTAAAGGAAATCATTAACAAGATGAAAAGGCAGCCTACTGAATAGGATAATATATTTGCAGATCGTATATCTGATAAGAGGTTAATATCTAAAGTGTATTTAAAAACTCATACAACTCATAGCAAAACACCAAGCAATCCAATAAAAAAAAAATGAGCAAAGGACAAAATAGACATTTTTCCAAAGAAGACATACAGATGGCCTACAGGAACATGAAAGAATGCTATATTCCTTCCTTCTTTTCAGGGAAATACAAATTAAAATCATGATGAGCTATCACCCACAATTGTTATAATGGCTACTATCAAAAAGACAAGAAACCACAAATATTGGTGAGAATGTGGAGAAAAAGGAGCCCTCATACACTATTGGTGGGAATGTAAACTGGTGCAGCCACTATGGAAAACAGTATGGCATTTCCTCAAAAAAATTAAAATTAGAACTACCATATGATCTAGCAGGTCCACTTCTGGGTATTAATCTGAAGAAAATGAAAACACTAATTGAAAAAGATATATGCACTCTCGTTCATTGCAGCATTATTTATAATAGCCAAGATACAGAAATAACCTAAGTATCCTAAATGGATGAATGGATAAAGAAGATGTGATACACACACACACACACACACACACACACACACACACACACACACACACACAATAGAATACTATTCAGCCATAAAAATAATTAAATCTTACCATTAGTAACAGCATGAATGGGCCCTTAGCATTACGTTATGCTAAGTGAAATAAGTCAGACAGCGAAAGACAAATACAGTATGATGTCACTTATAATTGGAATCTAAACAAAAACAAAAGAAAAACAAGCTTATAAATACAGAGAACAGATTTGTGGTTGCCAGACGCAGGAAGTGGGGGGTGGGTGGAATGGGTGAAGGGGGCCAAAGGTACAAGCTTCCAGTTACAAAATAAATAAGTCTTGGAATGTAATGTATAGCATGGTAACTATAGTGAATAATATTGTAGTGCATATTTGAATGCTGCTAAGGGAGTGGATCTTAAGTCCTCATCATAAGAAAAAAAACTGTAACTATATATGGTGATGGATGTTAACCAGATTTATCGTGGTGATCAGTTTGCAATGTATACGAATATGTAACCATTATGTTGTGCACTTGAAGCTAATATAACGTACCTAATTTAAATAAAAGAAAAAAAATTTTAAAAAAAGACGAAGAAGGAAGGAGGCCAGGTAAAGAATAAACTCCTGGATATTCATGGAATGCAGACTCAGAACAACAGATGATTCAGCAGGTAAAGTCTTCTGTTTGTGGTCATTTTATGGTACGTTTCTTTTCTTTCTGGTAGAGGTTTTTACCTGTAAACGCTTCTGACTTTGCGGGCATACTTGAGGAGATGCATACGCCAAGATGACACTTTGAGGTCCGTTTCTATGAGGTATACAAGGTGTTCCAGAAGACAGCCATCCAAAGGATTCTTTGATTTGCTGATAATCTCAGAGAGGTCAGCATTTGCCTCTTGCTTGTAAATGAAGCACTATGTCTCTGGCCACACACATGCAACATATTCTCTGCTCGCGGCCTCAGCTCATGCATCTCTTCTAGAAGCACCAGCTAAAGCTAGGTATTCTGCTGCTTGGAATCTTCTTCATGACAGGGATGTGATGGAAGTAGCAGGAGTTTGAAGTCAAATAACCCCTGAGTTCCAATCCTATCTCAACCCTTTAGCAGCAAGCTTGTGAATACCCTGGGCAAACTTATGAAACCCTTTTGGCTCAAGTAACCCCTTTGGATAAGTTAACCCCAGAGTGTTAGTTTCCTTAATGCAAAACAGATATTATAAAACGTGCCTTTCTAGTTGTGATGGGATCGATATCTGCCTAAATTAGTGCAAGATACAAAGAATGTGTTATATCAAAACTAACTCTTCACTGCCCTGCTTTTATCACTGGGGTACAGAAGCATGCATCCTTCTCTTCTTATTATTACCTATGTTAAATAGCGGCTCTACTTCTAGTTTATATAAGATATATCATGAAGATTATAGGATGCAAGTATAGTGAAGAAGAATTGCATATGACAAAAAGGCTGGAGGAAAATATATGTTTGTAGAACGATACCATAGATCTCTTAATTAGAAAGAGAGTAATACTACCAGATTCAGATATGAAACTAGTAGAGGTAAGGTGTAATAATGGAGGGATCAAACTATCCTGATAGATACTATCACCTACCCATTCTTCTCAAAGGAAAACACCTAAGGTCGGTTATCTATCTATCTATCATCTATCTATCCATCCACCTAATCTGTCTAAAGTCAACTGTATCTTCATCTAAGGATTATTCCTGTTAATATTTTGCTATTGTTTCCCTCATATATATCTGAAATTATACACATTTCAAATACAGTTTTTAAATTCTGTTTCTTTCATATAAACTTATATTATGAAGAAATTCCTATGAGGCCACGTGAATAAAGTTTAAAAAAAATGTAAAACTACCAGGCATAATTGTGTTTGAAACAACAGGGAGTCAAAAAGTTTTTTGGTGAACTGGGAGATCATGACCTATTGAAAGAAAAAAGCCACTGCCACTACACAGATCTGCCAATTGTGGCCATGTTGGGTCTTTAAACTGTTCAAAATAAATAAATAAATAAGGGGGGGAATCTAAATTTTATGAAAAATTTCCTGATTTTTAAATGTTACTTATTTTTTTTTCTAAAAACAATGTGAAAACTAAACAAAATATGTGCAAGAACCAATTAGAGCTTTATAATTCCAGTTAACTGTCGCTGTTTTAAATGTATTTCAAAAAACGTGAGTGTAATGGCCGAACAATCACATAATTTTATTCAATCATCTCCCTATTCTTGGGCATCTAGTTGTTCCACTTTTTCCTATAATGAATAATACTTCAATAAACACTGAAATAAAACCTGGTTTGTGCTCTCAGGGATGAATTCCTAGAAGGAAAATTGTTGGGATACAAATAGATACATATTTCTAATTCAAGCAATTATTTTTTCTTTTGGTTTTTGAATATACCAGATTTATTTTGATACCCATATGTGCATTTATTCTTTTTTAATTTTTAAATTTTATTTATTTTTTTATATAGCAGATTCTTATTAGTTACCCATTTTATACATATTAGTGTATATATGTCAATCCCAGTCTCCTAATTCATCCCACTCCTGCCACCCCATTTTCCCCCCTTACTGTCCATACGTTTGTTCTCTACATCTGTGTCTCAATTTCGGCTCTGCAAACCAGTTCATCTGTACCATTTTTCTAGGTTCCACATATACGCATTAATATACGATATTTGTTTTTCTCTTTCTGACTTACTTCACTCTGTATGACAGTCTCTAGATTCATCCATGTCTCTACAAATGACCCAATTTTGTTCCTTTCTATGGCTGAGTAATATTCCATTGTACATATGTACCATATCTTCTTTATCGATTCGTCAGATGATGGGCATATTTAGGTTGCTTCCATGACCTGGATATTGTAAATAGTGCTGCAATGAATATTGGGGTGCATGTGTCTTTTTGAATTATGGTTTTCTCTGGGTATACACCCAGTAGTGGGTTTGCAGAGTCATATGGTAATTCTATTTTTAGATTTTAAAATACTGTTCTCCATAGTGTTCTGTTCTCCATAGTGGCTGTATCAATTTACATTCCCACCAACATGCAAGAGGGTTCCCTTTTCTCCACACCCTCTCCAGCATTTCTTATTTGTACATTTTCTGATGATGCCCATTCTAACTGGTGTGAGGTGATACCTCATTGTAGTTTTGATTTGCATTTCTCTAATAATTAGTGATGTTGAGCAGCTTTTCATGTGCTTCTTGGCCATCTGTCTGTCTTCTTTGGAGAAATGGCTATTTAGGTCTTTTGCCCATTTTTGGATTGGGTTGTTTGTTTTTTAATGTTGAGCTGCATGAGCTGTTTATATATTTTGGAGATTAACCCTTTGTCTGTTGATTTGTTTGCAAATATTTTCTCCCATTCTAAGGGATGTCTTTTCATCTTGTTTGCAGTTTCCTTTACTGTGCAAAAGCTTTGAAGTTTCATTAGGTCCCATTTGTTTATTTTTGTTTTTATTTCCATTATTCTAGGAGGTGGATCAAAAAAGATCTTGCTGTGATTTATGTCAAAGAGTGTTATTTCTATGTTTTCCTCCAAGAGTTTTATAGTGTCCAGTCTTACATTTAGGTCTCTAATCAATTTTGAGTTTATTTTTGTGTATGGTGTTAGGGAGTGTTCTAATTTCAATCTTTTACATGTAGCTGCCCAGTTTTCCCAGCACCACTTATTGAAGAGACTGTCTTTTCTCCATTGTATATTCTTGCCTCCTTTGTCATAGATTAGTTGACCATAGGTGTGTGGGTTTATCTCTGGGCTTTCTATACTGTTCCATTGATCTATATTTCTGTTTTTGTGTCAGTACCATATTGTCTTGATTACTGTAGCTTTGTAGTATAGTCTGAAGTCAGGGAGTCTAATTCCTTCAGCTCCATTTATTTCCCTCAAGACTGCTTTGGCTACTTGGGGTGTTTTGTGTCTCCATACAAATTTTAAGATTTTTTTTTCTTGTTCTGTAAAACATGCTTTTGGTAATTTGATAGGGATTTCCTTGAATTTGTAGATTGCTTTGGGTAGTATAGTCATTTTCACAATATTGATTCTTCCAATCCAAGAACATAATATATCTCTCCATCTGTTTGTGTAATCTTTAATTTCTTTCATGAGTGTCTTATAATTTTCTGCATACAGCTCTTTTTTCTCCCTAGGTAGGTTTATTCTTTGGTATTTTATTCTTTTTGTTGCAATGGTAAATGGGAGTGTTTCCTTAATTTCTCTTTCAGACGTTTCATCATTAATGTATAGGAATGAAAGATATTTCAATGCATTAATTTTGTATCCTGCAACTTTACCAAATTCATTGATTAGCTCTAGTAGTTTTCTGGTAGCATCTTTAGGATTCTTTATGTATAGTATCATGACATCTGCAAACAGTGAGAGTTTTACTTCTTCTTTTCCAATTTGTATTCCTTTTATTTATTTTTCTTCTCTGATTGCCATGGCTAGGACTTCCAAAACTATGTGAATAATAGTGGTGAGAGTGGACATGCTTGCTTTGTTCCTGACCTTAGAGGAAATTCTTTCAGTTTTTTACCATTGTGAATGATGTTTGCTATGGGTTTGTCATATATGGCCTTTTGTTATGTTGAGGTAGGTTCCCTCTATGCCCACTTTCTGGATAGATTTTATCATAAATGGGTGTTGAATTTTGTCTAAAGCTTTTTCTGCATCTATTGAGATGATCATATGGCTTTTTCTTCTTCAATTTGTTAATATGGCATATCACATTGATTGGTTTGCATATATTGAAGAATCCTTGCATCCCTGGAATAAATCTCACTTGATCATGGTGTATGATCCTGTTAATGTGTTGTTGGATTCCGTTTGCTAGTATTTTGTTGAGGATTTTTGCATCTATATTCATTAGTTATATTGGTCTGTAATTTTCTTTTTTTGTAGTACCTTTGTCTGGTTTTGGTATCAGGATGATGGTGGCATCATAGAATGACTTTGGGAGTGTTCCTCCTCTGCAATTTTTTGGAAGAGTTTGAGAAGGACAGGTGTTAGCTCTTCTCTAAATGTTTGATAGAATTCACCTGTGAAGCCATCTGGTCCTGGACTTTTGTTTGTTGGAAGATTTTGAATCACAGTTTCAATTTCATTACTTGTGATTGGTCTGTTCATATTTTCTATTTCTTCCTGGTTCAGTCTTGGAAGGTTACACCTTTATAAGGATTTATCCATTTCTTCCAGGTGTCCATTTTATGGGCATAGAGTTGCTTGTAGTAGTATTTTGGATGCTTTGTACTTCTGCAGTGTCTGTTGTAACTTCTCCTTTTTCATTTCTAATTTTATTGATTTGAGTCCTCTCCCTCATTTTCTTGATGAGTCTGGCTAATGGTTTAATAATTTTGTTTATCTTCTCAAAAGAACAAGCTCTCAATTTTATTGATCTTTGCTTTTATTTTCTTTGTTTCTATTTCATTTATTTCTGCTCTGATCTTTATGATTTCTTTCCTTCTGCTAATTTTGGGTTTTGTTTGTTCTTCTTTCTCTAGTAGGTGTTCCTTTAGATTGTTTATTTGAGACGTTTTTTCTTTCTTGAAGTAAGCTTGTATTGTTATAAACTTCCCTCTTAGAACTGCTTTTGCTGAATCCCATAGGTTTTGGTATGTATTTTTTGATTTCCTCTTTGATTTCTTCAGTGATCTCTTGTTTATTTAGTAATGTATTTTTTAGCCTCCATGTGTCTGTTTTTTTTTTTTTTTTTTACCTTTTTTTCCCTGTAATTCAGTTCTAATCTCATAGTGTTGTGGTCAGAAAAAATGCTTGATATGATTTCAGTTTACTGAGGCTTCATTTGTGACCCAAGAAGTGATCTGTTCTGGAGAATGTTCCATGCACACTTGAGAAGGAAGTGTAATCTGCTGTTTTTGGATAGAATGTCCTATAAATATCAATTAAATCTATCTGGCCCATTGTGTCATTTAAAGCTTCTGTTTCACTTATTAATTTTCTGTTTGGGTGATCTGTTCATTCATGTAAGTGAGATGTTAAATTCTCCCACTATTATTGTGTTACTGTCGATTTCCTCTTTTATAGCTGTTAGCAGTTGCCTTATGTATTGAGGTGCTCCTATCTTGGGTGCATATATATTTATAATTGTTATATCTTTTTCTTGGATTGATCTCTTGATCATTATGTAGTGTCCTTCCTTGTCTCTTGTAACATTCTTTATTATAAATTCTATTTTATCTGATATGAGTATTGCTACTCCAGCTTTCTTTTGATTTCCATTTGCGTGGAATATCTCTCCATCCCCTCACTTTCAGTCTGTATGTGTCCCTAGGTCTGAAGTGGGTCTCTTGTAGACAGCACATATATGGGTCCTGTTTTTGTATCCATTCAGCAAGCCTGTGTCTTTTGGTTGGAGCATTTAATCCATTCACGTTTAGGGTAATTATCTCTATGTATGTTCCTATTACCATTTTCTTAATTATTTTGGGTTTGTTTTTGTAGGTTCTTTTCTTCTCTTGTTTCCCACTTAAAGAAGTTCCTTTAGCATTTGTTGTAGAGCTGGTTTGAGGGCTGAATTCTTTTAGCTTTTGTTTGTCTGTAAAGCTTTTGATTTCTCCATCGAATCTCAATTAGATTTTTGCTGGGTAGAGTAATCTTGGTTGTAGGTTCTTCCCTTTCATCACTTTAAATATGTCATGCCACTCACTTCTGGCTTGTGGATTGTCTGCTGAGAAATCAGCTGCTAACCTTATGGGAGTTCCTTTGTATGTTGTCATTTTTCCCTTGATGTTTTCAATAATTTTTCTTTGTCTCTAATTTTGCCAATTTGATTACTATGTGTCTTGGCGTGTTTCTCCTTGTGTTTATCCTGTATGGGACTCTCTGTGGTTCCTGGACTTGCGGGTCTATTTCCTTTCTCATGTTAGGGAAGTTTACAACTATAATCTCTTCAAATATTTTCTCTGGTCCTTTCTCTCTCTCTTCTCCTTCTGGAACTCTTAAAATTTGAATGTTGTTGTGTTTAATGTTGTCCCAGAGGCCTCTTAGGCTGTCCTCATTTCTTTTCATTTTTTTTTCTTTATTCTGTTCTGCAGCAGTGAATTCCACCTTTCTGTCTTCCAGGTCACTTATCTGTTCTTCTGCCTCAGTCATTTTGCTATTGATTCCTTCTAGTGTATTTTTCATTTCAGTTATTGTCTTGTTCATCTCTGTTTGTTTGTTCTTTAATTATTCTAGGTCTTTGTTAAACATTTCTTGGATCTTCTCGATCTTTGCCTCCATTGTTTTTCTGAAATCCTGGATCATCTTTACTATCATTATTCTGAAATCTTTTTCTGGAAGGTTGCCTATCTTCACTTCATTTAGTAGTTTTTCTGGGGTTGTATCTTGTTCCTTCATCTGGTACATAGCTCTCTGCCTTTTCATGTTGTCTGTCTTTCTGTGAATGTGGTTTTTGTTCCATAGGCTACAGGATTGTTGTTTATCTAGCTTCTGCTGTCTGCCCTCTGGTGGATGAGGCTATCTAAGAGGCTTGTTCAAATTTCCTGATGGGAGGGACTGGTGGTGCGTATAGCTTGCTGTTGCTCTGGTAGGCAGAGCTCAGTAAAACTTTAATCCACTTTGCTGATAAGTAGGGCTGTGTTCCCTCTCTGTTGGTTGATTAGCCTGAGGCGACCCAACACTGGAGCCTATGGGGGCTCTTTGATGGGACTAATGGCAGACTCTGGGAGGGCTCATGCCAAGGAGTACTTCCCAGAACTTTGCTGCCGGTGTCTTTGTCCTCATGGTGTGACAGAGCCATCGCACCCTGCCTCTGCAGGAGACCTTCCAACACTAGCAGGTAGGTCTGGTTCAGTCTCCTATGGGGTCCTGGCTCCTTCCCCTGGGTCCCCATGCACACATTACTTTGTGTGTGCCCTGCAAGAGTGGAGTCTCTGTTTCCCCCACTCCTGTCAAAGTCCTGCAATCAAATCCTGCTATCCTTCAAAGTCTGATTCTCTAGGAATTCCTCCTCCCATTGCCAGATCCATAGGTTGGGAAGCCTGACATGGGACTCAGAACCTTCACTCCAATCAGTAAATTTCTGTTGTACAAGTGTTCTCCAGTTTCACCCACCCAGCAGTTATGGGATTTAATTTTATTGTGATTGCACCCCTCCTACCATCTCATTGTGGCTGCTCCTTTGTCTTTGGATGTGGGGTATCTTTTTTGGTGAGTTCCGGTGTCTTTCTGTTGATGATTGTTCAGCAGTTATTTGTGATTCCCGTGCTCTCGCAAGAGCACATCCTTCTACTCCGTCATCTTGCTGCATTTGCAGCAATGTGTTAACAATGTAATTTCTCACTAACAAGATAAAAGGGCCTATCTCAATGCCATTCTCACCAGCAACTAAGCACTAAGGTTTAATTTTTTTTTCTAATTTGGTAAATGTAAATGGTATCTAATTTTTCCTGAATAATAATGGACATGAGACTTGTTTTTAGGTATATTCATGATTGTTTTAATTTCTTCTCTTTTAAGTTGGCTATTCATATGCTTTATTTGCTTTTCTTCCAAAGTATTAGTGTTTTAATTTTCAATTTGTATAAACTTCCTATATATTTAGGGTAAATATTTTCCATGGTTTTACCTTAGCCATCAAGATAATGCCCAAACTCCTTAGCATGATATCTAAGTACCCTCAGATTAGGTTCTTGCCAATCTTTCAATCCTCAGATCTCCTCACCCCAAACTTGCTCCTTCATATCCTGTTCTCCAGCTTCCCTCAAGCTTCTGTGCTTTGGCAATTTATGCTTCAGTTTTTGAATTAAGTGTATTCTCTCCCTTGTCTGTCTGGTGAATTCCTACTCAGACAAAGCTATATGATGTTCTAAAAAGTGTACAGGCTTTTCAGGCAACCTAGCACTGAATTTGAATTTTGCCATTAACAAGTTTTACCACTTAATTTCCAGTTATGCAACTTCATCTCCATTTCCATATCTGTAAAATTGATGTAACCATTCCTCACTTTCCTCAATGAGGTCAGGATTAATTTATACGATATATGCAAAATGTTTAGTACAACACTTGGTTTCCAGCAAGTACTTAACAAAAGCTATTATATGTGACTATTTGTTCTGGAACTTCCTGCTCCTATATCTGACTATACTCTAATGCTTGAAAACTACTCCTTTTAAACATGACATTTTGTACCTTGTGTCTGAGAGTTTTGTGTTTGTTTTGTTTTAAAGTTATGTGTGAGAAGTGGATAATTTCATGATTTCCAGTTGTTTGACAAAAAGAATAAAATATAAAATAAATTCTGGGACTTAAAAAGAGTTACACAAGTTCTATTTACTTCATGATTTCATACTTTTTTATTTATCTGGTATAAGTCAAAGATCTCTGTAACCCCTTGCAGATATGTTAGAGAATATCATAATTAGCCTATGGAAGTTGCTAAGTGTGATTAAGGGCTCCTCAAGGGACAAACACCTTTTTACTTTTTAGTAGAAATTTCCCCAAAACTTAAGAGTATAATAATTACTTCCAGGTCCCTTCTAGCATATCCAGGCACTGATAGGTAGAATATAATAATTAAAATAGACTCTACTTTTCAACCCCTCACTGACTGGAGCAAAATAGGATTTTTATAGGATTATGGCTACTCCTTCCAAAGGTGAATGAGTTCACAGATGAAACATGCAGTACCAAGTGTGGATAGTGTTATTAAAAATGAGATTTCAGGGCTTCCCTGGTGGCGCAGTGGTAGAGAGTCCGCCTGCCGATGCAGGGGACATGGGTTCGTGCCCCAGTCTGGGAAGATCCCACATGCCACGGAACGGCTGGGCCCGTGAGCCATGGCCGCTGAGCCTGCACGTCCGGAGCCTGTGCTCCGCAACGGGAAAGACCACAACAGTGAGAGGCCCGCGTACTGCAAAAAAAAAAAAAAAAAAAAAAAAGAGATTTCAAAGAAAAAGGAAATAGCTACATCAAACTTCACCTCAGTAGGGCAAGGTTTGAGAGCTGTAAACACTTGGAATACTTTTTTTTTTCTAGTTTAATAAGAAAAATGTAATAAGTGTTTAAATTCCCATTACAAGGTTGTCAGAGGAAAATTAGTGCATGATGCACTCCAAGACACGGATTGTTCAGAATTTACTGATGTGTGAAATCAGAATTAGGCAAAATGCTAGAATCAGGAGGAAAGCTGGCAAGGACTTATTTGCAACTCATTTGAAGTGTCAATACAAATATTAATACTTTTTAACAGAACTTTCTCTTAAGTTTAAGTAAAGTCTAGAGGACAATAAGAAGGTATCCATCCTGATTACTCTTTACTTATTGATTTTAAACATTTACTAACATTAAAAAATATGTTCACTTTAAACATAAAATATGGATTAGAATATTGTACAGTATTTATGGTGAATATGAGTTGAAGGCATCTGACTCAATGACTTTATTTTCTAGTTCACTTAATCAGAATTAAGAACCGTACTTTCAAGTGTATTATTTTAGAGACAATGGGGCTGTCATCTAGAAAGGTGAAACAAATTAATTGCCAAGGAGGCTGTAGGGAAATTCTTCTCTTGGATGAGAATAAAATGACCTTAGAACTTAAAGATTTGATTGCTCTACGTTTTGTCCAAAATCACACAACTAGTTAGAGATAGAATTCATGTCTCTTAATTAGTCCCATGTCTGGTGCTAATGTTAAGATTGCTGGTAATATAGAAGGGAGGAAAGTTATATACTATGACCAAAGATCACTGACAGTAGTTAAAAATTTCTCCTTTCCTGAGTAAACATTTTATCACCTCAGGTAAATAAAATATATAATAAAAGCATACATTTTAACAATAGTTTTTCCTAAAACTGTTCCTTAAATATCTCCTATCAATGATCAGATTTTTGATGAATCCTAACTTAATATTTTCTTCAGGTTTTGACCTCTTTACTACATTTGGCACAACTTTAGCCCTTTTCTTCTTGAAATTCTTTTATTTTGACCTCTGGGAAACTACATTTCCCCACCTCTCTTTTTCCACAGCCTTTAATTCTTCATTTTCCATTCCTTCCAAAAATGCAGGCATTTCTTCCAACTCTGCTCTATGCTTTGTAATCTATTTGCATCTCAGTGTATCTGGGTCAATTACTTTCAAGTCTCTCAGCCTTTAACCAGAGATTTTATTTTGAATCCTTATTTGGTGACGAGTTAGAAACAATATTACTGGAGCTAGTTTCCTAGCTTTGGAACCTACAGCCAATTAAAAATCAACAAATCAGAAAGGGAAAGCCGTGTTGCTTAGGGCAGGATTTACACTGAGATAAAAGATAAAAATGTATAAAATACATAACTGGAGCTAAAAACAAGCCAAAAGCAATCAAGGGCATTTTAGTGACAAAAGAGAAAATCCTCATATTGCAGTAAGCTCCAAGAAAATAGTTTGTTCATTTATTTACTCAGAAAATATAACAACAAAAGAAATTACTGAGTGCCTACTGGATATGGTAGATTATTTTAAATAAAGGAGATAAAAGGTGAAAAACCCAATAAAGTGAGGTAATCAGATAACTTGGTAGGAATAATGTGATAAGTGCTGTGAACAAAATATGGGCCAAATATCCTGGGAGCACAGAGGAGGTAGTGATTAATTCTTCAGGTGGAGGGAGACATCACAGAGAAAGTAATGGGGAACTGTAAATTGAAAGATTTTAGCAAAGAACAAAAAGTGAAGGCCATTCTAGACAGAGAGAGGGACAGAGTAAGCACAAACCAGAAAGAACAAACATTCAGAAACATTAAAGTACATGGCATATTTGAAGAATGGCGATAGAGGTTTGTATAATTATCACCTTGTGATATACCATGCTTTGTAAGATGGCTTAAATGCTCTTGGAACAAAGCAGGGTATAACCAACAAGCCAACTAATTAAACATAAGCAAGTATGTGAGTGGAGGATGCAGGTGATAGGGTAGGTGCTTTTATGCTAGTAGCTACTTGGTCACGTAGGTCAAGTGTCTAGGCCAGTTTCAGTGTGTTGAAGAAAAGACTGGACTAGGAATCAGAAAATGCTAGTCCTTGTCTAGGGTGTCCACTCATCACAGTTTGTCTGAGATGTGGGATTTTCAGTTCTATAACTGACATAGTTCTGGGCAAGCTAGGGTGGTTAGTCACTTTAACTCTGCCATCAATTTGCCACAGTCATTTGACCTTGGAAAGGCTTCACTGGTTTCTTGTTTGTTTGTTTTTTTAACCCTAATCAAACTAATTAAAATAAATTCTCCGTGGAAACTCTTCTAGGTCTGTGATACATTATTTACAAAACTGACTGCAGACATTCCCCTCTCTCTATCCATTCTGTTTTGCAATGAGACTTTGAGTCCATTCCACTTATCTATTTCCCACTCTGAGTCTGGCTGGTTCTATGACTTGCTTTGACCAATAGAATGCAGCGAGGTGATGCTAAATCCATTCTGAGGCTGGCTTTAAGAAACCTTGCAAGATTTCCATTCAGTCTCTTGGAACCCTGCCCACCACTGGGCAAACAAGCCTAGCTAATCTGATAGAAAATGGCAGAATATGTAGGTCAGAGTTAAGTCAGCCCAGTTGCGCCAGACAGATGTGATAGATATTACAAGAAATGTGTAAGAAGCCAACTAAGACCAGCAAAATCCCTGACCCAAGCTGCAACTAAGTGCAGACAAATGAGGAAACCCAGCAGAATAACCACCCAACTTGACCCAAAAAAACTGCTGAACAATAATAAATGGCTATCATTTGAAGCCACTGTATTTAAGTGTGTTTATTATACAGCAACAGATAGGTCTAAAAGATTACTTATAAATTCAAGCTAAAGGAGGTGCCAAGGGACACTAATCTGATTGGAAATGGATTATATTCCAGCACAGAGAATTGTAAGGACCAGGGTTGGGAATAATGTTTCTTACTTAAAAGAGTAACTCTAAAATACAAAGAAACAGACCAAAACAACACAACACAACAAAAAAAGCTGTTGGGAATATGGGAATCTTAGTCAGAGGAGGACTCCCTTATCTGAAAAGATCATATCCCTGGGATCCTTATATTATTCACATTTTGCAGTATACTGCAAGTTAGGGGTAATGATAGATATTTGTAACTACATAATATAAGTAATCACTTCTCCTGTTGTCGTCTTTGAATATAATTAAAGATAAATACTATTGTACTCATTTTATAGTCTGATTACACATAATCTCTTTGCTTATAATAGCTATAATTCATGCTGTGATGTCCCTGGGTAATTGGACTCAAGCTTTAAAATGCTGCAGTAGTTTCTCTATACTTAAATAAACACTAATGCAAATGGGCCAGAAAGAGCATACGCAGTCCATTTAATAGAAGATGACTTTTAGCTCAGCGAGTTCTTACACAATGTTGGTAATTCTAACAATGGGACAAATGGAAGAATTTTTTTACATGCTTCCCAATTAAATTTCGTTTACAGTGTTCAACTCTGTCCTTTGATATTCACTCACAATTTCAATTGACCTGCTCTTGAAGAAAAATACATGGGAATGACTGAAAGTGTAATTTTGCCCCCAATATAGAATGTATATTCTGTCTCATTACATGAAAAAAGAATAGCTGTTTTTAATGACATCTTTTGACAATGCATAAATCT
The DNA here is from genome assembly GCF_964374135.1 of Grampus griseus. Lineage (NCBI taxonomy): Eukaryota > Metazoa > Chordata > Mammalia > Artiodactyla > Delphinidae > Grampus > Grampus griseus. The sequence goes on from NC_139002.1 coordinate 33,912,683, forward strand.
CTCAGTCCATAAAAATTTAAGTAACACTACATTTATTATTTCTAGAGAACTTTTCATCTCAAGATTTCTAAATGATTTTCAGGTGAATGTTAAATCTAGACATCATTTTTCATTCCCTATACTTTATTCCTCCTTTTGATCTCCATAGTACCAAAATTTTATTTATCTCATCACATTATTCATCTGGCTGTCATTTAAGCTTCTTTGATTTCTTCTCCTTTCAGTCAATTGCCAAGAATAACTTCTTTTATTCTGTGTGGGTTTTTTTTCATTTTCACTAACATTCCTCCATATAGGCATAATGACACTGCATCCAGTCAACCTCTTCCTTTTAACACTACCCTCCTTTGTTCTCATGGAAAATAAACTTGATTCTCATAATATAAGGGCAATATGGCATTTTGGGAAGGACCCTTGGCTGAAATTTAGGAGAGGCAGGTTAGTGAATTTGGGCAAATTATTTTACTTCTCTTATCCTTATTTTTATTATCTATAAAATGAGGAAGTTGGACTGAATGATATCCAAGATTCCTTCCATCTGTAAGTACATCTGCTTCCTCAGTATTATGGAAGGCACTGAGGTTATAATGATATAGTCAATTTATACAGGTATTTCCCACCACAGAGTGACTTAAGAAAAAGTGACTTTCTATAATATCTAACAGTGAAAGGAAAATAATCTACTTTATTTTTTCTTTCAGTTAAAATTTGTTAATTCTAATTTCCTTAGAGAATTAGCCTGGTGTTGAAAATGAATAAAGTGAAGAGCTGAGCCTTGGGGAAAGCTGGATTTCTGGGCTGGGGAAACAGCATCCTGGACACTCTGCTTTTCCCTGGCTACTGCATTTACTTTAGCAGCTTGAAGAAGCTGTTCCCATCTACTGTGAAGATTTTTAATTTGCTTTCAAATAAGCATATTTTTTTTGTAAATTATATTTACATTCTCCCTTCTCTCTCCATGTAGTTGCATAGCAAGAAAGAGTTACATGGAAAATGATAGGGAATTATTGCTCTGGGAGACCAGTAAAAGTTTTAGAGCAGACTAATATACTGACAGAAAATGACTTTCTAGGTATATTAATTTTTCATGGTAGGATACGTAGCCTACATTTTAGTATAGGTGAAATCGGAAACTGGATTTAAGTCAGTAGGCTGAGATAGTCCAAGAGTGATATGGTAGTTGGGATTTAGAGATTTTGGTGATTAATATGGCTTAGGAGAGCAATCGATCAGAGGACTATTATTTAAAGCTTATGGTTGGTAGAAGAATGATGGGAATAGTGACAGAGCTCCAGGTAGGAGAGAGACCAGGTTTCAAGGGATGATGTGTAGGTGATGTCTACACATTAGGCAATGTCAAGAGCTCCAAGTGAAAGAACCACCCCAGAATGGAAGTGTACATCAGTCAATGCATGCATAATGGGTATTGAACGTGAACCATGTGCTGCAGTAAACATTCTGAGAGCATCTGTGGAATAGATATGATTAGCCTCTCCTTCTTATAAATGCAGAAAATGAGGCTTACAAACATTAAATAACTTGCTTGGGACCACACAGCAAGTAAACAGTCTAGTGACTGGACTGGTTACCTAGTGCAAAATAAAAACACAGGACCCATTGTTGAAAAAATCATTAAGAATTTCAATCTCGTGACAGCAAAACACCAAACCAAGAATGGAACCCTTCTAAGTATGGTGCTCTGTGCAACTGCACACATGAAGCCAGCCCTGTCTACCAATAGTTAATCCCAGTCCTATCATAGTTGATATTTGTGACCTCTACCTCATATCCTGGTTCTTGTTGAATGGGGGGCAGAACCATTCTGATGAAAGTTTAGGAGAGCTATTATAACTGGACATAAAGATATTGACAATAGCTCTTTGCCAGAAGATTATTGAGACATATTATCTGATGAAATGTTTAAATATATCATCAAAGGTACACATGTGGACAAAAACCAACTGAAGTATTTTCTGTAATTTTTTTATCTTACAAGCTTGAGAAGCCATCAGAAATACAGCCTGGTAGTTTAAAACACAAAGGCTTACATATAAACCTGGTCTGATCCTAAATTTGAGACTAAAGTATTGACTGGGGAGAATGTGTGCTGAAAAAGTAATACCACATTTGTCAAACCACTACAAACATCATCTTACCCTGTAAAGTTCAAGTAAAGCCTCTTACTTAAGATGAGTTTTTAAAAAAGAGAGACAAATTTGAAATTACCTATGCAGATGTATTTGCATATGTAGTATGAACATCAACTGTGATGTGTATGATATTGTCTTTATTCAAACGCTTCTAGACACCAGGAAAGTAAATAAGGGTGTGCACTAGATGGTTTCAAACACATTATGAATATTTAATAAATAAAGAACAATTGTAGAAACATTTCTAGATGCTTCTACCCCAAAACACATTCTGGGTTCTGTTGGAAGCTCAGTGTAAATTCAGACACTTTGTAATTTCAGAAAGAAAACTTTGATAGTATATATCTATTCTCCAAGTTGGAATCTTGCTTTTTACTTTATATCCTTTAAGTTTATTAGTTCTTTATGGAATATTTTCATCTAATAAGCAGATTAGAGAAATCTTGCTACGATATGGATGCTTTTCTAAAATATTGATATTTGGGTCACTGAAATGAAAGTGTTTTATATTTGCTTTACTTCACTAATTTTTAAATATATTTGCCAAGAGGGATTTAAACAAAAATTGGTTTCCAAACATAAGTCTTGACGTACACTAGTGTTTCTACTTATGCAAGGTAAGCAATAAATTTCCATAAAAAATATGTTGTCAAACAAACATGAAGCCAAATGATGAAGAGTTTTTTTTTTTGTCTCTCTCCCCTATCCACTTCTCTCTCTCTCTCTCTCTCTCTCTCTCTCTTTGATGAGGATGGTGGGGAAGCTGGAGGTGAGGGACACCCCTTAGCAGAGAGATGCATCAGAACCTACAACATCGTATCACCTCGCCTTCCTCCCAGCACACCATGGAGTCTTTATTCCAGTGATTAGGAGAATAACTATGCTTTAAACATTTCATAAAACTAAATCTAAGTTTTAAAGTGCTTAAAAATAGATTGACTCTTTAGAAATCAAGGATCATGAGAAATATAACAGAGATTTGAAAATACCACTTTAGTCTAAATGGTTATTTATGCAGCAGGTGTGGGAGAGGCAGATAGGTTGGAGTTGTCATGTTCTCAGTATATGATTCAGAGGGGAGAGTGAGTAGTGGTCTAGTCTGGTCAGGAGGAGAAGCAAGAAGACACATAATGAGATACAGAGGTGGAGAAAGGAGAAAGATTCTAGTCCAAATAGGAGCACACTAGAGTTAAGTCCATGGACCAGGGCTGATAATGTTTCTGATTCTGCCTGATCCAGGATAACTGTTCAGTTCAGTCTCTTGGAGGTCTGGCTTCCCTACTTGTTTTTGTTCCTTTTTATCTGAATGGTGTCTGCTTCTCTCTCATTGCCAGATGTTACCATACAAATAATCCCCATTATTTGAGAAAGCTTAATTGCATCTGATATCATGTAAACAAAAGAACCTGACATAAGTTATGAATAAATTGCATAATTGGAACTATTTGATACAAACCAGGAGAGTAGAATTCTGTCCAGTTCACCCTGTTTGAGGAAAAATGATAATCCTGAACTGTTGTGGTTTCTAAACCTGCCTGCTCATGAAAATCACCCATGCCCTAATAAAAACTCTAGATCATGTAGACCCACCCCATTTCCGCTACATCAGAATTACAAGGGGAAGTGGTCTATTCTTCTGTATTCCTGATAAGATTTATGTATAATCCTTATGACTAAACCACTATGGAAAAAAATTATTGAGCAATGATCATGAGTTCTTCATTGTGCCCCCAAACTCAAGTTATGGTTGTACAAACTGCAGAAAGAAGTAGAAAAATCAGACTTCTTTTATTATCTCTACTTTCATGAAAGGCACAATTTAAAGGGAGGTGTGCACTTAGAAGCCTGCAGCTTCCAGAAGTCGTCAACAAACACATGCTATAGTTTGGAAAAAACCTGAGGGAACACAGGGCTGCCAGCACCTAAGATGGTTCTGTGAGGCCTGAACCAGGGGAAGGAAAGAGACATTCCTCTTTTCCTATGAATCACCATGGGCTTTAGGTAAACAAACCCTTCAGTGCTGCAAAACATGTGGACTCAACTCAGAGATGGTCCCTGGGTGAGGAGGCAGGTACTGTATGTCACTGCTGAAGAGGCTCATATACATGTAAATGACACATAAAATGAGGCAGAAGGATGGGACTGAGTCTCTTCCTTCAAACATAACTGTGTACCCCAAGAACTCTGCTTGATGGAAGAAGCTTAATGACTAAGGATCAAAATGCCATTTACATCCTGTACAGTTAAGGAACACATCTTGTTTCAGTTCCATATCAAGCATCAGGGCCCCTAACCAACTTCCAGAGAATGGAAGTTGGAAATCACTGCACTAAAAATTGATGCACAGGTGGGTGCACCCCCAGCACACACATACACAGAGGACAATGACATAAAATTTTAAGCGTTGATCTCAGTATGGGAGAAAAACACAGTCTTATTCCACACACATGATTTATATAGATATAACAGCTCTAATATCGTATGCCACCCTCTAAATTTTTAAAACAATTTCATAATAGTGTTTAAAACCAGATAGGGACAGTTTGGAGAGCAAAGCTATATCAAAGTATTTAGTTAAAATGATTTACCTGTGAGGTTTAAACAGTGTTAGGTGGTTTGTGAAACGTGTTCTGATTTGTGCTTAATATGGATGGTGCTTAAAAGTCTGGGCACCGGAAAGTTACATCCCTAGAGACACATTCACCAGGAAAATGCAGGCCTTAAATACAACTGGTGTTTGCTTCCAAGACTGCTTTTCTGAATATTAGCATTTAAACTACCCACAGAGGCTTTGCAGATGCTTCACTGCGTAAATGAGGTAGAGATGGGAAAGCTCACACCTTATGGCTGCCACTTTTAATCCAGTGATAGTCATGTAAACTGGGTTGACTAGAGAATCAGATTTTAAACTAGCATAAAAGAAGCTATCTTGGAAATGCAACTCCATTTAGTTAATTTTCTTAAATTAAAAAAACAAATTGAACTGACCGTTCTTCTTACAAATTCCTAATATAATCCCACACTATTTTAATTTTACCATTTAAGAGAGAAGTGTCAGATCTTTATGTGAATAGAATAATAATATACTATCACTTCCTCTATTATAATGTCTTTCTTCAAAGAAATTTAGAGTATTATATGATGCTGTCTCCTCTAATCCTCATAATATCCTAAATAATTTAGCTTGAAATATTACCATCTTCACTCACATTTGAGAGGCTGGGTCATGGAGACAAAAGGTAAGACTGCAGAGGATTTGGGCTCCTGTGTTGTTCCAACAGATTTATTTAAAGGTATTGATTAGTTTCTATACTGTGCAGAGCACCATTCTAGACCCTGAGGTTACTGAATAAAAACCACCACAGTTGCTGCCTCCCAGAGATTCTATTCCAGGGAGGGAGACAGATAACTATAGAGTACATAAAATAAACAAACAAGATTATTTCAGATTGTGGTAAGTGATTTGAAGAGCACAAGATGAGGTGAAATGAGAGGGATAATTGAGATGGAGGTTCTATTACAAATAGAGGGTGAAGAATGCTTCTGAGAAGGTAACATTCAACCCAAGACTTAGATGTACATAAGGACACAATAGTGCTAACACCCTGGGGCAATAGTGTTTCAAACTGAGGAAATAGGAGGTGTCTTACCCTGAGGCAGGAATAAGTAGTACATGCACAGACCAGGAAGAAGGACTGTGGAGCTGGACTTTTTTGAGTAAGAGGAAGGGGAGTAATGAGATGTGGAGAAAGAAGAAGGCAGCAGTCAGCTCATATAGGGTCTCACATGACATGGTATGAAGTTTTAATTTTATTCTAAATAGAGGAGAGAGCATTGGAAAGTTTTAAAAAGTAAACTGACGTGATTCAAGTTATATTTTAAATGAAAACTCTAGTTGCTGGGTAGAGAACGCTAGTACAAATGCAGATAAAGAGAAGCCAGTTCAGAGGCTATTGAGAGGGTAGGCTAGACAATGTAGTGTGGATTTTGTGCATTGCTGGGGAGATAAAACTACTTTGAGCAGTTCAGAAGATTTTATTTCTGTAGCATGAAATGATTAATGATTGAGCACAGATGTAAATAAAAAAAAGGTGATATATTAAAGACAAAATAAATGAATCAATTTTCATTCATATTTTTAAAGATAATATTCAAAGATAAAATGTGAAGATTCACTCCTTCCCAGAAGCTAATGATAATGCCTGCCCTCCCTGACATGACCACTATTGCTGTCGTTAATGATATTGATAGTAAGGCAAATGGTTGCTATTTACTGAGAATCTTCCAGTGTTAGACACAGCTTAAGAAGAAAAACAAATAAAAGGAATCCAAATTGGAAAAGAAGTAGGACTGTCACTGTTTGCAGATGACATGGTACTATACATAGATAATCCTAAAAATGCTACCAGAAAATTACTAGAGCTTATCAATGAATTCAGTAATATTGCAGGATACAAAATTGATATACAGAAATTTGTTGCATTTCTATACACTAACAATGAACTCTCAGAAAGAGAAATTAAGGAAACAATCCCATTTACCACTGCCTCAAAAAGAATACAATACCTAGGAATAAATCTACCTAAGGAGACAAAAGACCTGTACTCTGAAAACTATAAGATACTGATGAAAGAAATTGAAGACAAAACAGATGGAAAGATACACCGTGTTCTTGCACTGAAAGAATCAATATTGTTAAAATGACCATACTACCCAATGCAATCTACAGATTCAATACTATCCCTATCAAATTACCAATAGTATTTTTCACAGAACTAGAACCAAAAATTTTAAAATTAGTAAGGCAACACAAAAGACCCTGAATAGCCAAAACAATCCTGAGAAAGAAGAATGGACTTGAAGGAATCATGCTCCCTGACTTTGGACTATACTACAAAGCTACAGTAACAAAACAGTATGGCACTAGCACCAAAAAAAAAAAAAAATATATATATATATATATATATATATATATACATATCAATGGAACAGGATAGAAAACCCAGAAGTAAACCCATGCACCTATGGTTAATTAATCTATAACAAAGGAGATAAGAATATACAATGGAGAAAAGACAGTCTCTTCAATAAGTGGTGCTGGGAAAACTGAACAGGTTCATGTAAAAGAAGAAATTAGAACATTCTCTAATACCATATAAAAAAATAAACTCAAAAAAGAATTAAAGACCCAAATGTAAGAGTGAATACTATAAAACTCCTAGAGGAAAACATAGACAGAACACTCTTTGACATAAACTGGAGCAGTATTTTTTTGGATCTGGCTCCTAGAATAATGAAAACAAAACCAAAAATAAACAAATGGGACCTAATTAAACTTAAAAGCTTTTGCACAGCAAAGGAAAACATAAACAAGACAGACAACCCTCAGAATGGGTGAAAATATTTACAAACAATGCAACTGACAAGGGATTAATTTCCAAAATATTCAAACAGCTCATACAGCTCAATATCAAAAAAACAAACAACCCAATCAAAAAATGGGCAGAAGACCTAAATAGATAATTCTCCAAAGAAGATGTATAGATGGCCAACAGGCACATGAAAAAATGCTCATCATTGCTAATTACTAGAGAAATGAAAGTCAAAACTGCAATGAGGTATCACCTCACACCAGCCAGAATGGCCATCATTAAAAAATCTACAAATCATTAATGCTGGAGAGGGTGTGGAGAAAAGGGAGCCCTCCTACACAGTTGGTGGGAATGTAAATTGGTGCAGCCATTATGGAAAACAGTATGGAGTTTCCTTAAAAAACTAAAAATAAAATTGCTATATGATCCAGCAATCCCACTCCTGGGCATATATCTGGAAAAGACGAAAAGTCTAAATTGAAAATATACATGCACTCCAATATTCATAGCAGCACTATTTACAATAGTCAAGACATGGAAGTAACTTAAATGCTCATTGACAGATGAATGGATAAAGAAGAGATGTGATATGTATGTATGTATACACACACACACACACACACACACACACACACACACACACATACACAGAATGGAATATTGCCCAGCCATAAAAAAGAATGAAATTCCATTTGCAGCAACATGGATGGACCTATATATTATCATACTAAGTGAAGTCAGTCAGACAAAAAAAGACAAATATTATATGATATCACTTATATGTGGAACCTTAAAAAGTGATACAAATGAACTTTACAAAACAGAAATAGAATCACAGACATAGAAAACAAACTTATGGTTACCAAGGGGGAAAGAAGGGAGGGATAAACTGGGAGTTTGAGATTACCAGATATATACTACTATATATAAAATATACAAAAAACAAGGACCTACTATATAGCATAGAGAACTATATTCAATATCTTGTAATAACCTATAATGAAAAAGAATCAGAAAAAAACATATATATATGGAAAATTGAATCAATTTGTTGTACACCTGAAACTAACACAACATTGTAAATTAACTATACTTTAATAATAAAAAAGTCAATATGCAAAATCTTAAAGTCTCACAAAAATCTTAGTTAATTATCATTGGCTTCACTTTACAAATGACAAAACTGAGACTTAGAAAGATAGTTAGGCAAGCTCAGTATATGTGAGATGGTATTTCTTTATTAAGTGCTTAAGAGCATAAGTGGGGCTGGGGTTTCTAGATGTGAAGCCTGTCACCATTGACCCCATACTAACTGTGTGACTTGTCAAATTATTTCATGCTTGTAGAGTTCAATTTCTTTGTCTGTAAAATGGGAAGGATTCAAAAACCAACCTTGTGAGAGTGAATGAGCTAATATATGTAATGCTTTCACATATTCCTGTCCTGCTGTAAACCCATAATAAATGTTACCAATTATTATTATTGATCAATTCACACAGCTAGCAAGTGGTGATGTTCACTTCTCTCTTTTTTTCCAATAACGATTAAATCATCAAAAAATGAGTATATGAAAAAATTGGGGTACAACCAAACATCTAACAAGTAAATAAGTAATGTTTTTCATTTTTAATTTACTTACCAAGAACTATCATGATATGTGAGACCGAGGATTTCCTAAATACTATTTCAGTACTTTAATTCTTTTTAAAATTGAATTTTATAATGTACAGGTCAACCAGTATGTTATAATAGATGTTAAAAGAAAAGCTTAAGAATATGCATATACAGCCAGCCCTCTCTATCTTCTGGCACATACCTAGAAGACTGATCAACAGAAGGTTGAATCCATAGATGTGGAACACAGAGATATGCAGGGCAAACTGTACAAGCCATTTTATATAAGGGTCTTGAGCATCCATGCAGAGGGTTCTGAAAGCAATGACCTTCCGATACCCTGGGAAAACTGTGTACAAAATGATCCATTCCAGCAGAGAAACCAGTTGTACCAAAAACAAAATTATAGGTAAACCATAAATATTTTATATATTTTTCTCAAAAAGCACAAACAATATAGTCAGATCTATACTCAGGCATTCTCACATTGTCTGCTCTTATTCCATTTCTACTTACTTGTTCACACAACACATAGAAAACATCTTTGAAAGAAACAGCATCTATAAAGTATTAAGCAACATAGCTTGGTACACAATGGGTGTTTAGTAAATCACTGTTATTAGTAATCTCAGTCCAATGACACTGCTGGTGCACACAGTGATGAAGAGTACAAAAATATCTAAATTGCTATGGGAAAATCCCAAACTCAAGCCACTTGTCTCTGTAACTGCTTTGCATGGAATCTTAAAAAGGAGTTTCTTTCAAAAAAGCCTTTGAGAATATGACACTTAAAATGCTCCTCTGGCATCAGAAAAGAGGAAATAAACAAGAAGCTTCTAGAATACTGGGTCCTGGGTGTACTATATTTTTGGAAAAGTTATCATCCATAGATAAATTAAATTGTATATTTTAACTAAATATAAATTTTAAAATTAGAACATTACTAATCCCAGAAGCATGCTGTTTTGCTGACTGGGACCTCTAATAAAATGCTGAATTTGGCTATAGCAGAAACTTTTGTCTATTTCCCAGTCTCAAAGGGATGCTTCTAATATTTTGCTATTCTTAGTTTATTGATTGAATGGTTGATACCTTCAGAGGTTTAGAATGTCCCCGCACCTCCTCCCAGATGCTAGAGACTTTTAAAAATCATAAACAGGTATGTTTCATCAAATGCTTTCTCTGCTCTATTGAGATGGCAATAAGATTTTTCTTGTTTAATCCTTAATGCGGTAAGTTGTATAAATTGATTTTCTCGTGCTAAATCAACTCGGTTTCCTATGTGAAACCCAAATTGGTCATGTAGTATCTTTTTTAGATTCTATTGTTTTATATTTGCAAATATTTTGTTTAGAATTTTTACATCTATGATCATGAGAGGGCTTGGTTTGTATTTCTACTTCTCATACTCTCTTTGTCAGCTTCAGTTAGGTTGTTTTCCTTCTCTTCTCTACTATAAAACAACTGTGTAAGATTGGAATCATTTATCCTTTGTTTGGTAGAACTTTTAGGTAAAAGTATCTGGGCCTGGAGTTTGAGTGTGGTGGGAGAGGTGAAGGTTTTTAACGATTAATATAATAATTAGTTGACTATTTGGATTTTCCAATTTTTCTTGAGTTAGTTGGGAAATTATGTTTTATTTCTCCTTTTCATTTAAGCGTACAACTTTGTTGACATTCAATTTTTCCTCATATTTCTTACTATGCTTTCAATTTGTCTGCAAAATTTGTGCTTATGTTTTCATTTTTTCTCTTAAATTTTTTTATGTCTTCTCTCCTGTTCTTGATCACTAGGGATGTGCCAATTGTCTTAGACTGTTGAAAGGACCAATATTTGGTCAACCCTTAAATTATGTTTGATATTTGTTTGCAGTTTAATTAATTTTTTGCTTTTATTAATTTCTTGTTACTTTCTGTAAGTTTAGTTTCATGTTCTTTTCCTAAATTCTTAAGATAGACACTTAACTCTTTCATTTTCAGCTTTCTCCTTTTCTAATATAAGCCTTAAAGATATAAATTTTCCTCTAAGTTCTGAAATACAAGGAATATATGTTAAATTCACCTACTATGATTCACCTATTTTTTCTTATAAAATGGTTAATTTTTATTTTGCATATTTTGAAGCAGTTATAAGAGATGTACAGGCTTTAAATTGTTTGCTTGATCAATTTAAGCTTTTTTTATATAATGACCATCTTTATATTTCTTCTTTCATAGTCTATTTTTATGATATGGATGGAGTTAAGTTTTAGGAGGGGTTATTATTTAATTGATAAATCTTTTCCTACTCTTTAACTTCTAGCTTTCCTATTTCCTTATGCTTTAAGCATATCTCTTGTAAACATATGATTATCAGATTTTTATTTTAGTTCAATATTTCTAGTCATTCCTGATGTTTGGGTTTATTTTACTAATTTATTTCATACTTCCTATTTGTCCCTCATTTGCCATATGTGTCCGTGTATATATATATTCATTCTCCTCTGTTCATCAATTAGTTAATATTTTCATTATATTTATTTCCTCAACTAGTTTGGAAACAGCACACTTAATTTCAATCCTCTTATTCATTGTACTAGAAATTTAGACATGCTTAAACTTAGCAAATTCTAAAATTAATAAATATATTTACCTGTTTCCAAATAATTCAAGCATCTTGGAACACTTTAACTCCAAATACCCTCTCATGTTATGCTTTTTGAGTTTTTGATTTTTTTCTTATTTTGTAACATTAAAAAATATTATTGTTTTTTACGGCAATATAAAACAAAAATTGCCTACATATGGGTACTTTCATAACCTTTAATTCTTTGTTGTACCTTAAGTGTCTGGGTTCACTTCATGTTGGGATCGACCTTAACTACATTCTTACACTGAATTCTTCAGGCTGCCCAGGTACTATACCTTAGGGTTTCTGACTCTTAATTACAAAACCTCAGTGAAAGAACTCCTCCCTCCATTCAGAACTCAGACACAAGACATGATTTTCCTTGTGATTTTTCCGAGCAGGTTGATTAGTATTAAAGTCACTTTTACTCTGCATGGGTAGCCACTTGTGAGCCAGTCTTATAGGGGGCATGCTCTGGGCTTTGTCTTCCCCCTTGGCCCAGCAACACATAAAAATTAAGGTCAGTAAATGCCCTTGAGATAAAAGCCAGTTTTGGCACATGACTCCAGGGTAAGCTCAGATCCTGGCCTTAGCATTTCCTCCTAACTTTCTTGTCAACTCAGTGATAAAATCAAGATATTTAAATAATATTTATTTACATATTTTATATTTGTCATCATTTTATCTTTTTTCTTTTGGGAAGATTAGTGTAATATTTAGGGCATATTTTTTTTCCTGTTACAGAAAACTTAAATTTAATTTAAAAAACTGTATAATAAAAGTAAATATTCCAAAATAGATGTGAGCTTTTAAAAACTACCCTTTGGCTACTAAATTAAGCATAGACTCAATTTGTCTTTCTAAGTTCTCCTCAATTTGTCCTTAGCTATTCAATCTTTCCTGCTTATTTACATTTTTACACAGAATCTATTCCTTGGCCAAATAATAGTATTTACTTTTCACAAAAGTGTGCTGGATTCATGATTATGTTTTTGCAAATTCTAAACTCTTTCTAAAATACATTCTACCTCTATGTGTCAAATCCTATTTAAGGACTATTTCAAATGGCGGCTCATCCAAGTTTTCCCTCATCTTCCATACAGATTTCATTTTGTCCTTTTCTTAAATCGCAAAAGTTTTTTTTACAGAATGGAATACACCAAGAAGTGGTTTGGCTCCAATGAGAATTGGACTTTCTTTCTGACTCTGTAACTTACTATGTGTGTGGCTTTAGGCAATCTCTCTGTGAGTCAATAACCCTATTTAAAATGAGGTTGATTATATGTCCCTTACAACGGTACCTTATTTTGAGGATTGATATTAAGTACTGCCTAGATAAAAGAACCAATTCTCAATAAAAGGTATTTATTTTTATTGTTGTCTTAATTATCCTGTTAATATTACCTAAATAGTATCTATTAAGGATCCTGTGTTAATAATCCTATGTTATTATTACCTTAAATATCCTGTTTTATAATTATCTATGAGTTAATTTTATTGCCCTTTAAACAGGTGCCACCTTGAGGGTTGAGATTCTGTCTTACTTGTTTTGGTATGAACCGGCATAGTGTTTTACATTCAGTATATGTTGAATAAAGTTTTGTTTTCCCTAAAATAAATTGAATTAAACAGAACAGTGTCTCGGCAATTTGGCATGAGCTCCTATTTACAACTGAAAAGAGAGACAAACAAAAATAAATTGGTACCCTGAAACCTCTAAATACAACTAAGAACATAGTGGTCATCTTATATTTTTCTATCTATCATCTATTTATCTATCTATCAATCTATCCATCTATCTATCTAACCTTAACTGATAAATAACTCTGTTATTTGAGCAAAGAGAAGAAAGCACGCTAATGATTACATGTGTGTATGCTATCTTTTACAGAAATGATCTGCGGGTTGTTTTTCATTGTTGTCAAGGTTATTGTATCTATGCCCTAATTTGTAACCAGCCCACTAATTCCCATTATGAGTCAACCATAGTTAAATTAGATGCTGATTTATGCAAAAACTGAACAGAAGTGACTCTGTAACTCTCAGAGGAAGCTAAAAATGTCTGTCATAAAATACTTTTTTTCTAAACATCCCCGGAATCGTCTCTTTTCACTATTTTATATTCACTGAAGAGTCACTTGGTGAGATAGTAGGATCAGTCAGTAGTATGTACTTAGATGCTTGAATTCCCAAGTATTTTAGATGTTGTTTGTATTAAGGACAAATTAAGCTGAACGTTGTAGTCTGGGGGGCTTTTGGAAAAGAAAAACCTTTTAGCAATTAATGATTTGTTCAAGTTGTGCCTGTGTGGAGAGCATAACTAAGGAACTTGTGCAGCAATTTATACTAACTGGGGTAAATGAACCATAATTAGAAGTAGAATTTATGAAGTATTGGCTAAACTAGTAATTAGCTAGAGATGTAAAGCCACAAACTGGAGGTTTTCATAGCACAACAGAGCCAGAATTATTTTGTTGTCATTTGCAGGTTAAATTAATTGACTTCCTCAGTGTTACCTCCCCTTGGGAACTGAGGCATGTTTTGTTATATTTAACAATTTTTTTAAAAAGTGGAAATGAAACAAACTGATGGTGAGATCATGAAAAAAAGTGTGAAGACCTTTGAAGAGAAACATTTAGATTTTCTGCAACCTTAAATTTGGGAAATGTTAGGAACAAATAATTTGAAGCTTTCTTACATGCATGTTTTGTCTTTAAATGAATGTCATTAATTTGAATATTCATGATCATTATTATGTTATCTAAACATACTTTTGAAAATGGAATCATCTGAAAATGTGAGAATTCTTTTGATCTTCCATTCCCATTCAACTATTTGTCGTAGTGTGAGCACGTTGTTACTCAATAAATTTGAATAATTTGGGGTTATTCATTGTCTGAGGAAGACCAAGTTTAGAAATATTGGGTATCCCTCAAAATAAGGGAGATCTACAATGGGAAAAATATTTGAGCACAGCCCAGAAACATCACAATAATGGCACCTTTAGAATTATTTTTTCTATAACACTTGATCAATTGATCAATGTGTCACTGAAACTAAAGAACACATAATATTTCTTATAACTGGACTGTCAATCAATACCTATGTGATCTAGTTTATCATAAGGTAAGATGGAGAAAGAAAAAAATAAAAGCAAGGTGAAATTTTGACCACTGTGTCTCTTGGTTTTTAGTTTGGCTCCATGGCTTTTGTTGGAAGGCTTTTGTTAGATTCAAATTTAGTTCTTTATTTGGAGGATTTTCTGAATATTTGTCAGAGTGTGTGTGTGTGTGTATGTGTGTGTGTGTGTGTGTGTGAACTGCCTATGAAGTTGTTCATGCAGCTTTTGAGTATAGACAGGGAAGGTGAATCAGAATTATCAGAAACATCATGGACACTAAGAAGGAATTCAATCACAATTCTCCATGTAGATTGTCACTGACTATTAAAGATTATCACAGAATCATTGACTAGCATCAGACTGATTTTTAAAGCTCAGCTTTATGATGGATGACCTTGAACAAGTCATTTAATCTCTTTAAGTTTCAAAATTGGTATATTAGAGATGAGAGTATCTAAATCAGAGGGTTGTGAATTGCAACATGTTGGGAACTAAATTAAAAGTTAGAAGTTGAGTGACATCATTTATCTAACTTCCTACTAACTACAACTTCTTGATTATTGTATCTGCTTGAGCATTTCCAATGGTGAGAAAGCATAAGAAGAGAGTTCTGTCTTTTGAGTTAGGATTTCAAGTGTTATTGAGGTTGACCAGCATGCTACAAGGAAGGGGAGGAGAGAGAAGGGAGAAGTTTGTGTAAAGTTTACAAGGTGAGAAAATGAATAACCTGCTTTGGGGAATTATGAGAGTCCAGTGTAATTAAAGATAAAATATTTTGGAGGGTGGAAGGCAGTTAGTGGAAGACTCCCTTTTGATTTCTTATATTGATTTAGTTGTAGTTTCAGGGACCTAGGTTTTAATAGCCTTGAGCATTTCGTAATTGAGCCCATTTTTACTTGAAGGCATGATTCCTCCTAGAGGCCAAAAATTTGTTCATCTACATTGGTTAATTTCCAATGCTCCTATTGCTTTGCATTTTTTCCTCTTTAGTGTTTTGCTAACATTTTAAAGAGAAGGTTAATTAGGCAGGACCTTCTGCAGTTAGCTTTTGAAACCAGGAAGTCAGCATCCTAACACCACCATAATGAATGTAAGGCCATTTCCTCCTCATCCCCTTAAGCTTGGTGGAGATGTCACAGTCCCTGATAAACATTGTAGATAAAACATTGTAGATTGCAAGCAGTTCACACATATTAAAACTTATGAAATCAGCTATTAACCTTCTCTTCCCTTAGATAAATGCTATTTTATTTTATTTCCTTTGAAAACATAGATTTTAATTAATAAAGGAAGTCAACTGATATATTCTTGATATATGAATGCTCATGTTCCCTCATTATACAATTTCTTAGACCCTGAAAAAAGCAAGACACCTAAGGTCTATATTGTTTTATGTTCTTAATATGTAAAAGACATTGTCGCAGAAGAAACAACGAAACAGCTTGTTCATTAGCAGACACAGCATGTAGAAGGAAACAAAGGGACAGAAACAAGACCTTAATTATACCCATGAATTCCTCTTTTTCCTTAGAAAATGAAAGAAGACCCTGCTTTCCCCTCAGTAACAGTGTCCTTCAGGGCTTGTGCTAAGAATATATTTTTCCATATGTCTGTGAGTCAGTATGTGAGCCTGATCATTGTTGCCTAATAAACACAACATGAATTCCCACTAGAAGTCAACTAATGGGCACTCCAAGTGCGATTTTTCTGTGCGTGTTAAATGAGTAAGTTGGAAACTTTGCCGTTCTGAAGCTCCTTTGGTGAGGAGGGGATTATTACAAGGGATTTTGGACAAGTCTTTCCTTAGATTATAGACCCATAAAAGAAAAATTATGCTATAATACTGTCCCTCCATAGGATACTTTTTATATTTTGGGATGCAGGGTTTCTTTAGCACCCATCTGAATTATAGTCTATTATCTCTGTAACTGGTACCCACCACCCCCATCTAGAAATGAAAATTGGTACTTATTCCAATAATAGTGAATATTTTTTAAAACAGTTATGGCATATTCTATGCATTGCAATAACAGTTTATATACATGCAGATGGAAAGGAAACAAATCATGCCTTTACCAAAAACTATGTATTCTTCATTTCAGCCAAAATTGTCTTTGTCCACAAAAAGTACAGGAAATGAACAAGGAATAATGCAAGCTTAATATCTGTGCACAGCTGGAGTGCCTCTGGGTGATTATATTTTAACAAAAGTTAATGGCCAAGTAATGGAAATAATGAGCTGAAGTGAAAATCTAATATGAGTTTGATATGCAGAACATTCTGAATGAAAGTATACTAGAGGAGAAAATCCCCATGGACTGTTTCATGTCTTAGTACTCCTGGAGCAAATTCCTTTTAGTATGAAAATGGACATGATTGATAAAGGAACTTAAGTGGATATGTGCTGGTGATCTTTAAAAGCAATGGGGCAAAACCAAGAGATTCCTTAAAAGAAAAAAAAATAAATATAGTTTTAAAATCTTCTTCTCTATTTCCATTAACTCCCCATGTGTATTTATCTATATGTATATTCACATGGCCTAAAATACTGATCATGGAACAAGCAACTATTCAACCTGCTAGTTCAGAAATTATCTCAATGATACTGAACTAGGAGTAGGTAAGATTGGTGAGAATGGCCACACCAGGAATAGATGCCAAGAAGTGGAGGTTTGGGGTGTGATGGACAAAGAATGTCAATTTAGGGACACAGATTAACAAATTTGTCACATGGAAGGCCCCAAAGACTCCTTTAATGCCAGATAATAACTTAGTTCAGGTATCTTTCCCTTAATTGGTAGAGAAAGGATAGGAAAGTGTTAAAGTTTTTCAGAACTATTGATAACAAAAATTGAGACCAGTATGCAAAGATTCAAAGCCTCAGATGATACCATCGTCATCACTGACACCACCACTGCCAACTTCAGCAGCAACAACTTCGTCACCATGGTAACATTCATTGAGCACTTACTGAATGCCATACACCAGCCAATGTATTTTACACACAAAGTTTCATTTATTTTTCAGAACCTAACAAAGTTACTCTTTTAGATTCCAATTTTATAAATAAGAAAATTAAGTAACTTGTTGAAAACTCATAGTCTTCCTGTTATACACACTGGGTTCTGTTACCCACAATGTTAAAGTGCTCTGTAAATTATAAATGCTACAGACTTATGAGTAATTATCATCATTATTAGTAATAATATGATTTAATATTTGAACAGCAGTTGATACTGATCATTTTCTGATATAAACAACTCATTCTGTAATATAAACAACAAATGACTACAAGCAACTCACAAACTCTAATATAATCCATTTTCTTACATACTTTAGATGTATCATTTAGGGCCAAATGAATGAAATATTTTGTAATATATAATCAGACAACTTATTTGTTAATCATATTTCTTCTAAGATTCATGTTGTGTTCTAGTTATTCCTTACTAAATTTTAAACTTTAGAATAATGGTTTATGTATTTCTTTAGTGAAACAGATAAATTCAAAGAAGTCTGTGTTTTGAAGTATCCCTCCCAAAACAAACAAAATGAAACTGGATTTGGGAACATTCCATGAAAATGTGGCAGAAAAGGTAAGCTAATAAATTGTTTGACACTCTATTGATAAAACAAATGACTGACTATTAACCTCCAGTTGTTATAACATTGCATTTACAGTTTAGAGTTAAATTGAAATTAATGCTAGATGCAAATTCACCATTTTGAGTTTCTGACATGTTTTCAGATGATTAGGTAACATATTTTTCTGCAATTAAAAGCTTTTATTACATTTTTATGCTATTGCTCTGGACACAATTTTATGCTTTGGGATATGTTTCTCACACTTAAATGTTCCTCTTATGATATATTATTACTTTAAAACCTTTTCCCCAATGTAATACTAGTCTTTATTTGCCCATGTAGGAAACTGCCATTTGCTGTTTCAATCTTTAATTTGGAAAGACACCAAATAACTGTGAGGATTATGAATGAAGGGCAAAACTATTCGTTTCACATTTTTTTTCCAGTTGTAGGTTGCATGAGTGGGGGACATACTTGGTGAAGATCACATGAATGGTGAATATACTTATATTACAACAAAATAAACCATGATTTGAATCTGTAGCCCCATGTGAAATACATATGACCCAAACTTTTCAAAGCCTTAACAGTTTTCTAACATCTCCCTTTCCACTTAAGCTTATATTTACAATTCTTACAAATGGTTGAGGTTCTTTGTAACAGAGACAAACGATCTAAAATATATGTAAGGAAATAAGTTGTCATGTGTAACTGAGATGCTATTTTAAAGAATGTATAATACATATAATTAAAATTTTAAGTTTCAAGTTTCCATTAATATTTTTAGAATGTAGTTGTCCAAATATCTATGTGTGTCTTCTTATACTACTTTGTGGAATTCTTTCTATTGTTAATTAAATTTTAGCCTCTTATTTTAATATTTGAACATTTATATTTTTTATACCCAACTAGATTGTATTCTTTGTGAAACCTGAAGTCTCAGTGTGGTAGTAAATTGTACACAACTAAAAATTATATTTTGCAAGTGGTCCTGTCAATTTTTAAGAATAAAAATGCCCTTTTGGGACTTCCCTGGTGGCCCAGTGGTTAAGACTCTGCTTCCACTGCAGGGGGCACGGGTTTAATCCTTAGTCAGGGAACTAAGATCTTGCATGTCGTGCAGATGCGGCCAAAAAAATAAAAATGCACTATTATCTTTGATCTTTGTTATTAAATTAAACCAGTTTACAGACCTATTATGATATAAACATATCAGGGTAACACAATGCTAAGTAATTGTGTCCAAATCTTCCTTTTACTTAAATAAAAACACCTTTCAGCCTTTTTCCTAAATAGCACTTTGACCAGAAATATTTAGATCTGGAAAAATTGAGTGATCTGAGTTTGAAGCCATTGTATTTGTCTCATTAACCCAAGAGGTTAGCAGTGAATAGAAAAGTGAGCAAGAAAAATGGAAAATTCACAAACTATACTTTTTAACTTCTGGAAAATAAAAATTTATTATGCTCATATTTGTTGTAATAGAAAACACATAATCCTGTTCCTCTCTCAGTACTTTTGCTTTGACAAAAGAGATGCCACATTTTTAAACTCAATGTGATGTCTATGAATAGTTGATGAGGAACATTCTATGGTGAACTGAAATAAATAAGACAAAGCTGATACGCCATCCACAAACATAAAACAAAGTAATGCATTTCAAATGGAATGGCTTGTACTAATAAGGCATATATATTTTGATGATATTATGAAAAAATTTAATACGTTCAGAAAAAATGGTAACCAAACAATGTAAATATTTTCTTACTGGTATATGATGAATTAATTTTCTTCTGCTTTAATGAAAGATTTGTGTCAGTTTTTTTTTTCATATTTCTGAGCAATAATCCAAAAATCTTCAATTTGACCATATGTAATTCAACCAAAGGCAATTCAACGAAATGCAACACTGATCTCACAGTGCGTGATTTGCTGCCCAACCCTACCCCCACTAAGAAAGAGAAATTTTTTTCAAAACAAAATGTCCATTATGACCCATGTCAATTCTAGGTTATCACCTTTTCCAGGCAGCATAGGTCCTTGGGCCTGGACGGAATCCAATCATTCATAAATTATTTCATCAGAGACAAGCAATTTAAAACAGTGTTTCTCAGAATTGAATGGGAAAAATATATATATATATATATATATATTCTAAAGAAATTTTTCAAGTATTTCAAAATATTCCAAAATTACTTAAAGAATTGCTTAAATGGACCCCTAATGCTGACTTAAATTATTTTAGCTATATGCTTACAGAGACCCAAACATAAAACAAAACATAAACTCCTTATCTTTATAGATCAAATGAAAAACAAAACTGTAAAACAACATACACAACATTATTTTAACAGAATGGAGGATAATATTTTGCCAAAGCTAAAACACCACATGATAATGATTGGTAAAGAATGGGACTTTCAAATTTGCCATATATAGACTGTCATGCAACTATTTGATTCTCTCATCACTTTTCCCCATTTGTATTCCTGTGGTACCCTTTGGCTTTACATACCAAAGACAAACCTTTACACGTTAAATAGTTTTCTGAACATTTCTCATTTGCCTGTGGCAATTGAAATAATTCTATAGTATTTTGCATCAGTGTGATTGAAAACAAAAATGCAAACTTCAGCACAAATTTCACTTGGAAGTATTCTGTCATAAAGTGATTATCCAGAAGATCCAGGGTATATTTATATTATTATTAATATTAAGATTGAAATGAGAATCCAATCTCTAAAAATTATCATAGATAACTTGTGGGTCTTCAAATCGGCAGACCCAAATGAAAACCAAAAATTACTAACTTAATGAAAGTGCTTGCTTTCTTCATAACCTGGTGAAATTCCCAACTGGTGCTGAAATACCACTGAAGCAAAGAAGTCTGGCTATATTGAGGTATAACTTTTTTCTTTATAAATCATTTGATATTTTTTTAATCACTATGTAGACAAAACCATAGTTCAGTCAGTTCATGACATATATCTCACAATTATGGCAAGACATATACTTTGTTTATATCATCTGCATTGAAAAAGTCTGATATTAAGAGTTTGAATTATGAAATAGACTTCTAACCTTTTATTCTCTCTAACTGCTTTGTCTCCCTTCTTCCAAGTGATGGTTGGTTTTGGAGAGCCTTGGGGTTTGCACTCTATGATGATTTCTTGGTCTTTAGTAATAATTATTGTTTTCTTCAGTTGATTCAGTGTAAAAGTGGGAGCTGAAGCTGTGGAAAAATAAAAGGTTAGTTCTACCACAAGCAATGACAATAACCTCTAATGGATGATTCACCAAGATTTGGCAACTTTATCTTTGGAATGCATTTCTAATAAAATCATAGGATATCTACACATGTAAAAGGCACTAACTTGAAATTTAATTTATTATTATTTAGTAGCTATCTTATTGACTTTTCTTTCCATCAGCAGGTGGTAGTTCCGTACAATTGTGAGGCCCAGAGACAAAGGCTGTTTCAAAGAATGAGATGCTTTAATTACGATTATCAACTTTAATTGTGAAAGACTAATGAGCACTTTGGACAAAAGGTGAAGGGGCTGGACACAGAAGTCTATTTTGGGCTTCCTTTGGAAAAATGGAGGTTATCTGTATAGAAGGCAATCCTGTGTAGCCCATTTCCTATCTGTGAGTCTCAATGCATATTTTATTTTAATAGTATACAAAATTAAATGTAGTTTTAAAATAAATATATTTTTAAGAAATTGAATTATTTAAATTTCAATTAAAATTTTATTTCATTGTTTGCAATTATTCATCTAGGCCTGATCATTTTAAGACAGTTTTGATTAAACTTCCCAGGAAATTCCAGTAGGTAGCTGTGGTTGAGAATGCTGGACTAAAACAACACGTGACAGAGAGACAAAAACAAATTAAAAAAAAAGTCACCTTTGAATCTTAAAGAGAAACTGGAAATATGTATACAGGTTTACTGTATCTGAGACATTTATTTATACCAATATGACAATTTTATGAATATTTCATAAGTTTTTTATGTCCATCACATATTGGTATAATGCATGGCACACAACATTAAAAGACACAACACACACAAAAAAGGTACCAATTGAGATGGATTAAAAAATTGAAAGAAAAGTTAAGGAATTTAAAGGAAGATTGCAGGTGATATTTTTGGTTGCCTGCTGGGAATGTACCTTGTTAAACATAATTTTGAAAATATGTCTGGTGAATGAGAAAGGGACACATTTGAGAGTGTTTCTGGATAAAACATTAACTAGGTGAAAGCTGAATCAGCTTTTTAATTCAGAAATGTTGGAGTATGAGCTGACAGGAAAGTACATTAATATTTGATTGGTTAGTATGTACGACATTGAAACGTGGACTCCTATATCTATTTTGGATGGATTTGTGATAATGTGAAGAAATTTCAAATGTAAACATTCATTATTCAATTTGATTTATGGTTTTTGATTTATCACACAGCTGATATGTGAATGGTGCATTTTCAGATTCCAGAGATCTTGGGTGTTTCTGTTAATGTTGTGCTTTGAGTCAGTGGAAAGTACAAAGCACACTTAGGCTCCTGCCACATTTGGGAGATGGTGCATTAAGACCATCTAAGTCTCCCTCTTTGTATTATAATCATCCCAGAACAAAAGCTTAGAAAATCATGCGAGTGGGAAAAAGTAAAATCCATTCCAGAAACTGAACCATGCTCAATCTGGGTAGCTTATTCCCCTGGACTGAATTTTTCTTGTAGTAAAGAGTGAAGTAGTGCTTGTGTTGTGGTTATATTCTCAAGACTGTAACACTAGGAGCTTGCTGGCCTGGCCTCAGAAAGGCTTTCATCAACCTGGAAGGGTGGCAATGGTTGATGACACTTCAAGAGAGGGTGATTTACTTAGGAGTCCCACCTTGCAGGAGCCACACCCCTACTGGTAGGTAGGAGCTGCTTGGGAGAATATTAAGCGCTGCTGTGTTGAAAACCTACATTCTGATTCCCTACCCTTAAAGCATTCTTCCTTGAAAGTTAACATACTTTTCTTATATGATTTTTTTTAATGCCATAGAAAAGACATATTGTATAAACCTGTTAGGGTTAAAACTAAAATTAGAGAAAATCTTATAGAAAGTTACGGGATAAACTGTACACCATGTATACTTGTCTCCTCAAGCTTAAAAAATACATATCAGCAAGACATAGTATTTCTTTTCAAACCATAAAATAGATTTTTACGATCACATCATAAACCTTCAGTATAGTAAGAATTAGAGCATGAAAAGAAGCAACATTTTTTTCCTCTTTATTTACTTAGAAATTGCATACCTAGGATCTTCAGCTCAGCACTCCCATAAATGGCTCCATATTTATTTTCAGCCAAACACTGATACATTCCAGCATCTGATTGATTCACATTGTGGATCATCAATACTCCATTAACCATCTCAACCCTACTCTGTAATGGAATAAAAAAAAAATAGATATAGCAAGTGAACAAATCATAGAGATTTTACAGTTACTCTCTCCTAGATCAAGACAGAAAAGCCTCTGATTAATGCAATTGAACATTATTTGACAACTTAGGAACACAAATCTTCTGTTCATTATTCTAATATAACATCTTATGTAAAATACAACTATTTCTCAGTCAGAAACCTAATTATTACTATATTTTCCTGTAGTTATGAGTTTTATTTTTAGTTATGTTTTTAAAATAAGCTGCTTTTGTTTGGTATACTAGTTAAGCTTATGAAATACAATCAGCTGATACTGCTTTTATTTGAATTCATTTTACAAAGGAGAAGCAGGAGTTCAAATGGTAGAAGGATCGAGACTGTATATACATGAGATCAAGGTTAAATACAGACCAGGTCATCACAAGAATCTCTTTACTACATTAATCCGGTCAGAAATTTGCCTTTTCTCTCACTTCCCAACACAGTAACACAAATCAAAAAACTGCCTTGCAACTGGATTCTGTATAGAACTACTGGTCAGAAAATGTAAACTGGTCAGATGAAACAATACAGGAAACAGAGGATTGAGCATGAGCAAACTGAGGTAAACTGAGGCCAAGAACACATTTGACAAGCAAATTTTAAATTTAAAATGCTGTTAAACAACCAGGTGTCTTATCTACTTAATGTCAAACAAATCATTCTTTTAATTTTAGTGAGCAGTGCTTTGATTACCTATCAACGAAGATGCCAAGAAATTTGACATCATTTTAAAAATTAACCCATTCACTTAACAGACTATTATCTGCCAGTGGAATTCACTTTACTTGGATGTGACAGTTGAAAATATAACTAGCACAGATCCCATCTCAAGGTTTACCTGATATCCCAGAGAATTAGAGAGAGACAGGCAATGAACCAGTATCTCAGGATTCCCACTCCCTCCCCCTCAGTTTTCCTTAACAGCTCTATTGTTCTTTTTATTTGTGTCTGTTTTTTTGTGTAACTGTGTTCTGTTTTGGACTAACTGGTTTTAGAATAAGGGAATATCGGAGCTCAATGGGACTGTGGGGTGATCTGATCCAATCTCTTCATTTTACAAAAGAGCAAACCAAAGCCCAAAGAGGCAAATGTCAGACGAGATCCTTTGGTAATGACAGGACCTGGGCAGAAGCTGTGTTTGGAATTTCAAACTTTCTCTCTCTTTTGTCCATAAATAGTGAACTATTCCCTTTTTGTCCTCCTTCCTGGAAAGGCCACGACAAGGGAAAGAGCTGAAATTATAACAATTATTCTTATTTTAAATAGTAACCGATTTATTCTCAAATTCAGTAGGTATTAAGTTGTTTTGAGGACACGGGAAGGGGGAAGGGTAAGCTGGGATGAAGTGAGAGAGTGGCATGGACATATATACACTACCAAATGTAAAATAGATAGCTAGTGGGAAGCAGCTGCATAGCACAGGGAGATCAACTCGGTGCTTTGTGACCACCTAGAGGGGTGGGATAGGGAGGGTGGGAGGGAGACACAAGAAGGAGGAGATATGGGGATATATGTAAATGTATAGCTGATTCACTTTGTTATACAGCAGAAACTAACACACCATTGTAAAGCAATTATACTCCAATAAAGATGTTAAAAAATAAAAAGTAAAATAAAAGAATGCAATAGATTTACTAAAAATAAACTTTTCAATATGTAGCAGGATGTTGTGAAGAACGTGCCCAGGACACAGAAGACTAGGATTCTCTTTCAGTCTCACCTCTTACTAGATATATGATCTTGGGCAAGTCACTTTACTTCTTGGAGATAACTCCATCATCTGCAAAGTGACAGCAATAAACTAGATGATGTCTAAAAGTCTGCTGGAAATGGCAATACATCTATGATAATCATTGATATTTTTGAAAGAATTTATAGGATAGAATAATGTTTAAAGAAGTGATATATTACTCAAAAAAGTAATAAGGCAATTAAAATTAAAAGAAAATCTTGTTTATATATGTTATTTTTCTCATTCCAAACATAAGGAATACGTAAGAAATGGCTTTCAATAAGACTAAAGGAAGATAGCTTATCCTTTGTGAAATCCGTCTAAAATTACACTGGAACAGGCTAAGGTTACCAACAGTACCTGAAGCAAGAGGGGTACTCCATTCTTCAGCCAACGGTATGTGGGTCTGGGTTTTCCAGTAGCCTTACATTCCCATCGGAGAGGGCTCCCGCTGTCTAACTGAGTATCATTCAGTTTTGCTACCCAGTGTGGGTATGCTGTAAGAGTTTAGGCATTAAATAAGGGTGATTTCATTTCTCAAATACTTCACCAAGCTCAAAATTCATATGGAATATTCACAAATTCTTATGCATTAACTATTGGTGTTTGGAAGAAACACAGCATTACATTACACACAGCACTCTATTTCCTGTGTAAAAAAATATAGCAATGATAATGTTCTGATAATCTAAGTGAAGCAAATCTTGTTGTTTTACCCACTTTGCAGTAAGTGGCTAGACTCTCCCCATGGAGAGCACTGGAACTTGTTTAGTAAAGAAGGCTTAGAGGTATCACTTCTTCCAAATACTAAAGCAGCTTTAGCATGGATTGAAGTACTAAAACATGTCAGTTTATTGAATAACTGCTCTGCTTTTTCTTTTCTGATAGAACCTGAATAGCTTTGGGAAAATAATTTGTAAATTCAAATTTCATTTGCTATAAAATTGTTCTATATTTACTAGCATTCTAGTGCATTATAAATATGTATGTAAATATATAAGCTTTCAAAATTACAACAGAGAAAAATTTCTTTATCAGAAAGATGACAATGCAATTGTATGAAATCTGTAAGATATGGTTAAAGTGTCTTTCCTCCATTGTCAAATATTTTTTTAAGTTTGTACCTCTTAATCTCCCTCATCTATTTCTTTCATTCCTCCACCCCTCTTCCCTCTGGCAACCACCTGTTTGTTCTCTGTACCTATGACTCTGTTTCTGTTTTATGTCTGTTCATTTATTTTGTTTTTTGGATTCCACATATAAGTGAAATCATATGCTACTTGTCTTTCTATGATGTATTTCCCTTAGCATAATACCCTCTAGGTCTACCCTTGTTGTTGCAGTTGGCAAGATTTCATTCTTTTTTTTTAGGCTGAGTATTAGTCCATCTTTTCTATATATATATATATATATATAAAATCTCACATCATTTTTATCCATTAATCTATAAATGAGTATTTAGATTGCTTCCATACCTTGGCTATTATAAATAATGCTGCAATAAACATAGGGGTGCATATTTATTTTCAAATTATTGTTTACATTTCTTTGAATAAATATCCAGGAGTGGAATTGTTGAATCATATGGTAGTTTTATTTTTTAATTTTTTGAGGAATCTCCATACCGTTTTCCACAGTGGCTACACCAATTTATATTCCCACCAACAGTGCATGAGGGTTCCCTTTTCTTCACATCTTTACCAACAATTATTTGTTGTTTTTTGATAATAGCCACTCTGACAGGTGTGAGGTGATGCTCATTGTTGGTTTGATTTGCATTTCCCCGATGACTAGAGATGTTGAACATCTTTTCATGTGCCTGTTGGCTATATGCATATCTTCTTTGAAAAAGTGTCTATTCAGGTCCTCTGCCCATTTTTTAACTGGGTTGTTTGTTTTTTTGATGTCGAATTGTATGAGTTCTTTGTACATTTTGGTTTATAACTCCTTATCAGATGTATCATTTGCAAATATCCTACTCAGTTGGCAACCTTTTTGATAGTTTCCTTTACTGTGCAAAGGCTTTTTAGTTTGATTTAGTTCTTTTTTTTTTTTTTTTTTTTTTGCGGTACACGGGCCTCTCACTGTTGTGGCCTCTCCTGTTGCAGAGCACAGGCTCCGGACACACATGCTCAGCGGCCTTGACCATATACATGTGGGTTCACTTCTGGGCTCTCTATTCTGTTTCATTGATCTAGGTGTGTGTTTTTGTGCCAGTACTGTAGTGTTTTGATTACTGGAGCTTTGTAGTATAGTTTGAAATCAAGGATTGTGATACTGCCAGCTTGGTTCTTCTTTCTCAAGATTGCTTTTGCTGTTTGGGGTCTTTTGTGTTTTCATACAAATTTTAGAATTATTTGTTCTAGTTCTGTAAAAAATGCCTTTGATATTTTGATAGGGGTTGCATTGAATCTGTAGATTGCCTTGGGTAGTATGGTCATTTTAACAATATTAATTCTTTCAAACTTTGAGCATGTTATACTTTTCCATTTGTTTGTGTTATGTTCAATTTCTTTCATCAGTGTCTTATAATGTTCCACGTATAGGTCTTTTAAATCCTTAGTTAGATTTATTCCTAGGTGTTTGACTCTTTTTGATGTGATGGTAAATGGGATTGTTTTCATAATTTTTCTTTCTGAGAGTTTGCAGTTAGTTTTTACTTAGAAATGCAACAGATTTCTATATATTAATTTTGTATCTTGCAATTTTATTGAATTCATTGATGAGCTGTAATAGTTTTGGAGTGGTGTCTTTAGGATTTTATCTATAAAGTATCCTGTCTTTTGCAAAGTTTTACTTCTTTTCCAATTTGGATTTCTTTTTCTTGTCTGATTGCTGTGGCTAGGACTTCCAACACTATTTTGAATAAAAATGGCAAGAGTAGGCATCATTGTCCTGTTCCCGATCTGATAGAAAATACTTTTAGCTTTCCACATTGAGTATGGTGTTAGCTGTGGGATTGTCATATACAGCCTTTATCATGTTGAGGTATGTTCCCTCTATACCCACTTTGTTGAGTTTTCATCATAAATGCATGTTGAATTTTGTCAAAAGCTTTTTCTATTGAGATGATCATTTGAGTTTTATTGTTTAATTTGTTAAGGTGGTATATCATATTGATTGATTTGTGGATGTTGAACCATCCTTGCATCCCTGGGGTAAGTCCCAGTGGATCAGAGTGTATGATCCTTTTAATGTATTGTTGAATTCAATTTGCTAATTTTTTATTGACGATATGTACACCTATGTTCATCAATGATATTAGCTTAAAATTTTGTGTATGTGTGTGATATCTTTGTCTGGTTTTGGTATCAGGGTGATATTGGCCTTGAAGAATGAATTCAGAAGCATTTCTTTCTCTGCAAATTTTTGGAATAGTTTGAGAAAGATAGATGTTAACTCTTCTTTAAATTTTTGATAGATTTCACATGTGAGGCCATCTGGTACTGGACTTTTGTTTTCTGGAAGCTTTCTTTTCTTTTTTATTTTTTAAATTGTTGATTCAATTTCATTACTGGAAATTTGTCTGTTCATATTTTCTATTTCTTCCTGATTCATTCTTAGGAGATTGGACATTTCCAGAAATTTACCTGTTTCTTCTACATTGTCCATTTTATTGGAATATAACTGTTTGTAGTAATCTCTTATGATCCTTTGTATTACTGTGGTGTTGGCTGTAACTTCTCTTTCATTTCTGATTTAATTTATATGGGATCCCTTTTTTCTTGATGAGTCTAGCTAAAGGTTTATCAACTTTGTTTATCTTTTCAAAATACCAGCTCTTAGTTTCATTGATTTTTAAAAATTGTTTTCTAGCCTCTATTTAATTTATTTCTGCCTCATTTGCTGTCTGGCCCTACCTAATACAGTGGCTGCTGACCTGCTGGAGTGAGTGCCTGGGTCCCAGCATGGCTGGCTTCATGGCCTGGTGACACAAGGCTGGCACTGACCACTAGTTGGTAGCTGGTTATGTGGCCCTGGGGGGTCCTCGGACTGGGGCCAGCCTGCTGATGGTAGAGGCTGGGTCCTGACCCAGCTGGCTGCCAGACCACTGGTGGGTGGGATATCCCTTAAAGTACAAATTCTCTGGAATGCTTTCCTGAATCATCCCAGTAGAATGCAGTGGACCCTGTGCTCCCATAGTCCTTTGCACATGCTTTCATCACAGCAGATAGCATGCTCTGCCTTATGTGGGGCTTGCTTTTCATTTGATCTAGTGGACCAAGAGCTCCTTCAAATCTCTATTACTAGCATGTAGTGCAGTAATAGCCACTAAATAAACATTAGTTGAATTAATGAGTGAATGAACAAAATGTGCATGGCATAGTCAAGTTGGTTGGGGTGCTCAATTTCTAAAGGAGTTGTTACAAATAAGAAAAGGAAAACTGGTTGAATTCAGATATTAATATTTCAAAATACTTTTTAAAGTCCCTGTGAAGAACATTCAGTTTTTTAGAAGAACTGACCTTGAGATACAGTGACAGTTATAGCTGCTGGCTGATTCAGTTGAATATGAAATTTGTTTAATTTCATATTGGAAACATCTGTATTTGCTTGTATCAGTGCTCTGCATTATAGTTTTCCTCTGTTTTTTAGTGCCCTCATCTGAGAAATACGAGTATTATCACTTACCCTTTATGTATAATGTACATTATAAAAGCAAATATGAAAAGTAGTAAATATGAAAAGTACAATTTGTGATTCATAGAATTAAAGATGATATTGTACATATTTTTGAAGTAGATTTTCCCAATTTTACACATAACTTGTTATCTCTGAAAGTTTTGGACAATATAAACACTTGTAGGCTGTGAAGTTCATTTATTATACAGATGCATTAATTTAGAGTAGGGGCAGCAAATTTTGCCTGTAAAGGATGAGATAGCAAATATTTGAGGCTTTGCAAGTCAGCTGATCTCAGTTTCAATTACTTAATTCTGCCTTATCAGTGCAAAAGCTGACCTAGGCAATATGTAAACAAAGGGGTGAGGCTGTGTTCCAATAAATTTACAAGGAAAAAAGACAAGTAGGATTTGGTTCATGGGCATTAATTGTGACTTCTGATTCAGGCCAAGGGCAGAATAAGTTAATAAAGGTTACAAGATTTGTAACTTAGAGGATGGCTTTGGTGCTGGGAACGTATCTCATTTTTAAGGTTATCAATTCTTTATTTTGTACAAAGAACCTTATAATTTCAATTCATTTTTAATTTAAAGCAGTTCTGTGTATAGGGTAATTTTACCTGATGCTTTGCCATGTAAAAGAAACATGATTATAAATTATTACTCATGTTCTAATGTAGCTAACAAGCAATATTTAGTTCAAATTAGTTTGTATTTTCAGTTTGACTCTTGGGACTAGAGCATCCATTTTTGCTGAAAACACTTACTGTATACTTGTAATTGTCCACGAAAGGAAGTTTTTCCACGTGAGTTTTCAGCTCGGCATTCATATATGCCTGCATCGTCCAGCTGCACATTGGGTATTTCCAGTATTGCCTGAGATTTACGCAGACGTGCTTTACCAGGAATATAACCATTAACCTTCATCCATGTGATTGTTGGAACTGGGCTACAATAAGGAAGGAAAATACCATTAATACACTTTCCACTATTAAGAACATAGATTCTGTTATCTGGTAATTTAAGCACTTAATAGGCTGAGTGCGATAAAGTGTCATCACAATTAAGGACGGTGTGCTGGTTGATGTACTTCACTTTCCATGTGGATCGTCTGGTAAGTAGTTAGATTACACGGAGGATAGTTTCCTTTTCTTTCGTATTTCAGGAAAGCAATTCAGAGACTCTATTTTACATATATATATATATATTACATACATATATATATTCATATATATATTATACTTTATTTTTGTAACTTTGTAAATTTGTTTAAATGGCAAAAGTAACTTGGATAAATTACAAAATAATATATGCTTATTACAAATGTTGAACAAAAGAGTCAGGAAAAGTGAATTAAGAACTTTTTTGGCTCCCACCCCTTCAAGTATCTCCTTTCTGCAAAAAGAAATACAGTTAGCAAGTAATTTCCCACCTTGTTGCAGTGATGCATATATAAACACATATGATGAGTTATTTTATTAATAAAATATCAAATCCAAGAGCAACTCCTGACTTATTCTGGCTAATAGCTGCATATTATTCCCTTGTATAGATGTATCAGAATTTAATCAACCATCCCCTATACTTAGACATTCAGCATAGTCCCAACCTTTTTCCTTTTTTTTTTTTGCTACTAAGAAATAATATTTCTATAAGCAACCTTGTACATATATCATATACCATTGCTTTTCAGTTTCTACAACATTCACAAAAGTGGAATTGATAGATCAAAGGGCGTGCACATTTTTAATTTTAATAAGTACTGCCAGATTGTTTTCCAATAATATAGTAGCAGTTTCCACACGTATAAGTAATATATGAGACTGTTTTCCCATATCTTTGCCACCGCATTATGTGATCAATCTGTTTAATTTTTGTCAGCATTGAAAGGTTAAAAGTGGCATTCTGTTAAAATTTCTCTGGACTCTAAGAAAGTTGAACATCTTTTCATAATTATATTGACTGTTTGAATCTGCTTTTCTGTGAATTGTTTGCTTATATTATTTTGCAATTATTTCTTTCACTTTTCTATTTGCCTGTTTGCATTGTTTAATTTCTTAGAGTTCTTTGTGTATTAGGGCTATTATGACTTTGTTTCTCAGAAAAATTCTTTCTCAGTGTATTGATAGTTTATTATGGTATCTGTGATACAAGTTTATAAATATTTTTGGGAGAAACAAACATATTTGTAGTTTCCTTCATAACTTCTGAATTTTTGTTTTCTTGTAAAATTATCTGTAAACCCAAGTTTATGTCCATATTTCCTTCAGCGTTTCTGGTAGCATTTTGTAAAAATTATTTTTTAGCAGTTGGATCTTTAATCCATCTGGACTATATTCATGTTTTTGATGTGAAATAGGAAGTGCAACTAATTATTTTAGCACCCTTAAAACTCCTTTTCCGACAATTTTTGGAATGTTGCCTTTGTTATATAATTGGTTCTCACATGCTTAAATCTTTTTGGTCTTCACAGTTCTGTTCCACTGTTTTATTTATTACTATCTACATTTAATGTACTTTATGCTCTGGACCCAGTCTGCTTTTTCAGTTCGATTTCTCACTACTTCCTTCCATATCTCCTGACCCAGAAACACAACTTTGTGCGTTCCCAGTCATATCTGTTAAAATGCTACTAATTCTTTGAGACCCATTCTAAATGCTTCCTCTTCAGTAAAGTCTTCCCTTATTTGTGCAGTCGGCTGGGATTTTTTTTCTTTTAAACATCAAAGTGCTTTGTGTATACTACTTGGATGTTTTGTAACATTTTACGATGGATTATAATCGCTAAATGTAGGATATTTTCCAATAATTTTCCTGACTGGAGCAATAGCAATATTCACTATTATAAACAATGTTATGATAAACACCCTGTTTATTTTTTAACACTTTTCTTAATTGTTTCTTAGGAATAAAATATAGACTTGAAATTGCTGTACTAGAGTTGACAATTTTTGCTTCAATATCCAGGAAAACTGAACCTTGCATTTTCAAATAACACTTACATTGGCCTGATATATCACTCTTTTAATGTGTACAAGAATGGATTTGATATATTTTTAAATTTAAGATTTTTGCATCTATATTCAAAGGTGAGATTGTCTGTACTCATTAGGTTTCTTGGTTTGCATGTGTGCATATTTGTTAGTGAGTTGGTGGTTGCTTTGTTTACAAGTTAGCATTGACAGATTTGGTATCATAGTGATGGGTGATAGCTTGGTAAACATGCCAGAACATTCCTATCTCCTATTCTGATAGCTTAAATAGTAGAGAAATTATATGTTCCTTAGAACACTGATAGGACTCACAAAAATTCACCTGCACCTGCCAACCATCAGCAGAGTTAGGTTTTTGAAAGTGTTTTCAATTTCTTCCATGTTTTCTTTAATTATTTGTATATAAATTTTTGCTTGTGTCAACTTTGGTGATTCATGTTTCCCTAGAAAGTCAAGTATTTCATCCATAATTACAATGTTTTAGCAGTGAGTTATATAAATGCCAATTGTTTAAAGGTTTAAAAAAATTCTTTCATCATAAGTGGTCACATGTTTTAGTAGTAGTTAAGCCTATATTCTACATCCAGACTTCCCAGGATAAATACAGCTCTGCAACTACAAGTTTTTTTTTTTTTTTAAATAGATCTTTACTGGAGTATAATTGCTTCACAATACTGTGTTAGTTTCTGTTGCACAACAAAGTGAATCAGCCATATGCATACTCATGTCCCCATATCCCTTCCCTCTTGAGCCTCCCTCCCATCCTCCCTATCCCAACCCCTACGTCATGGAAAAGCACCGAGCTGATATCCCTGTGCTATGCTGCTGCTTCCCAGTAGCTAACTATTTTACATTCGGTAGTGTTTATATGTTGATGCTACTCTCACTTCATCCCAGCTTCACCCTCCCACCCCATGTCATCAAGCCCATTCTCTATGTCTACCTCTTTATTCCTGGCCTGCAACTAGGTTCATCAGTACCATTTTTTTTTTTTGATTCCATATATGTGTGTTAGCATACAGTATTTGTTTTTCTCTTTCTGACTTACTTTACTCTGTATGACAGACTCTAGGTCCATCCACCTCACTACAAATTACTCAATTTCATTTCTTTTTACAGCTGAGTAATATTCCATTGTATATATGTGCCACATCTTCTTTATCCATTCATCTGTCAATGGACATTTAGGTTGGCTCCATGTCCTGGCTATTGTAAATAGTGTTGCAATGAACATTGTGGTGCATACCTCTTTTAGAATTATGGTTTTCTCAGGGTATATGCCAAGTAGTGGGATTTCTGGGTCATATGGTAGTTCTAGTTTTAGTTTTTTTAAGGAACCTCCATACTGTTTTCCATCATGGTTGTATCAATTTACATTCCCACCAACAGTGTAGGAGGGTTCCCTTTTCACCATTCCCTTTCCAGCATTTATTATTTCTAGCTTTTTTGATAATGGCCATTCTGACCAGTGTGAGGTGATACCTCATTGTAGTTTGATTTGCATGCAACTACAAGTTTTTTAATATCTAATTTCATTTCTTCAGTTACCCAAAATGTAAAATATGGTAGAAATAATAATACGTAGTTCAGAGGGTAATTATAAACATTTAATGATTTAAAGTACTACCTGGCACAGAGCAAGTAGGTGAAAAAAAAATGTTTGCAATAATATGGTGATAATATTTGTATCTTTTTTAAAAATTTGTATTTACAATTTTAATGGTTTGAGTATGTGCTTTCTCAATCTCCCCCTCCTCTTTTTAGCATTCTGTGTTGGTTAGGGTCACGATATACCAGGGAATACAATAAAATTCAAACACAAAGAATGCTATGTAACCTTAAGAAAGTTATCTAAGTTCTATGATCTGGTTTCCCCAACTGTAAAATGAGGGTATTTATTTGTTCTTTCAGAATGCAAATATCTTGAGGGCAGAGACATCATTTCTCTTGTTCAGCACTATGTCCACAGTGTCTCATAGAGTGCTGGGCACATAGTTGGTACTTAATAAATGTTTATGAAGTAAATGAATGAATAAGTTTCATAACATGACTTTGAGCATTAAGTGAGCTAAGTTCTTATAAACTGCTTAGCAAAATACATTGTAAGTAGTGAGTACCCAATAAATGTTACTGACAATGATCAGTTTTGTCAAATGTTTGTCTCTTTTACTGGTCTTTAAAAAAACATTTTGAATTTTTAAGTTTTTGGTGTGTGTTTTAGAGTTTCTATTTTTTATTTCCTTATTCTTGTCTCTTAATTAGCACATTTATTATTGTACTCTATTTTTTTTAGCTGGAGGTGTGATATAGTTATTTTTATGGTTAATAATAAAAGTATGACTGCTTTTACCTCTGATATCAGAGGTAACTACATGCCATATATTTTGACATGTAGAGATTGTGACTTGTAGTTTCTGCTTTTTGGAACTTGTTAAATTAAGCTTTGTAGCTAAATACAGAATGAATTATTGTGAAAGTTATATGTTCTTTGGAAAAAGAAGGTATATTTTATTTTTGATAAATATTTTAAAATTAGCTTTTAGATAGCTTTTGTTAATTGTTTAATTCAAATATTATTTATTGAACAATTTTCAATGAAGTTATTAGTACATGGAATTGAGTGGAAGCAAACAAGCCAGAAGCCAATTAGATTTTGAGATGACTTCATTGCCAAAGAAACCAAGTGTCTCAGTTTAAAGCAGCAACAAATCTTTGAGCATTTGAGCCTTAAAACAAAATTTAAGCTTCCAAATGTAGATCAACAGGAATTTGAGTTACAAAATCTGTACAGCCCCCAAGGAGGGTATACTCCTCAATACACATTTCAACTGTGGCCATGAAATAAAACAAAAAAGTTGTCAGAGAGGGAAGTCAAGATACCCTGGAGGATAGACAAGGTAATTTCTTACAAAGAGTAATATCAGTGTCTAATTAAGAACTCTCTCATTCCTCCCACACACACAAGAGAGAAAAGCTTTACAATGAATGATCTTACAGGAGAATTTCATATTTGTGATAGAGCAGTGAGTAGTTTGGAGCTCCTGTTCATCTCTTTTCTGAGTGGAATATTTTTTTTCTGTGGATAATGAACTTATCTTTTAAGTACATATGTTACAGAATCAAGATGATCCATATCTAGACCTGATGGAGATCTGGAAATCTTGGACTTGACTGGATGCAGAGGCCAGATGAGATTTGGTTTGTCTCCCTTGGGAAAAGGAACGAGTGCATTCAATGTGTTGGAAGAACCAAAATATTCTTCAGAAGAATAGATTAACTAAGTGTTCAACAACCACATTTTCCTTTTTCTCTGGACACATAATTACGCCTCATTTTTCCAGCATCCCTTAGGTAGGGGCATGGGATTGAGTTCTGGTCAATAGAATACGGAAAGAACAATGTACCAAACGTGATCCAGGAACGAAATTTCCACATGATCCTCCATTTTCAGTTTTCCTGGGTCTGCTGGATAGATGTTAATGTCAATGATAACTCTTGCAGAAATAGGTATATATAAAATGCTTTTATGTCTTTGTTGTAGGGAGGAATTAACTTTTAAAGCAATATATAAAACATTGTTACCCATAAAAATATTTATACATTTGACTGCGTTAATATTAACAATTTCTTTTTATTAAAAGAACACAACTGTGGAGGAGTTACTTGCCACACAAATAACTGACAAAGCCTACAGATTAAATAAAGAACTCTTACAAATGTATAAGAAAACAACTCATAAAAATGAGAAAAAGACAAAAGAAAAAAACATGAATTATCAAGAAACATATGACAGCACATTGAATCTCATTAATAATCAGGGAAATGCAAATTTAGATTACAATGAAATTTTATTTCATGCCTAACAGATTTGCAAAATGTAGTACTTTGAAAAACCTGGTAATTGTAGACATGGATGTCAATCAATAAGAAGTCTTATACACATGGTAGGGTTTTATATTTGTACAACAACTTTGGAAAACTATTGGAATCATCTTACAAGTGAGAATAATTACATATTCTATGATCTGGAAGATCACTAATGAGATGGAATGGAATTACTAATTACAATCCCCAGATAAACTCTTGCACACGTCCACAAAGAATAATGTACACTATTTTTTATAGTGTCATTTAAAAATAAACCTTTTTATAAGATATAATTTACCAAAAATAAAATAAATCTATTTAAATGTACAGTTTGAAGAGTCTTGACAAACGTACATGCCTATTCAACCATCACCTTAATTAGGTTAACAGGATGTAGAATATTTCTTTCACCCCCAGAAGTTTCCTTATGCCCCTTCCCTATCACCCTCACCCTTGTCCCAGGTGATCAATTATCTGACTTCCATAATTTAAGATTACTTTGTCTTTTTTAGTCTGTAACGTAAATTGAATTATACAGTCTGTACCCTTTTTAGTCTGGCTTTTTCTCTCAACATAAGATTTGTGAGATTAATCTATGTTGTTGTGCGGATCAATAGGTCATTTCTTTTAATGGTTGAGTAGTATTTTAATACATGGATAAGCCACAATTTGTTTACCCAGTCTTGACTATTGGACATTTGGGTTGTTTTCAGTTTTAAGTGATTATGAATAAAAACGCTTTGTACATTCATGTACAAGTTTTTGGTGGATACATTTTTATGTCTCTTGGGTAAGTAACTAGGAGTACAATTTCTATGTTATATGATAAGGTAAATGTTTAACTGTATAAAAAACTGCCAGACTATTTGCCATAATAACTATATAATTTTATACTTCCACCAGAAATGTATAAAATTTCCAGCTGTTTTACATCCTTGAAAAATACTAGGTATTGTCAATCTTTTAAATTTTATTCAATATGAATATCCACATGTTGCAGTACTATTTGCTCAAAATAGTACTCTTTCCCCATTGAATTACTTGGCATTTTTGTGACAAACTAATCTTATATGTGTGGGTCTATTTATGGACTCTCTTCTGTTCCCTTAATCTGTAAACCTGTCTTATGCCAGTTCCTCACTTTCCTGATTACTACTGCTTTTAGAGAAAATCTTGAAATCAAGTGTGTTAAGACTTTTATGTTCATTCTTTTTTTTACCAAATTATTATGGCTATTCTATATTCTTTGAATTTTAATGTAAATTTTAAAAGTAGCTTGCTAATTTAAGTTTCCTGGGATTTTGACTGAATTATGTTGAATTCATATGTCAGTTTGGGAAGACTGACATCTGAACACTACTGAGTGTTGTAATCCATAAACATGGTATATCTCTTCAGTTATTTAGATATTCTTTCATTTCTCTCAGCAATATTATGTGATTTCTCAGTGTACAAGTCATGTGTATATTTTGTATAGTTTATCCCTAAATATTAACTTTAGTACTTTTTGGTAGATTCTCAACAAAGTACACATACATATCTACAGCATCTGCAGAGACTGTTTTACTTCTTCCTTTCCTGTCTCTAAGACATTTTATTTCTTTTTATGGTTTATTTTACTATCTAGGATCCATTCCCATTAAATGTTGGACATAAGTAGTAAGAGAAAAAAAGAAAGGGGGATATTTTAGTTTTTACCATTTAGTATGATGTTGAATACATACATATATATATATATATATATATATATATATATATATATATATATATATATATATATTTAGATACCCTTTTTCTGGCTGAGGAATCTTCTCTTTAATTCTACATTGTTAAGCATTTCATTAAGTATGTTGAATTTTGTCATATGCTTTTTCTGCACTAACAAACATGAATGTAAGATTATTC
Source organism: Grampus griseus (assembly GCF_964374135.1). NCBI lineage: Eukaryota > Metazoa > Chordata > Mammalia > Artiodactyla > Delphinidae > Grampus > Grampus griseus. The sequence goes on from NC_139002.1 coordinate 33,951,732, forward strand.
TCTTTTGTTTTATTCATGTGACAAGTTGCATTAATTGATTTTTAAATTTATTTATTTATTTATTTATGGCTGCATTGGGTCTTCATTGCTGCGTGCAGGCTTTCTCTAGTTGTGGCGAGCAGGGGCTACTCGTCATTGTGATGCATGGGCTTCTCATTGCGGTGGCTCCTCTTGTTGCGGAGCACGGGCTCTAGGCACACGGGCTTCAGTAGTTGTGGCTCACGGGCTCTAGAGCACAGGCTGCTAGCTGTGGCACACAGGCTTAGTTGCTCCACGGCATGTGGGATCTTCCCAGACCAGGGCTCGAACCCATGTCCCCTACATTGGCAGGCGGATTCTTTACCACTGCACCACCAAAGAAGCTCACATTAATTGATTCTTAAAAGTTAAACCATTTCTGTATTCCTGAGGTAAACCTCACTTGGTCATGTGGTATCATTTCTTCCTTATGTGCCTGACAAAATACATCAGTGAAGCTATCCTATTCTAAAGTTTTTGCAGTGGGGAGGTTTTTAATTACAAATTCAATTTCATTAATAGATATGGGATAATTCAGTTTTTTCTATTTCTTCTTTTGCCAATTATGCAAATTATGTCCTTTAAGGAGTTTATTTAGTTTAATTGTAAAATTAAATGTTAAACATTCCCTTCCTGTCATTTAATGCTTTAGAGTAGAGATATAGTGAAGTTTCCTCTTTCCTACTTGATATTGATAATTTGAATTTTATCTCTTCTTTTTTATGTTTATCAATTATATTGATATTTCAATATATTGATATTTCATTTTTTCCCATTGTCTGTCCATATTCAATTTCATTGATATCTGCTATTTAATCTTTCTTTCCTTGTATTAACTTTGATTTTAAAGTGATTGACATTTCTAATTGTTTAAGGTGGAAGTTTAGACCATTGATTTTTAAATTTTCCCTTTTTTAAACATATAAATTTACACTTAAGCATTACCTTAACTATATCACACATTGTGTTTTCATTATTATTCAGTTCAAAATATTTCTAATTTCCCCCATGATTTCTTCTTTGACAATTTGGTTATTTAGTTGTGTTTTCTTGAATTTCCAAATATTTTAGTGACTTTTCAAGTATACTTTTGTTATAGATGTACAGTTTAATTTTGTTTCAGTTAAAGATTCCACATATACACGATATCATATGATATTTGTCTTTCTGTGTCTGATTTACTTCATTCAGTGTGACATGATATCATATGTGGAATCTAAAAAAAAAAGGGTGCAAATGAACTTATTTACAAAACAGAAGTATTGTCACAGATGTAGAAAACAAACTTATGGTTACCACAGGATAAGCAGGGGAAGGATAAATTGGGAGACTGGGGCTGACATAAACATACTACTATATACAAAGTAGATAACTAATAAGAACCTACTGTATAGCACAGGGAACTCTACTCAATACTCTGTAATAGCCTATGGGGAAAAGAATCTAAATAAAGAGTGTATATATGTAAACGTATAACTGATTCACTTTGCGGTACACCTGAAACTAACACAAAATTGTAAATCAATTATATTCCAATAAAATTTTTTTAAAAAAGAATATACTCTCTAAATTTTCAGTCCTGTAATAAGGAGTGATACTTCTTTTATGGCCTACCATATAGTTAATCTTTGTGAATGTTCCATGAGTAGATTTTTTAAGTGTGTTCTGTAGTTAGTGGCTGTAGTGTTCTTTAAATATAAGTTATGTCAAGTTGGTTAATAATTGTATTCAAGTCTTCCGTACTTTACTGATTTTCTGTCTTTTTGTTCTTGTAATTGATAAATTACTGGAGAAGAATGTTACTTTATTGATTTTCCATCCTGCTATTCTTGTAATTTATAAGTTACTAGAGAAGAGTGTTAAAATTTCCAATTATAATTGAGGATTTGTCAATTTCTTCTTTAATATCAAATTTTCCTTCTTATATTTTAAAGCTTTGTTATTAGGTGCATATACATTTTAGATTTCTAATATCATCTTGAGAAATTAATCTTTTATTATTATGAAGAGCCTATCTTCATATTAGGTAACATTCCTTGTGCTAAAGTATACTACCTGATATTAAGATAGTAACTTTAACTTTCTTATGAGTAATGTTTATATCTTTTTTATCCTCTTGCTTTCAACATATATACTCTTGATAGATGATAGATAGATAGATAGATAGATAGATAGATAGATAGATAGATAGATGATAGACATAAACACACATTTAAAATGGGATTCTTGCAGATAGTATATTATAGTATTATAGGGTCTTGCTTTTTCATCCAGTTTGACAATGTCCACCTTTGGTGTGTGTTAGTGAATTTACATTTAAAACAGCTATCTATGGTTGGGTTTGAAGTCTAGTTTTCTTTCTACTTCATCAGTTCTTTGTTCCTTTTTTGACCTCTTTCTTTTCCTTATTTTCCTTTAATTACTTATTATTATTTATTATTTCATTAAGCCTCTCTATTGATTCATTAGCTATAGCACTTTGTTCTTTTTATGTATGTATTGCTGTTCTAAAGCTTGGAATATGTATCTGACAATATTATGCTCACTTGTTTACCTTCCCATATTTTGTGCTATTTTTATCATATACGTTATTTCTACATACTTTATAAATCATCCACCACGTTGTTATTATTTTTACTTTAGAGAAAAAAGTAGAAATTAGAAATTTTAGAAATTAAAAAGAGGAAATATATTTTCTATTTACACACATTAAAAAAGAAAAAAAGTGATTTCTAGCTTTTCATTCATTTGTGGGGATTGGAGTTTCCAAATAATATTAGTTTTCCTTCAGCTTAAAAAAATGTTCTTTAGCATTTCTTATAATGCTGTCTACTACAACAAGTTATTCAGGATTTGTCTTTTTGTTTGTTTTGTTTTGTTTTTTCTTGACCATGGTTTTATTTTGCTTTCATGTTGGAAGAATATTTTCACTGGAAAAATAATTCTGGATAGACTATCTTTAAATTTTTTCTTTTAATAATTTTTTAGCAATTAGATTATGGTGTGCCTTATACTGCTTGCATTTCATTGAGCTTTGGATATTTGTGGAGTTATGTTTTTCAATAATGTGATAACTTTTGACAATAATCTTCAAATATTTTTATGCCTATCCCTATCTTCTGGGACTAAACTTCCATATATATTAGATAACTTAATGATTGCTCCATAGATCTCTTAGGCATAATTCAATATTTTTTCTCTATATATTTTATATAGTTTCAATTGTTCTATCTTCAAGTTCACTCATTTATTCTTCTGCAGTGTCTAACCTGATATTAAGCCAAACAAGTAAATTTTTTAATTTAGTCATTAATATATTTGTAAGAGCTGTTTTAAAATGTTCTTTGTAAATGTATAATACCTGATATTTCTCTGTGTTTTTTGACTGATTTTCTCCTGTTTATAGTTCATTTTTTTGCTTCTTCATATTTCTAGCAATATTTGTTACATCCTATACATTGTCAGGTACCTGATTTTTTAAATTTGTTCCTTAACAATTGGTAGATTTTGTTCTGACATGCAAACTTACTTGTAGCTCAGCTTAATCCTTATGAGGATTGTTTGTAATCTTTGTGAGGATGTGTTCAGAGTAGGCTTTACTTTAGGACTAGGTTAACCCTTGTCCTAAGGTCTGGTCTTTTTTAGGTTCTCTGGTGAATTAACCATTTGTTCATAAAATTTTATCACTTTGATTGGTTGGGGTTTTCATTTCTTTTGACTCTGTGCAATGTCCAGTATTTTTTCAGCTTCCTGGTGGTTTTTCTTCTCCAGTAATTTTTCTTAGGGTGTGAAGTTTCACTTTATACATACACTGCTTATTATTTGGTCAAGTACTCAATGATATCCCAATGTAGATTTGAACAAATCATCCTCTGTGTTGCTTTCCCTTTCTGTTATTCTGCCTTATAAATTTCAGTCACCTCAGCCTCTCTGCTACCCTTTCTCTGTCTTTTCAGCTCACTGAGACTGTTGTGCTCTTCTTGGGTTCTTCCTCCCTAGGTCAGTTTGTGGTAAATGCTTCCTGGCAGAAAGCTGGAATGATACACATTAGTTTTCTATTTATTAAACAAAGTAAATAAACTACACATACCCTCAACAAAGGTTGTGGAAACAAAAGGAAGACATGAATGATTATATATATTATAATATGAATTTAGCAATATTTTAAAATTAAGAAAAATTAAGAATATTTTGATATATATCCACATGTTATAAGATAATTTTGTTAAAGCTAATCACAAGGATGATAAACAAATACTTCAGGCTGTTGGTTCCTCATAGGGAAAGGCAGGTGAGATTGATGAAGACCACACAATGACTTTAAGATTATTGTTACTCTTGGTACTGTTTTGATTCTTATGTTCGTTGCAGGGTTCTTAAGAATTCTTTTATATTAAAGATATGTTATATTAAAATGTATAGATCAAAAGTGACTGATAATTTTATTTCTCACTCATGTATTCTCAGACATAATTGTCATCCTTTTCCAAATAAAAATGTGTTGGATAAATAAACCTACTTTAACATCTAATTTTCTTTTTCTATTCATTTTATTATCATCAGGTTCTATAATCACTATTTGCTTATGTGATGGCATTTCTAGTACAGCTCTTTTTTTTTTAATAATAGATGTATATCTAAAAGAATTTACATGAAGTCATTCATATTTTCCTACCAATCTATATAGTAATATAGAATTTCAAATCGATCTTGGAGGTCAATTCATTTCTGACGCTTTAAGTTTCTTCATCTCTACATTTACTACCAGTTATATAATCTACACATAAATAATTTAATGCAGTAGAGAAGTACCACTGAAAAGAAAGCTTGGTTCTTTCATATGAGAATATTCCCTTCTTGATATTATTTTCTTACATCAAGATTTCTATATTTCCTCCTCAGTAAAATACAAAATTACTGAACTAAACACTTATCTTGCATGACATATTTTTTCTGTCTCTAATCTTTACATCATTTCTAGCTTAGTTTGTGTTTGGGCCTTAATAAATGGAATTATAGCTGACCCTTAATTATTTATAGGTGACCCTTAATTATTTATAGCTGACCCTTAATTATCTAAGAACATACTACCTCAAATAGTAATGGCCAAAGTTAAAATTGCCATTCTCTACTTTCTTAAGTTTTTAATGCCTTAATTTTCAGTAGTATATTCATAGACTTTCTGACTCTTGTTTGAATCATTCTAGCTACTTTGTTTTGTAACAAAATCTTAATTCCTATGCAGCATCTCTTTCAATCTCCCAGGGAAAGAACTCAGCATTAATAGACAAAAAATGTGAGATGTAAGGCAAGGCTGTGGGATAGTGATGAGTAGTTTCACGTTATGAGATTGAAGGGGATGTGAGAAAACACTTCTGAAAGTAGGAAGAAAAAAATGCACTTTGATGGCATAAGAAGGAAGATCTAGGAAGGAAAAAATAAAGAGAACTTCAGTATTAAGAGTGATTATGGTCAAAGTTTCAAGAGTTTCAAGTGTGTTCATTAACTCCTTCAATAAATTTTTTCCTAGTTCTTACTGCATACCAGAACTATATTAGAAGTGAAGATTAATGAAATAACTGATAGAATGCATTAGGGAATTTCTAACAATTATAAAGGCCAAAAAATGAACTAAATGATTGAAATACAAAAGGAGATGGTGTTAAGAGAACATAGTCAAGAAGACTGTTTATATTAGACTGGAAAGTGAGGGAATGCAGTCCAGAAGAGATGAAACATGAGGTGAGATTTGAGGGTTAGGAAAATTTATCTAGGCAGCAAAAGTATGTTCCTGGCAGTGAAATCCATGTGCATAAACACAGAAAAGCAGGAGATAGCATGTCAGATTGATGGAACATCACATAATGTAATGTATGTTACACTGCATGATGTGTGCAGGAAAGTGCTGGTAAGTTTATGAAAAGTGCATGTTTTCCCTTCAAAAACAAAGATATATTCAATAAATTTTCAATGTTCTTTACTTCCTTTTTTACTTTCTTATATTCTCAAGATTAGTATTCTAAAATTTTTGCCTGCAAGTTGTTAGAAGCTTTGGAAAGTAAAAATTTCAAAAAGTATGCGTGGAGTGGCTCAAGACTTAATTGGAAAGATTTCTGTATGCAATGATATGCACAAGCTATTATTAAATGAAATAGTGATCCTGAGCCTAGTAGCAGTTCTAACTTTTTACAGGCATTTTGGACAGCTCATATTTATTTATGTTGTTCATGACACCTTAGGGAAAATAATTTTTGCTGTTTTCAAATGACTTCTTTATAATTAAGTATGTTTCATTCATTTTTCTTTGTAGGTACATAGGATTTTTTAAATATCTGAGAATATGGTAAAATTTGAATCTACTTAATATTATAATATTATTCAAAGAAAATTTATTTTCAATAATAACCTGAAGTGGGGTTTTTGCTTAAAAAGAGGACTTATTTTAGCTACACTAAGAAAATGAGTAGAAATGTCAGCTTTGATGGTAAGGCAGAGACAGTTATATTTTTCCTTGTTTTAGACTGTTGAACTTATATCTGTTCAACTATACATTTTATTTTCATGTAGAATAAGCAACGCAACTTAAAGAAGGTAAAGGAGCTTTTTCTTACTAATATTGTACTGAGAATGGCACTATTCATTTGGCTCAAAAATACCCCTGCTAACAACAGTAAAAGATTGTGAAGCTACATTGAAATTCTGACACATGCTTTTTGTTATGTGCTGTCAAAGTGACAAGATAAAAAGTGCCTCCAAATGTAGATCTAGAAAGTAAGGAAAGTGTTGGATGAACTTTAGCCATTGTTGAATTCATTAAAGATATTTTTTTAAAGATCATTTTTATACATATGATAAGGTAGTGTATGGAATCTGTCAAGGCAGAAGGAATACTTAGCTGTAAAGATTTAATGATTTCAAAGGAAAGTACTCCCCAACTGCAAATCACCATACATAGACAAACTGTAGGTATATCTAATGGAGCTTCCTATTTTCCTTGCATAAGTCACAAGTGAGATATGAATTTTACATCTGATTTGAAAATATACACAGTTATGGCTCCTTTGTGACTTGCACAGAAAAGAAGGAAACATTGTATAGCTTTGATAGAAACTGAAAAAACTAAGTTTTGTAACTTTTCTCTAAGAAAGCACATAAAAAGCCATCATAAAAAAAAAAAAGGTATTGAGCTAAAGTACTTTTTTCTTTTATGATCCTGTAACTCCAAAAAAAAAAAAAAATAAAGCTCAACTGCTAGTGTAGGTGATCACTACTAGCTACATAATATGCAAAATCTTTGAAGGCAGAAGTTTTCTATGTAAAAGTTCAGAAACTTTCAGCAACAGTGAGCATGATGCCCAGATCTTTCTTGAGAGGGTTTCACCTTTGAGGCAAGAAACAAGTGTCACAGTCACCAACAATTGGACTAGTTAGCATTTAAGGAGGATAAATTAATTGCATCTAACTTACGTATAAACTTTAGATCTGTCTGCTTTCTGATTCTTGACTAATGTATTGACTCATAGCCTTTTTCCGCTTAGGAACTGAGAGTCACAGTTCAGAATATGTCTATCTTAGGCAAGTAATCAAGTTTGGGTAAAGAATCTTGGTAGTCTCTGTGAGGTTATGGTCCGGCATGGTCTTTATATTGGGTTGGCCAAAAACTTCTTTTGGGTTTTTCCACAGATGTAATGGAAAAACCCGAACGAACTATTTGGCCAGCCCAACATTTTTATCATTGTTTTATAAAACTTACTACTTTTCTTTCCTTTAAAGAAAGTAATGTAACAGTGAATTCTGAGGTCAGTCCATGTCTCATATATTGGCAATTGGATGCCAGTATATGAGACATGGAGTTCTTTTCCACATGTAGTTCTTCCCAGGTGCTTCTTAGCCCCCAAATCAGAGGAGGCTCTTAAATTCAGCCAAATGAGGACTTGGAAGAATCACATGCTAAACTGTTTTTGCCAAGGAACAACAAGACTAGGTTTGTAGATAGCTGAAGGAAGTGTCTGGAATAATGATATATTTATTCATTCATTCATTAAAAAATTATATATGATGTATGTACTATGTGATATGTTGTAATAGATTTTATAATAGATATGGGGGCTTTAATGATAAACCTGATAGACATGGAACTTTCATACAATTAGTTAGGTAATGACTTTAAAGAATAATAGGCATGATTTTGATGAAGTACAGAGATAGGAACACCCAAGGCAGTGTGGTGGGAGATGGAGAATGTTTCCTTAAGCAAGTAACATTAAGTTCATTCTTGAAGGTGAGCAGGAGTTGTCCAGTTAGAGGCAAAAATTTTCAAGGAAGAGTTAGTAGCATGTGCTGCCTTGTAAGAGAAAATCATGTATTTAAGGAAATGAAAAATTCAGTATGTTTGGTGGTGACAGGCCTGAAGAGGTAGGCAGGAGTGAGCATGAAGTGCAATAAAAGTAATTTTAAAGAGCTTGGACTTTTCTTAATGGCTACTGAAAAGCTTTGAAGCATTTTAAGCAGATGTGTGATGTTCATATGTGAGTTTAGGACAGGGCTCTACAAACATTTTTTACAGCAAGATATAGTAAACATTTTAAGCTTGCAGACTAGATGGTCTCTGTTTTAAGTACTCAAGTCTGCCATTGTAGTGAGAAAGCAGACATGGCAATATATAAATGAATGGGTATGGCTGTGCTCCAATGAAACTTTGTTTATGAAGAAAGGCTATCAGTCATAGTTCATAGTTTACCAACTCTCTATTTAGGATATTATATTTGCAGCAAATAGAATGCATTGAGAATAAGTAAAATTAGAGGTAGGGAGAAAAATTAGGAGGCTGATGAAGATATCTATATGAAAGATGACTCTGGTCTAGACAAAGGTAATGGAGTAGAAATAAGAAATGGATATTTAAAATATTTAAGAGGTAGAAATAACAGAACTTGAGTACAATGAGAAAAAAGGTTGCAATGTTAGTCACTGGGTTTTTGGCTTATATAACTGGAGAACAAGAGACAATATTAATTGGGCTCTTGATATGGGCCAGACACTGTTCCAAGTACTTTGTCTTTGTACATATCAACTCACTGAATTCCTTCCTCCCTTCCCTCACATTAAGATGAGATCAATTTCCCTAACAAATTTTTAAGTGTTCAATAAGGTATCATATTGGATTATCAGTGCAATGTTGTGTACAGCAGATCTAGAACTTAATTGTTCTCCATAGATGAAACTTTATCATAGTGAATAACAACTCCCTGTTTTCCCTCTCCATTATCCCCTGCCAACCATCATTCTACTCTCTACTTCTATGTGTTTGATTATTTTATATACCTCATCTAAGTGGTTATCATGCAGTACTTCTCATTTTGTGACTGGATTTTTAATTTAGCATAATGTTCTCTAAGTTCATCCATATAACAGGATTTCCTTGATTTTTTAAGGCTGAATAAAATTCCATTTTATTGATATATAACGTTTTCTTTATGCATTAATTTATCAATGTACATTTAGATTGTTTACAAATCTTGGCTTTTGTAAATAATGCAGCAATGAATATGAAGTGCAAAAATCTCAAGATACTAATTTCATTTCTTTTGAGTAAATGCTGAGAAGTGGGATTGCTGGATTATATGGTAGTCACATTTTTAATTCTTTGAGGAACCTCCATAATATTTGCCATAGTGGCAGCATCATTTTACACTCCCACCATCAATGTCTAAAGGTTCCAATTTTTCCACATTTTTACCAATACTTGCTGTCTTTTGATTGTTTTGATAATAGCAATCCTAACAGGTATAAGGTGATATCTCATAGTAGCTTTGATTTGTATTTCCTGATGATTAGTGATATTGAACAACTTTTCATATAACTTTTAGCCATTTGTAAGTCTTCCTTGGAGAAATGTCTATTCAAGTTCTTTGTCCATATTTTAATCAGATTATCATTATTATTTTTTTATTTTTGCTATTGAGTTGGAGTCCCTTATATATTTTGATATTAACCTCTAATCAGATATACGGTTTGCAAACATTTTCTCCCACCCTGTAGATTGCATTTCATTCTGTTAATTGTTCCCTTTGCTGTGGAGAAGATGTTCAGATTGATATAGTCTCATTTGTTGATTTTTTGCTGTTATTATTTGTGTTTTTGGTGTCATATCCAAGAAATCATTGCCAGATCAATGTCATAAATTCTTCTCCAATGTATTCTAGGAGTCTCATAGTTTCAAGTTGTATGTTTAAGCTGTTGATCCATTTTGAGTTGATTTTTTTGTATAGTGTAAGATAGGGGTTGAATTTTATTCTTTTGCATGTAGATATCCAGTTTACCCAACATTTGTTGAAGAGACTCTCCTTTCTTCATTGTATGGTCTTGGCACTCTTGTCTGAGAGCAATTGATCATATTTGTGTGGGTGTATTTCTGGGCTTCCCATTCAGTTACATTAGTCTACATGTCTGTCTTTATGTCAATACCATACTGTTTAAATTATTGTAGCTTTGTTATATAGTTTGATATCAGGATGTGTGATGGTTCCAGCTTTGTTCTCCTTTCCCAAAAAAATTTTGTCTCTTTGAGGTCATTTGTGGTTCCATAAGAATTTTAAGATTTTTTATTTTTTTTAATTTCCAAATGCCATTGGAATTTTGTCACAGATTGCATTGAATCTGTAGAATGCTTTGAGAAGTATGGACATTTTAACAATATTATATCATTCAGTCTATAACATAAGATGTTTTTCTGATTATTTGTGTCTTCTTTATTGCCTCATCAGTGTTTTGTAATTTTCAGTGTATGTCTTTCACTTCCTCAATTAAGTTTATTCCCAAGCATTTTATTCTGTTTTATGCTGTTGCAAATGGGATTGTTTTCTTAATTTCTCCTTCAGATTGATGTTAGTGTACAGAAATGCAACTGATTTTTGTATGTTGTCTTGTATCTTGCAATTTTACTAAGTTAATTTATTAGTTCTAACAGTTTGTGTGTGTGTGTGTGTGTGTGTGTGTGTGTGTGTGTGTATGAATGTGTGTAGTTTTAAAAGTTTTCTATGTTAAGATCATGTTATCTGCAAACAGATAATTTTACTTCTTCCCATCTTACTTTGATGCCTTTTATTACTTTTTCTTGCCTAACTGATTTGGAACTCCCAGTACTATGTTGAATAGACATGTCAAGAGTGGGTATCCTTGCTTTGTTCCTGATTTTAGAGGAAAAATCTCTCAGGTTTTCAGCACTGAGTATAATGTTACCTGTGGGATTTTTATTATATGACCTTCATTATGTTAAGCTAATTTTCTCCTATTTTCAGTTTGTTGAGAGTATTTATTATGAAATGATGTAGAGTTTTGCCAAATATTTTTTTCTGCATCTAATGAGATGATCATGTGGCCGTTGTCCTCTCTGTTGAGGTAATGTGTCATAGTACTTGATTTTCACATATTGGACCATTGTTGAATCACAAGAATAAATCTCACATGGTTGAGGTGTGTAGTCCTTTTAATATACTGTTCAATTTTGTTTGCTAATAGTTTATTGATGACTTTTGCATCTATCTTCAGCAGGGATATTAGCCTGTAAGTTTTCTTTTCTTGCAGTGTCTTTGCCTTACTTTGGTATTAAGGTAGTCCTGGCCTCATAAAGTGAATTTGGAAGAGTTTCCTCCTGTTTAATTTTTGGAAAAGTTTGAGAAGGATTGGCATTAATTATTCATTAAGTGTAAAATTCACCACTGAAGCCATCTGGACATGGGCTCTTCTTTGTTTGGAAGCTATTGATTACTGATTCAAACTCCTTACTAACTGTAGATATGTTTAGATATTCTATGCCTTCGTGATTAGGTCTTGGTAGATTGTATGTTTCTAGACATTTATCCATTTATTCTATGCTATCTAATTTTTAGCATATAATTGTTCATATTAGTCTCTAATGATTGTTTTAATTTTAGTGGCATCAGTTATAATGTCTCCTCATTCATTTTCTGTTATTTTTGTGAATCTATTCTCTTCTCTTCTTAGTGAGCCTAGCTATTGTTTTGTCAATTTTGTTTATCCTTAAAAACAAACAAACAAAAAAAACCTTTAGTCTTGTTTATTTTTTCTATTTTTTTCTATTCACTATTTCATTTATATCTGCTCTAAGTTTATTTCCTTCCTTCTGTTAATCTTTTCTCTTAGTTTGCTCTCTTTTTCTAGTTCTTTGAAGTACAAAATTAGGTTGTTTATTTAGATGTTTATCACTATAAATTTTCCTTTTAGTACTACATTTGCTGTATCTTATACATTTCCATATGTTGTATTTTTGTTTTCATTTGTCTCAATATATTTTTTCAATTTTTTTTTCTGATTTTTTTCTTTGACTGTTTGGAGTGTGTTGGTTAATTCCCATATCTTTGTGAATTTTCCAGCTTTTCTTCTATTATTGATTTCTATTTTCATTCCATTATGGTAAGAAATAATACTTGGTATGATTTTAATCTTCTTAAATTTGTTAAGACTTGTTTTGTGGTATTACATGTTATCCCTCCTGCAGAATGTTCCATGTGTGCTTGATAAGAATGTATATTCAGGAGGAGTAAAGTCAGAAGCATGGAGGAGTGAAACACTCCCTTTGTCTCTCTCTATCTACAACCAGTAAAACATCCCCAAATCAACAAAGTTGCCTTAGGTAAAAGTGTAAAAGAGTAAGGTGATAAATAGACAGAATCAGATAATTGTCACTCTTTATCAGAATAGGTTTTAAACACTTTATTATAGCATAAAGGTTAAAGGGGAGAAAGTTAAAAAAAAAACAGCTATATCTACTAAAAGTTGGTAACAAGTTCACAACATACAAGGGAGAGTTAGAGACAAAAAAAAAAAAAAGAAAGAAGAAAACATATAAAAGGGGAAGAGGAAAAGGATGGAACCCATATATGTGAATGAAGATTAGAAGCTATCATCAGGAAAAAGGACTATTTTATCAATGAGAGGTTTTATAAAAACCTAATGGTAACCATAAAACATAAATCTAGAGCAGAAACACAAAACAGAAAAAAGACACAACTACAAAAAATGTCATAGAAAGCCACCAAACTAAAATGGCAGACAGACATACAAGAAAAAAGAGTGGAGATATACAGCAAGCAGAAAACAAATGGTAGTACTAAATCCTCATTTATCAATAATCATCCTAAATGTAAATGTTTGAATTCACCAATCAAAAAACAGGGTGGCTGGCCGGATTAAAAGCAAGACCCAATTATATGCTGCCTAGAGGAAACTCACCTCAGCTCTAAAGACAGAGGCTCAAAGTGAGGGGATGGAAGATGATATTCCAAGCAAATGGCAGCAAAAAGAAAGCAGGTGTAGTCATACTCATATTACACAAAATAGACGTCAAGCCAAAAAAGCTAAAAAGATGGACACTACATAGTGATAACAAAAAATATTATAAATAATAACTTAATAGAGTAAAGCCGCAGGGTACAAAATCAACATACAAAAATCTGCTGTGTTTCTATACACTAACAATGAGCTGGCAGAAACAGAAATTAAGACAACAATCCCATTTACATTCACAACATAAAGAATAAAATACTTAGGAATAATTTTAACCAAGGAGGCAAAAGACGTGTAGACTGAACTATAAAACACTGTTAAAGGATATTGAAGAAGACAAAAATAAATGGAAAGAAATTCCATGTTCATGAATTGGAAGAATTAAAATGTCCATATTACCTAAAATAATTTGCAGTTTCAATTTAATCCCTATCAAAATCCCATGGACATTTTTCACAGAAATAGAATGGAATTCATATGGAAACACAAAAGACACTGAATAGCAAAAGCAATCCTGAGAAAAAAGTATGAAGCCGGAGGTATCCCACTCCCTGATTGCAAACTACATAACAAAGGTATAGTAATCGAAACAGCATGGTACTGACTTAAAAACAGATACTTAGATCAATGAGACAGAATTAAGAGTCCATGAATAAACTGATATATATATGGACAACTGACTTATAACAAAGAAGTAAAGAACATAAATGGAGAGAGGATAGTCTTTTCAATAAATGGTGTTGGGCTCAGGTGAGCAGGTAACACATGGGAGTGCATACCAGGAGATAGGGACCATTGGAAACAATGTCAGAAGTTGCCTAACACAGGTCCTAATACATAGTCTATTTTGGGTTTGGTGCTGAGCAAAACTTTTGAGCAATTTAAGAAAAGACAAGGTGTAAAGAAGATAAACAAAATTGATAAACTTTAGCCAGACTCATCAAGAAAAACAAGGAGAGGACTCAAATCAATAAAATTAGAAATGAAAAAGGAGAAGTTATAATGGGCACCACAGAAATACAAAGCATCATAGGAGACTACTATAAGCAACTACATGCCAATAAAAGGGACAACCTGGAAGTAATGGACAAATTATTAGAAAGGTACAAGCTTCCAAGACTGAACCAGGAAGGAATCAAAAATATGAACAGATGAATTACAAGTAATGAAATTGAAACTGTGATTAAAAATCTCCCAAAAAACAAAAGTTCAGGACCAGACAGCTTCACAGGTGAATTCTATCAAACATTTAGAGAAGAGCTAACACCCATCCTTCTCAAACTCTGCAAAAAATTGCAGAGGAAGGAACATTCCCAAACTCATTCTAAGAGGCCACCATCACCAATACCAAAACCTTACAAAGATACTATGTAAAAAGAATATTACAGACCAATATCACTGATGAACACAGATGCAGAAATTCTCAACAAAATACTAGCAAACAGAATCCAACAACACAATAAAAGGATCATACACGATGCTTAAGTGGGATTTATCCCAGGATTCTTCAATATATGCAAATCAGTCAATGTCATACACCATATTAACAAATTGAAGAATGAAAACCATATGATCATCTCAATAGATGAAGAAAAAGATTTTGACAAAATTTAACACCAATTTATGATAAAAACTCTCAAGAATGTGGGCATAGAGAAACTATCTCAACATAATAAAGGCCATATATGATAAACCCACAGTCAACATCATTCTCAATGGTGAAAAACTGAAAGCATTTCCTCAAAGATCAGGAGCAAGACAAGGTTGTCCACTCTTGCCACTATTATTTGACATAGTCTTGGAAGTCCTAGACATGGCAATCAGAGAAGAAAAAGAAATAAAATGAATACAAACTGGAAAACAAGAAGTAAAACTGTCATTGTTTGCAGATGACATGATACTATACATAGAGAATCCTAAAGATGCCTCCAGAAAACTTCTAGAGCTAATCAATGAATTTGGTAAAGTTACAGAATACAAAATTAATGCACAGAAATCTCTTGCATTCTTATACACTAACAATGAAAGATCAGAAAGAGAAATTAAGGAAACAATCCCACTCACCACTGCAACAAAAAGAATAAAATACTTAGGAATAAACCTACCTAAGAAGGTAAAAGACCTGTTCTCAGAAAACTATAACACACTGACGAAAGAAATCAAAGAAGACACAGAGATGGAGAGATATATCATATTCTTGGATTGGAATAATCAATATTGTGAAAATGACTATACTACCCAAAGCAATCTACAGATTCAATGCAATCCCTAACAAATTACCAATGGCATTTTTTTACAGAACAAGAACAAAAAATCTTAAAAGTTGTATGGAGACACCAAAGACCCCGAATAGCCAAAGCAGACTTGAGGGAAAAAATGGAGCTGTAGAAATTAGAGTCCCTGACTTCAGACTATACTACAAAGCTACAGTAATCAAGACAATATGGTACTGACACAAAAACAGAAATATAGATCAATGGAACAGGATAGAAAGCTCAGAGATAAACCCATACACCTATGGTCACCTAATCTATGACAAAGGAGGCAAGGATATACAATGGAGAAAAGACAGTCTCTTCAATAAGTGGTGCTGGGAAAACTGGACAGCTACATCTAAAAGAATGAAATTAGAACACTCCTTACCACCATACACAAAAATAAACTCAAAATGGATTAAAGACCTAAATGTAAAACCGGACACTATAAAACTCTTAGAGAAAAAGTAAGAACACTCTTTGACATAAATCAAAGCAAGATCTTTATTGACCCACCTCCTAGAGTAATGGAAATAAACACAAAAATAAACAAATTGGACCTAATGAAATTTAAAACTTTTGCACAACAAAGGAAACTATAAACAAGACAAAATGACAACTCCCCAGAATGGGAGAAAATATCTGCAAATGAAGCAACTGACAAAGGATTAATCTTCAAAATATACAAACAGCTCAAGCAGCTCAATATTAAAAAAACAAACAACCCAATTCAAAAATGGGCAGAAGACCTAAATAGACATTTCTCCAAAGAAGACAGACAGATGGCCAAGAAGCACATGAAAAGCTGCTCAACATCACTAATTATTAGAGAAATGTAAATCCAAACTACAATGAGGTATCACCTCACACCAGCTAGAATGGGCATCATCAGAAAATGTACAAATAACAAATGCTGGAGAGGGTGTGGAGAAAAGGGAACCCTCTTGCACTGTTAGTGGGAATGTAAATTGATACAGCCACTACGGAGAATAGTATGGATATTCCTTAAAAATCTAAAAATAGAATTACCACATGACACAGCAATCCCACTACTGGGCATATACCCAGATAAAACCATAATTCAAAAAGACACATAAACCACAATGTTCATTGCAGCACTATTTACAATAGCCAGGTCATGGAAGCAACCTAAATGTCCATCAACAGATGAATGGATAAAGAAGATATGGTACATATATACAATGGAATATTACTCAGCCATAAAAAGGAATGAAATTGGGTCATTTGTAGAGATGTGGATGGACATAGAGACTGTGATACAGAGTGAAGTAAGTCAGAAAGAGAAAAACAAATATCATATATTAACACATATATGTGGAATCTAGAAATGCTACAGAAGAAGCATTTTCAAGGCAGAAATAGAGACACAGATGTAGAGAACAAACATATGGACACAAAGGCGGGAAAGCAGAGGAGGTGTGGTGGTGGTGGGATGAATTGGGAAATTGGGATTGACATATATTCACTAATACGTATAAAATACATAACTAATAAGAACCTGCTGTATTAAAAAAATAAAATAAAATTCCCCCCCAAAAAAAGAAAGAAAGAAAAGACAAGGTGCAATTCATGGGTGGTTTTCTCAGGATGCAAGGTGTTTTCCTGCCAGTGGTATGTGATGTGTATATTTAGCCATGAAGGGAGAAGCTGATGGTAGGCTGAATGTTTCACTTTCTCAATTCATATTTTAGAGAAATTTTCTTATCCACTGTTCTCCATGAGTCTTGGCTTTGCCTCTAGGGGGGTCTTCCTTGTCCATCGTTCTCCAAAAATACATATTAAGTGGGCATAAGGGATTGAAACTTGAAGAGGGAGGGTGCAGATTTCAAAGGTCATTTCCTCCTAGTATACATGGAGCTCCAGAGATGTTTTGGGGTTTGAAGAATTATAGGCTTTTTGACAAAAAACATGCTTGTAATTTCTTCAATAATAAAATTCTCTCAAAAAAATGATGTTGGGAAAACTGGACAGCCACATGTAAAAAAAAAATCTAGACCAGTATCTCACATCATACACAAAAAGAATTAAAAATGGATTAAGGACTTGAATGTGACCTGAAAGTATAATCTCCTAGAAGAAAACATAGGCAATATATTCTTTGTCTTTGGTCGTAGCATCTTTCTATATAGGTCTCCTAGGAAACTGGACTACATGAAACTAAAAGCTTCTGCACAGCAAAGAAAACTGTCAACAGAATGAAAAGAAAACCTATTAAATGGGAGAAATTTTGCACATCATGTATCTAATAAGGAGTTAATATCCAAAATATGTAAAAACTCATACAACTCAACAACAGCAAAGCAAACAATCCAATTTATAAATGAGCAGAGGAGCTGAAAAGACATTTTTCTAAAGAGGCCATACAGATGGCTATCAGGCACATAAAAAGATGTTCACCATCACTAATTATTAGGAAAATGCAAATGGAAACCACAGGAGATATCACCTCACGCCTGTTTGAATGGCCATTAGCAAAAATGCAAGAAATAATAAGCATTGGCAAGAATGTGGAGAAAAGGGAATCCTCATACACTATTGATGGGAATGTAAATTGGTGTAGCCACTGTGGAAAACAGTATGGAGACTCCTCAAAATAATTAAGACTAGAACTATCATATGATCCAGCTGTCTTACTTCTGGTTATTTATCCAAAATACAAAAACACTAATTCAAAAAATATATGCACCCCTATGTTCATTGCAGCATTATTTACAATAGCCACAAAATGGAAAAAAAAATTGCCCATCAATGGATGAATGGATAAAGATGTGGCATACATACATACACACACACAATGGAATATTTCTAAGGCAGAGAAAAGATAAAATTTTGCCATTTACAACAACATGGATGGCCTTGAGGGGATTATGCTAAGTGAAATAAGACAGAGAAAGACACACACCATATTATTTCACTTACACATGGAATATAAAAAACAAACAAACAAAAACCAAATAAATGAACAAACCAAACCAAACAAAAAAAAAACCACATAGATACAGAGAGTAAAGTAGTGGTTACCAGAGGAGAAGGGGGAGTGGAGAGGATGAAGTTGATAAAGACAATCTAGTGTATGGTAATGAATAAAAACTAAATTTTTGGTGGTGAGCACACTGTAGTGTATATAGAAGTAGAAGGTTGTATACATGAAACTTATATATGGTTAAAAACCAATGTTACCTCAATAAAAAATTAAAAAATATATTTTTTATTTGTCTCAGTGGCGGTAAAAGAATGTATTCTGCTGCTGTTGGGTAGAATGTTCCATATATGTCTGTTAGTTCCATTTGGAATAGCATTGTTCAAGTCTGCTGTTTCCTTGTTTATTTACATCTGTTTATATTGTGTTTATATTTTTTAGTCATAATTGTTTAAATCTTTTGTCTTTTAACTTTTATACTATGGTTAAAGAGATTTATCCACCATCACCTTTACAGTATTAAAGTATGCTGTACATGTCAATATATTTCCCTTTACCAACAAGTTTTATACTTTTATATCCTTTTGTATTGCTGTTTAGAATCCTTTAATTTGAATTTGTAGAACTTTCTTTAACACCTCTTCAGCGTTTAGCAGTTTTGCTGGATAAAGTATTCTTGCTTGGGTGTTATTTTCTTCCAGCACTTTGAATTTCATCCCATTGCATTTTGGCCTGTGATATTTCTGCTGAGAAATCTGCTTATAATCTATGGGGGTTCCCTTGTATATGACAAATCACTTTTCTCTTGCTGTTTTCTCTCTTGTCATTGACTTATGACAATTTCATTATGATATCTCTTGGCTTGGAATTTTGGGGGCCCATCTAATTTGCAGTCCACTGGGTTTCCTATATCTGGATGTCCATTTCTTTCTCAGATATAGCAAGTTTTTAGTCATTATTCATTTGAATAAATTTTCTGACCCCTTTTCTCTCTCCTCCTTCTCCCATAATATGTGTATTGGTTGGCTTTGTATTTCCTATATGTCACCTAAGCTTTATTCACTCCTTTTTATTCCTTTTCTTATTTGCTTCTTTGGATAATTTCCAATGACTTGTCTTAGAGTTCACTGATACGTTTTTTCTGTTTTATCTATTCTGATGTTGAAAGCCTTTAGTAAATTTTTCAGTTCAATTATTATATTCTTCAGCTCCATGATTGTTGTTACTCTCTTCATTGAAATTCTCACTTAGTTCATGCATTGTTCTCCTAACCTCACTAAGCATCTTTATGATTGTTATTTTCAGTTCTTGGTCAGTATATAGTATATCTTATTTTCATTAGAGTTCTAGAGATTTACCGTATTTCTTTGTTTGAAACATATTTTCTTGTTCCTTCATTTTTCTTGACTCTTTTTATTAGTGTCTGCACAGTAGACAAATTGGTCACCTCTCACAGTCTTCAAAGCCTAGACTTGTACAGGTGGCAAATCTCATGAATCAACCCAGCCAGAGATTTTAGGGACCCCTCAAACCTTAGTGATAGTTCAAAATTCTGTCTTTGTTTTCAGTAACCCACATGTATCTAGAGTTTTCTGGGTCTTGTCAATGCTCTGAGACAGGTGATACAGAAGTATCTTGGAAGCCCACAGAAAAATTAGAATCTTGCGTGCATGTTGCAATCCTTCCCTTCCTTCCCATGGGAGAAGCTGAGAAATAGGATTTTCCTCCCAATTGCATGGTGCTACATCAGGAGTAGGGTTTATGGAAAGAGAATATCATAAATATCCCTATTGTTTCAATGTGGCTCATTTTGTTCTTGCATGGGATTCAAAGGTCTCAATTAGTTTTTGGATTCTTCACAAATTGAATCATTCTATGTACTGTTGTTGAATCAATGTCTGGGGGAGGTGGATGAAGATCCAGTGTTTTTTATTCTGCCATATGCCTGCCATCACTATCCTGAATTTATTTTTATAACAACTATATGAAGTAAAAATTATCATTCTGTCTAGTTTACGTCTGAGGTACCGAGAAATTAAGGAACTTGAGAACAGAATGAATTCTTTTAAGAGGGGAGAAATAAGATCATATGTAAATGCACTTGAAAAAAAAGCCAGTATAAGGAAAGATATTGAAAATACTGGAAAGGTTAACAATCATGAGAATATACTAAGAGAGGAGACAGATAAATACAGTGGAGTAGGAGGACACGGATCTCACTTCCCCACACAAACACATCAAAAATAGATCTACATGTGGT
The DNA here is from genome assembly GCF_964374135.1 of Grampus griseus. Lineage (NCBI taxonomy): Eukaryota > Metazoa > Chordata > Mammalia > Artiodactyla > Delphinidae > Grampus > Grampus griseus. Next base: position 33,972,514 of record NC_139002.1, read on the forward strand.
GCAATTCTCACTGAAATCTAACTGAGGACTGGCAGAAAGACTTTTGTACAACCAAGGCTCTAAGAATGATCCCCATGGAATCATGTAGAAAGGGAAGAGAAGTGATCAGGTCTGGACCTGTGCCCCTAAGAAGGGACACAGAAGTGGAGGGGGATTACATGGGCAGAAATCCTCCCTGGGGTTTGAGCCACATATTGGGTACCTCAGCACTAGTGTCTGACATTGGGAAGATGAGACCCCACAGCTGGTTAGAAAACCAGTGGGTTAAAAAGAGGGCTCTAGGAAACGTAGACTCTGATAATGAAGGTCATGCACACACTTGCTTACTCCTGGAACAAGATGGAGAAATCATATTGAAACTGCAAGGGACGCTGGTCTGTTTCCTGTGACTGCTCTGGCACACTCCACAGCCTGAGTGGAGCACTGACTCTGGACACATTTGCTTTGTGAAGCAGCTCCACACTAGGGCGAAGGCTGCAGCAGCTGAGGGGACTGCTCAGTTGTGAAGGACGGAACATGACTGAACCCAGAATAGCATCTGAAAGGGGCAGGGACAGCCATTACAGCCACTTACAGAGGCAGTGCCTCAGAAGTGGTCCAGGACTCTGACTGGGGTCAGGACCACTACAGCCCATATGCAGACCAATGCCAAGCACTGGCTCCAGCCCCTCTTGCTTTAGCATCACTTCCCTCTCCACTGAAGGTGCCAGTTCTGGGAGTGGGAAGAACAGACACTTAGAGCAAATGGAGTAATCTAACCCTCAGGAGTTCTGCCCCAGCAAGTTGGGGCCTGCCTCTGTCTTCAATAAGTTGATGTTGGCCATTGAACAGAGGAGAAGCCCTTGCTCACACCTTGTTCTGACTCTAGCCCATCCATCTCCAGACCCATGTCCTACCAAGGTGATAGCTGCCAGCACACCCCAGAATGACGTGATTCATGCTCACATCAGATCTAGCTTTCCACTGGGCACACACAGACAGTACAGGGATGCTCCCATACAAGGACACCACTTCAAGACAAGAACTGATAACTGTTTCATCTAATTTCCCAGAGACAGAGAAAGTTAAGCAAAATGAGAAGACAGAGGAATTTGTTTCAACTGAAAGAACAAGAGAAAACCCCTGGAAAAACAACTAATAATACAGAAATAAATACTTTACTACATGAAGTGTTCAAAGCAGTTGTAATGAGAATGTTAACTGAATTAGAGAAAATAATAGATTTTATTCTTTGAACACAGTGAAAGTTTTAACAAGGACCTAGAAAAAATAAAAAAGAACTGGTCAGGGCTGAACAATGCAGTAACTGAAATGAAAAACATGCTAGAAGGAATCAACAGAAAACTAGGTGATACAGATTAATGCATAAGTGATCTGGAAGACAGAATGATGGAAATCACCCAATCAGAACAGCAAAAAGAAAAACAAATTTAGAAAGTGACAGCAGATTAAGGGATGTCTTGGACAGTATCAAGCATACCAGTGTTTTCATTATGAAATTTCAGAAGGAGAAGAGAGAGAGAAAACTGTCAAAAATATATTTGATGAGACTCTGGATGAAAACTTCCCAAACGTAAAGAAGGAAACAGATATCTAGGTACAAGAAACACAGAAAGTCTCAAGCAAGATGAATCCAAAGAGACCCATACCGAGGCATATCATAATAAAAATGGCAAAAGTTAAAGATAAAGAGAGAATTCTAAAGGCAGCAATAGAAAAAAATAAACCCACACAGTTATGGTCAACTAATCTATGATAAAAGAGGCAAGAATATACAACAGAGAAAAGATAGTTTCTTCAATAAGTGGTGCTGAGAAAACTGTACAGCTACATGCAAAGGAATGATATTAGAACATTTTCTCACACCATATAAAAAAATAAACTCAAAATGGATTACAGACCTAAATGTAAGACCTGGAACTGTAAAACCCCTAGAAGAGAACATAGGCAGGACACTCTTTGACATAAACTGTAGCAATATTTTTCTTTGGATATGTCTCCTAAGGCAAAGGAAATAAAAGCCGAAATAAACAAATGGGACCTAATTAAATGTAAGAGCTTTTGCACAGCAAAGGAAACCATTGACAAAATGAAATGACAGTCTACAAAATGGGAGAAAACATTAGCAAATAATATGACTGATGAGGGGTTAATATCCAAAATATATAAACAGCTCAAACTACTCAATATTAAAAAATCTAACAACTCTATTAAAAAGTGGGCAGAAGTCGTGAATACAGATTTTTCCAAAGAATATATATATATATATAAATGGACAACAGGCACATGGAAAGATGCTCAAAATCGCTAATCATCAGAGAAATGCAAATCAAAACCACAATGAGATACCATTTCACACCTGTCAGAATGACTATCATCAAAATACCTACAAAAACCAAATGTTGGCAAGAATGTGGAGATAAGGGAACCCTAGTACACTGTTGGTAAAAAATGTAAATTGGTGCAGCCACTATAGAAAACAGTATAAAGGTTCCTCAAAAAACTAAAAATAGAACTACCATATGATCCAGAATTTTTGCTCCTGAGTATATATCTGAGAAAATGAAAATGTTAATTTGAAAAGACACATGCAACCCAATGTTCATAGCAGCATTATTTACAATACCCAAGATATGGAAACAAGGTTAAGTGTCCATCAACAGTTAAAGAAGATGTGGTATATATATATATATATATATATATGAATATATATATATGTTCACACACACAGTGGAATATTAGTCATAAAAATCAATGAAATTCTGCCATTTGCAACATGAATGGACCTAGATTATATTATGCTAAGTGAAATAACTCAGGCAAAGACAAATACTGTATGTTATCGCTTATATGTGGGATCCAAAAAAACAAAACAAATAAATGAATGCAACAAAAAACAGAAAAAAATTCACAGATATAGAGAACAAACTAGTGGTTACCAGTGAGGAGAAAGAAGTGGGGAGGAGCAAGATAGGGGTAAGAGATTAAGAGATACAAAGTATTGTTTCAAATAAATAAGCAACAATGATACATTGTACAGGACAGGAAAATACAGCCATTATTTTATAATAATTTTAGCTTATAATCTATAAAAATATTAAATTACTCTACTATATACCTGAAACTAATACGATATTGCAAATATACCCTACTTTAATTAAAAAAAGAAGAGGGAATACGCTAAGGAAACAAAATGGGATAAAATGCAGAATGAAGGTAGATTTGCATTAGTGATAAAGATACCTTTTCGTGTTCTAAAATGATGTTAGGAAAAAGGACATGTAGGGTGTTGGAGGTTTGTAGGTGGGTAGCCAGGAATGAAGTAATTTTATTTGTCCAATAGTTTCAATTATTTCTGTAAAGTAGCATCTGACACAGCCTGCTGAAGCAGGAGATGAAGGTTTGAAGAGAGTAGTGAGTGTTAGAATTAGCCATTATGAAGACATAAGCAGGCTAGTGACAGCATCAAGAGCCTAAGTAAGATTAAGGATGATACCTTTATAGTGGGACCATTTTATAGAATTCTCTTCTTTCCTCAGTAGTGCTAAGCAGCTTGAGGAGAGGCACACAGACATTGGAGGATTAAATTCAGTAAGGATTTGAAGAGTTGGTATAATGAAAGAACACTGTGGCAAGAAATTTAAAGATATGAGACAGAGTGACTAAAGCAGGGGACCATATACTCTAGTTCATAAAACGTAAGAGATGAAGACAGAGGTCTTAATAAAAAGGAATAAATTAGAGATCATGGATAAGGTAATTTTGATGTGGTTGAAGACTGAATGGGCTTGCAAATAATGTAGTAAGATATTTGTAAAGATGGGAAGTCACAGTCAAAAAATGTTATAATTGATTTTACTATTTCAAGTGCAACATAATTCCACATATGGATATATTTTATATATATATATATGTATGTACATATATAAACAATAAACTTTGTCTCCTAGTTTATACTCTACCTTGCTCTCACCTTCATTTACTTATTTATTACTTTTTAAAGTTTTTTGGCCATGCCATGTGGGATCTTAGTTCCTCATCCAGGATCGAACTTGTGCCCCCTGCAGTGGAAGTATGGAGTCTTAACCACTGGACCACCAGGAAAGTCCTGAACTCTCACCTTCTACTGCAATTTTCTAGTTTCTGCCAGAAAACCTGATTTGTTTCCTAGAACCCCTCCCAAATTTGAGGTTTATGTTTATATATTGCAAAGCCTGCTTCTCTGGATTTATATTACAATGTACTGCCTTAAAAACTTTGTATGTGCTTTGTAGAAAGTGGATATGTTGGATTAAAATTTACATGGGGAAAGGGTCTGCTGTACAGAAAGACCACAGTTTGTGATCATCTGCTCTACATATTAATTTCCTACCTAAAATCTTTATCCTATTTTCATCTGCACAGAATTTTATAAAAGTATATAGCTTTTAAAAATATTGCAAAGCAATATGCATTTTATTAAAACAAAAGGTTGGATAAAATTTTAAGAACTGTGTTCTGTTATCAAAATAATGAAACTGCAGCTGGAAGTCGACCAAAAATTTCATTCATTAAAAATTCATATTTGTAGATTAATGTGAGAAATAAACATCATTCTTTCATATTGATTTTACCTATTCCTATACTCAAGGACTATGTAGGGATCATATGAAAAAATATTTCTCCTTTAGTAAAGGTATGTGTAAACTTCTTCCTCTTAAATGTGGGCAGGAATAAGAAAACATTCAGTACTTAAAAACAAACATTCAGAGACAGATTAATATCACCCTAAGTTTTCATGACAAATTCATGCAAGAATTCTACTTTGGTTCAATAGTGCTGGTATACATAGGCAGATAGTCCTTTCTTAATACTCTTTAAACTTTCGTTTTTGATAAACATATAATCATAATAAATCCATAGGATTAGACTTATCTTTGTGAAAGATTCCCAGTAATGGTTATTCCAAGTAGTACACTGCTTACAAAGAGGAAGCCTGAAGCTACTTAATATATTTTTCTTGCTAATTAACTTTACAATGCTATAAGAAACATTAATGCCTTTTTTCTCTAGAACATTTCAAGTTGTTTTTATTTAAAACCCTGCCATTTTGAGTTACTTCCAGTTTTCTCTAGTGTTAAGGTTAAAATTGAAGTTGATAATAATACTGAAAATAATCCATAGTAAAATAAAATATAATTCCTTAATATGTTAAAACTAAATCCACATTAATACAACTAAACTCCATAGCTGAAAAGTAGCATTTAGAACATTCAAATAGATAACCTGATTTGCTGTATCTGATGATATCACTACAGTAACATTTTCAGAATGACTGCCCTCTCAGAATCTTCATGGGACAAATATACCAAAATAAAGGTTTATCCTTACTCTCCTCCATCACCCAGGTTCCCAAAATATTTTTCAAGTTGAACTGAGTATATAGTTAGGTGCACCAGAACTTATGAAGTTCTGAAGTGTATAGTTCATATGTTGAAGTGTATAGTTCATATGTTCATGGTTGACGCTATAAATTCTGTCAGTAAAGGAGGAAAATAAAATCTCTGCTCTCTTGTGTATCTTTATATCAATAAGTTAGAGACAAATTAAAGTTGCTGCTAGGGGCCACAAGAGTTTTATGTAAAGCTAGTGTCTATACACTATGCAATGGAAAGTACTGTAGCTAATTTGTACTGGGATAGGAATTCTAGACCCAGCTTTGTGATTTCAAGGGAAACTCTTGCAGGTATTTAATTTCTATCTAAGCCTTAATTTGTGAAAAGATTGTGTTTGGGAAGCGTGGTTTTCCTGACTCTTGATTCATCTATGATTCTTGGACTATAAAACTATATAGCTATTACTAAATGACCTTTTACTTTGTTCTCAGATTTTTATTTGGTATGTAATTTAATTTCACAGAAGCCTAAGAAGTATGCTTTATTTTCTCTGTTTTACAGGTAAGTAAACTGAAAAAGACATTAAATAATCCTCTAGCTAGGAAAAAAAAAAGAAAGTTAACTCTGAAGCCATTATTCTCATTCATGTTCAATAAACATATTCATGAACATGACTCCTTTGGCTCTTTAGGGTACATAGTGAGAAGAGATGGAGAGAAATGGATAGAATATGTGGCATACTTGAGTATTTGTACACAGTAGATTATACAAATCTATGGCATAGCTTAATCTCTCAGGTGGTTAAGATGCTACGCTAGTGATATTCCATGCTAATGAGAAAGCTATGACTTTCATCTACATTTAATATAGTAAATTCTGTTCTCTACTACAGTTGAATTTTTTTACCATTAGGTGGTTACTGCAAAAGTATATCAAGCATGACAATTTGACTGTACTGGTAAAAATTAATTCTATCTATTTCTCCCTATCCTCATGTATACCATGAATCCAAAACGTAGCACACTATAGTTCCAAGTACAACCCAGAGCAGCTTATGAAGGTTAACATGTATTTAGTTTACATGTTAACTAGTATTCAGTTTATTTATGGAGCACAATGTTCTGAATGAATTTCCATTCAAATAAAGTACAGAACAAGCCTTAAGATTCTAACTTTTCAAATATAGGACATAAGCAGATATTGAGCAATTTATTAACAGACAATATTATTTTGCGAGAAAGATAGAATGAAAGTGCTGTGAAGATTTATTCTCAATTTTTACATGTTTAAAATTTATATTCTTTATTAAAGACATTTTTTAAACTGAATAAAGCCCACAAAAGCCAAGGGGGCACAAAAAGCCTATAAAACATTTCATATAAGGAGTAGATTACACCATAGTCTGTATCTTGCTATGGAAGAACAGAGGTTCAAATTTGCCCTTCAGTGTCATTTTTCTTGTGTTATATTTCTATCTGCGTTGCACTTGCACTTTTTATAATTGAATTACCCTACAGATTTTAGAGTCACTGAGGACCTTTTTAAGCAGAGAAGATTCTAGCCCATATTGTAATTAAAACTAGAATATAGGGCTTCCCTGGTGGCACAGTGGTTGAGAGTCCACCTGCCGATGCAGGGGACATGGGTTCGTGCCCCGGTCCGGGAAGATCCCACATGCCATGGAGTGGCTGGGCCCATGAGCCATGGCCTCTGAGCCTGCACGTCCGGAGCCTGTGCTCTGCAATAGGAGAGGTCACAACAGGGAGAGGCCCGTGTACCACAAAAATAAATTTAAAAAAAAACTAGAATATAACTCAAGCTATTTTGCTTAAACATTTTTTTCTGTATCCATATCATATGGATTTTATAGCAATAGTTATTAAGCCATTAAAATTAATGGTGGAGCAGTATTTATCATATATATATATATATATATATTCCTAAATACTTGACACTTGATATTTATATTTTGCAAATTTTGTGGCCTCTTGGAATTCTTTAAGATCTGTATGTCAAATTTGATGCTCAAATAATCATATAAAATATTTAAAATATTAACAGCAGCCAGTAAAATTTCACCCTTGACTTAACATGCAAAATCATCTCTAAAGAAATAGTCTTTAAACTCATGGGGAAAATAGAAGGGTTTTAACCTGAAAGAATATTTGGGAAAGACAAAACTGACAAAAAATTCCCAGTATTTTGTACGTATAGAAATGTTTTTGTAGATTCAGAATATCTTTAGATTACTAAGGCACATGTCAATGTATATTATAAGCAGAAAGCCAGAGAGTGGATTTTCTATGTTCTATTTTCATTTGAAACCATGAAAACCTGAATGGTAGTAGAGAGTGTGAGGTTTATAGAACACTGGCATTCCTAGTTTAAGAAAAACTTGAGAAATGGACTGTGTGTTGGATGGTATTTCAGAAAGAAGCAAAACATTAAACTACAGGCAAATGTTTCATGAAATAAACAATATTTCACAAATATTCCAGAGAACTAGGGTGAAAGAGGGAATTAACATGTAATTTACAAGCCTTTACTCTTGAGTCTCTCAGTGAAATCTAATAGCAGTTTTATGAGGCTGATATTTTTATTCCTACTATACAGATTTTGAATATGAGATTTGATATAGAAGATAACTCATCTGATGTCATATTGCTGGTAAATGATTGGGTCAATCGATATTTGAAATTAGGTATCTCAAACTACCAAGCCTTCGTTCTTGTCTTATCACTTGGCACTAAAAATACAACTTATTAAACTATAGAAAAGTTACAGGTTCCCATGAATTTAATCTGGCAGATTTCTTTTTGAGGATTATAGGGTTACATTATAAAATTACCTTTGCTTTGTGCTTCTCCTATTTCAAATTGTTTCTGAGGAGGGTTTAGTGAAAGAACCATTTTATTATCTTTCTACTACCAGAATTTATACAATACTTTTTGCTAATAAAGTCAGGTAAAATATGCTATATCCTACATGCTTTATTTCTGCCTTCTTGGTTAGATAAATATGGTTAGGGTGCCTTTACTTTTGACCTTCCAGTTACTCTTGCCAAAAAACTAAAAATGACTGAAAAGAAAACAGCTGAAAACTAGAAAAAATATAGGAGAACACCGATCTCAAAATTTTGGACCTCAGGCTGTGAAGGACAATGATCCCTGAAATAATTTAAATATGCATGTTGAGCCACACAACTGATTCAGTTTGCTCCCTGAACAAAGTTTCCAGGTAGCAGAGACTCAGGCAAAGACCAACTGTCTTCCTGAGTTGAAGAGACATATTTGGGAATCTAGGGAACTAAGGCAGCTAGAGTTCACAGTACTCAAAGGAAGAGAGTTGCAAAGAGAGAGAACATTAGAGATCTACAGATGATTCCCTTTGATTATTCAGTTTACAATGAATCAGCATATGCATTTGAGAAAAATACTTAAAGATGGCAAAGGACAACCTGAATGGACTGGAAGAAACAGTACTCAGAATTTGCCCAGGCCAGAAGTAGTTCCTACCCTAATAGCCTAAGTGGAGAATCTCAAAATTCAAGGGTCATTGTTTAGAGTACTAAGAAAAGTTTTGCCTCAGGGGTAGGGAAAAATTAAACCTCAACTAAATGGCACTCAGGTCTGGTCTAAAAAAGTGTAAAAGAAAAACTTGATCAGTTTTTTTTTTTCCAACTAACTTAACCACATCTCAGAACAAAGGTTAAGAATACAAAAATACCCAACATCCAACAATGTAAAGTTCAAATATCTGACATCAAATGAAAAAGTGCCAGGTGCGCAAAGAATCAGGAAAATATAACTCAAAATGAGGAGGAAAAATAAATCAATCAACTGAAACTCACACAAAAAAGACACATATGATAGAACTAATAGACAAGAACATTAAAAGAGCTATTGCAACTACATTACATATGTTCAAAAAACTAGAGGAAATATTTAACGTGTTACTTACAGAAAAATAAAGTCTTATGTACATACAAAGACTTGTAAACAAATGTTTATAGAAATTTTATTGGCAACAGTTAAAACTTGGAAGCAACCCAAATGTCCATCAATGGGTGAATATATGAACACATTATGGTATTGTCATTAAATGGAATACTACTTAGCAATATAAATGAATGAATTATTTACACATCTAACAACTTATATGAATCTCAAGATAATTACACCCATACCTCAGAGATATTGTGGGGTCAATTCCAGACTACCACAGTAAAACAAATATTACTATAAAGCCAGTCATGACATTTTTTTGGTTCCCCAGTGCATATAAAAGTTATGTTTGCAATATACTGTAGTTTATTAAGTGTGCAAGAACATTGTATCCAAAAAACAATGTACATACTTTAATTTAAAAAAACTTTATTGGTGAGAAGTAGCAAGAAGAACTACAATCCTGCAGCCTGTGGAACAAAAACCACATTCACAGAAAGATAGACAAGATGAAAAGGCAGAGGGCTATGTAACAGATGAAGGAACAAGATAAAACCCCAGAAAAAAAACTAAACGAAGTGGAGATAGGCAACCTTCCAGAAAATGATTTCAGAATAATGATAGTGAAGATGATCCAGACCTTGAAAAAAGAATGGAGGCAAAGATCAAGAAGATGCAAGAAATGTTTAACAAAGACCTAGAAAAATTAAAGAATAAACAAACAGAGATGAACAATACAATAACAAATGAAAACAACACTAGAAGGAATCAATAGCAGAATAACTGAGGCAGAAGAAAAGATAATAGACCTGGAAGACAGAATGGTGGAATTGACTACTGTGGAACAGAATACAGAAAAAAGAATGAAAAGAAATGAAGACAGCCTAAGAGACCTCTGGGACAACATTAAACGCAACAACATTCACATTATAGGGGTCCTAGAAGGAGAAGAGAGAAGAAAAGAACCAGAGAAAATATTTGAAGAGATTAAAATTGAAAACTTCCCTAACATGGGAAAGGAAGTAGCCACCCAAGTCTAGGAAGCACAGAGAGTCCCATACAGGAAAAACCCAAGGAGAACCACGCTGAGGCACACAGTAATCAAATTGGAAATATTAAAGACAAAGAAAAATTATTAAAAGCAGCAAGGGAAAAACAACAAATAACATACAAGGGAAATCCCATAAGTTTAACAGCTGATTTCTCAGCAGAAACTCTACAAGCCAGAAGGGAGTGGCATGATATACATAAAGTGATGAAAGAGAAGAAGCTACAACCAAGATTACCCTACCCAGCAAGGATCACATTCAGATTAGATGGAGAAATCAAAAGCATTACGGACAAGCAAAAGTTAAGAGAATACAGCACCACCAAACTGGCTCTACAACAAATGCTAAAGGAACTTCTCTGAGTGGGAAACACAAGAGAAGGAAAGGACCTACAAAACCAAACCCAAAACAATTAAGAAAATGGAAATAGGAACATACATAAGGATAATTACCTTAAATGTGAATGGATTAAATACTCCAACCAAAAGACACAGGCTTGCTCAATGGATACAAAATCAAGACTCATATATATGCTGTCTACAGGAGACCCACTTCAGACCTAGGGACACATTCAGACTGAAAGTGAGGATACGGAAAAAGATATTCCATGCAAATGGAAAACAAAAGAAAGCTGGAGTAGCAATATTTATATCAGAATAAATAGACTTTAAAATAAAGAATGTTGGGCTTCCCTGGTGGCGCAGTGGTTGAGAGTCCGCCTGCCGATGCAGGGGACACGGGTTCGTGCCCCGGTCCGGGAAGATCCCACATGCCGCGGAGCGGCTGGGCCCGTGAGCCATGGCCGCTGAGCCTGCGCGTCCGGAGCCTGTTGCTCCGCAATGGGAGAGGCCACAACAGTGAGAGGCCCGCGTACCGCAAAAAAATACACACACACAAAAAAATAAAATAAAGAATGTTACAAGAGACAAGGAAGGACACTACATAATGATCAAGGGATCAATCCAAGAAGAAGATATAACAATTACAAATATATATGTACCCAACATAGGAGCACCTCAATACACAAGGCAACTGCTAACAGCGATAAAAGAGGAAATTGACAGTAAAACAATAATAGTGGGGGACTTTAACACCTTGCTTACACCAATGGACAGATCATCCAAAATGAAAATAAATAGGAAACACAAGCTTTAAATGATACATTAAACAAGATGGACCTAATTGATATTTATAGGACATTCCATCCAAAAACAACAGAATACACATTTTTCTCAAGTGCTCATGGAAAATTCTCCAGGATAGATCATATCTTGGTCACAAATCAAGCCTTGGTAAATATAAGAAAATTGAAATCATATCAAATATCTTTTCTGACCACAACACTATGAGACTAGATATCAATTACAGGAAAAACTCTGTAAAAAATACAAACACATGGAGGCTAAACAATACACTACATAATGACGAAGTGATCACTGAAGAAATCAAAAAGGAAATCAAAAAATACCTAGAAACAAATGACAATGGAGACAAAACGACACAAAACCTATGGGATGCAGCAAAAGCAGTTCTAAGAGGGAAGTTTATAGCAATACAATCCTACCTTAAGAAACAGAAAACATCTCAAATAAACAACCTAACCTTGCACCTAAGGCAATTAGAGAAAGAAGAACACAAAACCCCAAAGTAAGCAGAAGGAAAGAAATCATAAAAATCAGATCAGAAATAAATGAAAAAGAAATGAAGGAAATGATAGCAAAGAGCAATAAAATTAAAAGGTGGTTCTTTGAGAAGATAAACAAAATGGATAAACCAGTAGCCACACTCATCAAGAAAAAAAGAGAGAAGACTCAAATCAATAGAATTAGAAGTGAAAAAGTAGAAGTAACAACTGATACTGCAGAAATACAAAAGATCATGAGAGATTACTACAAGCAACTCTATGCCAATAAAATGGACAACCTGGAAGAAATGGACAAATTCTTAGAAATGCACAACCTGCCAAGACTGAAACAGGAAGAAATAGAAACTATGAACAGACCAATCACAAGCACTGATATTGAAACTGTGATTAAAAATCTTCCAACAAACAAAAGCCCAGGACCAGATGGCTTCACAGGCGAATTCTATCAAACATTTAGAGAAGAGCTAACACCTATCCTTCAGAAACTCTTCCAAAATATAGCAGAGGGAGGAACACTCCCAAACTCCTTCTACGAGGCCACCATCACCTTGATACCAAAAGCAGACAAGGATGTCACAAAGAAAGAAAACTACAGGCCAATGTCACTGATGAACATAGATGCAAAAATCCTCAACAAAATAGTAGCAAACAGAATCCAACAGCACATTAAAAGGATCACACACCATGACCAAGTGGGGTTTATTCCAGGAATGCAAGGATTCTTCAATATACACAAATCAATCAGTGTGATACACCATATTAACAAACTGAAGGAGAAAAAACATATGATCATCTCAATAGATACAGAGAAAGCTTTAGACAAAATTCAACACCGATTTATGATAAAAACCCTGCAGAAAGTAGGCATAGAGGGAACTTTCCTCAACATAATAAAGGCCATATATGACAAGCCCACAGCCAACATCATCCTCAATGGTGAAAAACTGAAAGCATTTCCACTTAGATCAGGAACAAGACAAGGTTGCCCACTCTCACCACTCTAATCCAAATAGTTTTGGAAGTTTTAGCCACAGCAATCAGAGAAGAAAAGGAAATAAAAGGAATGCAAATTGGAAAAGAAGAAGTAAAGTCACTGTTTGCAGATGACATGATAGTATACATAGAGAATCCTAAAGATGCTACCAGAAAACTACTAGAGCTAATCAATGAACTTGGTAAAGTAGCAGGATACAAAATTAATGAACAGAAATCTCTGGCATTCCTATACACTAATGATGAAAAATCTGAAAGTGAAATCAAGAAAACACTCCCATTTACCATTGCAACAAAAAGAATAAAATATCTAGGAATAAACCTACCTAAGGAGACAGAAGACCTGTATGCAGAAAATTATAAGACACTGATGAAAGAAATTAAAGATGCTACAAATAGGTGGAGAGATATACCATGTTCTTGGACTGGAAGAATCAACATTGTGAAAATGACTCTACTACCCAAAGCAATCTACAGATTCAATGCAATCCCTATCAAACTTACACTGGCATTTTTCACAGAACTAGAACAAAAAATTTCACAATTTGTATGGAAACACAAAAGGCTCCGAATAGCCAAAGCAATCTTGAGAAGAAAAAACGGAGCTGGAGGAATCAGGCTCCCTGACTTCAGACTATACTACAAAGCTACAGTAATCAAGACAGTATGGTACTGAAACAAAAACAGAAATATAGATCAATGGAACAGGATAGAAAGCCCAGAGATAAACCCACGCACATATGGTCACCTTATCTTTGATAAAGGAGGCAGGAATGTACAGTGGATAAAGGACAGCCTCTTCAATAAGTGGTGCTGGGAAAACTCGACAGGTACATGTAAAAGTATGAGATTAGATTACTCCCTAACACCATACACAAAAATAAGCTCAAAATGGATTAAAGACCTAAATGTAAGGCCAGATACTATAAAACTCTTAGAGGAAAACATAGGCAGAACACTCTATGACATAAATCACAGCAAGATCCTTTTTGACCCACCTCCTAGAGAAACAGAAATAAAGACAAAACTAAACAAATGGGACCTAATGAAACTTCAAAGCTTTTGCACAGCAAAGGAAACCATAAACAAGACGAAAAGACAACCCTCAGAATGAGAGAAAATATTTGCAAGCGAAGCAACTGACAAAGGATTAATCTCCAAAATTCATAAGCAGCTCATGCAGCTCAATAACAAAAACACAAAGAATCCAATCCAAAAATGGGCAGAAGACCTAAATAGACATTTCTCCAAAGAAGATATACAGACTGCCAACAAACACATGAAAGAATGCTCAACATCATTAAACATTAGAGAAATGCAAATCAAAACTACAATGAGATATCATCTCACACCAGTCAGAATGGCCATCATCAAAAAATCTACAAACAATAAATGCTGGAGAGGGTGTGGAGAAAAGGGAACACTCTTGCACTGCTGGTGGGAATGTGAATTGTTACAGCCACTATGGAGAACAGTATGGATGTTCCTTAAAAAACTACAAATAGAGCTACCATATGACCCAGCAATCCCACTACTGGGCATATACCTTGAGAAAACCACAATTCAAAAAGAGTCATGTACCAAAATGTTCATTGCAGCTCTATTTACAGTAGCCCAGAGATGGAAACAACCTAAGTGTCCATCATCGGATGAATGGATAAAGAAGATGTGGCACATATATACAATGGAATATTACTCAGCCATAAAAAGAAATGAAATTGAGCTATTTGTAATGAGGTGGATAGACCTAGAGTCTGTCATACAGAGTGAAGTAAGTCAGAAAGAGAAAGACAAATACCATATGCTAACACATATATATGGAATTTAAGAAAAAAAATGTCATGAAGAACCTAGGGGTAAGACAGGAATAAAGACACAGACCTACTAGAGAATGGACTTGAGGATACGGGGAGGGGGAAGGGTAAGCTGTGACAAAGCGAGAGAGAGGCATGGATATATATATACACTACCAAATGTAAGGTAGATAGCTAGTGGGAAGCAACTGCATAGCACAAGGAGATCAGCTCGGTGTTTTGTGACCACCTGGATGGGGGGGATAGGGAGGGTGGGAGGGAGGGAGATGCAAGAGGGAAGAGATATGGGAACATATGTATATGTATAATTGATTCCCTTTGTTATAAAGCAGAAAATAACACACCATTGTAAAGCAATTATACTCTAATAAAGATGTAAAAAAAAAAAAGAAAGAAAATATATGAATATTTATCCTTTCCATTTTACTCTTTTAATCCGCAAATGAAAACAAAACAAGAACTTCATGGGGTAATCATCTTATGTATAATGTCTTTAGATATCATTCTTTATGTTTCTTCTATTTTCTGTTATTGTGACACAGACTCAGTAACAACCAGAGAGTTAAGAAATGATGAAGCAATGGGAAGAGGGTTTCTCATGGACTAGCTTCCTTTTTATTCAATCCCCTCTTTAAAAATCTGTTTGTATGTGGAATCTCATAGATGACATGATTGGAAGTAACTGATATTGTTGATGCTAGCATAACTCTTGTTGACTTAATAAGATAAAAATATGCAGTCAACAACCATTTTTCTAATAGCTTTGCAATGTTACAGGGGAGATATTCTGTTTATTAACTCAGATTTTTAAAATTAAATTTCATATAAGTGAAGGGAGAATATGCTATCATTCAGGTTCTGATTGACTTGATCACTAAGTTAAGACTTAACATATACCACTTTAGCCTTAGTTACCCTAATTTGGGGGTCCCCAACCCCCAGGCCATGGACAAGTACCAGTCTGTGGCCTGTTAGGAACCCGGCCACACAGTAGGAGGTGAGCTGCTAGTGAGCGAACAAAGCTTCATCTGTATTTACAGCCACCTCCCATCACTCACATTACTGCCTGAGCTCCACCTCCTCTCAGCATTATGGTGAATTGTATAATTATTTCATTATATATTACAATGTAATAATGATAGAAATAAAGTGCACAATAAATGTAATGTGTTTGAATCATCCTGAAACCATCCCCTGCCCCATCCATGAAAAAATTGTCTTCAACGAAACTGGTCCCTGGTGCCAAAAAGGTTGGGGACTGCTGCTCTAATTCATCACATCCAAGATACCTCTGATTGTAAGACACATCATTATTTTAAGAATAACTAAGAAAACATTGCCAATTAAACACAACACACCATCAATTGTAATATATATCTGGATTTCATAGATGTAAAATTATTTTTAAATGTGTACTTTGGAGCGTATATATCTATGCTTTCTTTCAATGCAATGTGGCTAAATGTAATGGGATTATATGAAGGTGGAGACAGGAAGATGTTCTTCCCCTTTGTTTCTGTGTAGGAATCCCTGTCGTGTGTTCTTTCAGAAATGTTGAGAAAGCTACATTTCTCTGCAGGGATGTGTAAAGCAAGTGACCTGATTTCATAATGTACCTTCCTTTGAAAAAAAATGGCCATAAATAAGACATTCTAAAAGTTGTAGCCAGATCCCCAAAAGAAAAGTAGGGAATAGAAGTGGTCAAAAGTACTTTTCATTTGCTTTTCTACTATGAAACAGCAGCTGACACAGGTCCCCTTTGAGTATCATTTTTGTGTCTATCGGCTATCAGTTAAAATTATTCTTCAGTCTACAAAATATTATTATAAAGATTTGACATGAAAACTATTCTGTACCACATAGCTACTAACAAAAACAGTGACAGGAACAGAAGGTAGGTGCTGCTATATTACATTACAAAAAAAATGAATAAAGAAAAATCATGATGACAGATGTTTAGTTTTCTTAACATTTTCTATCTTGAGATATTCTTTCTGTGGATTTAACCATTTATTCACATACAGATACATACATACCCACACTTACATATTTCACTTGTACAGCCAACGTAAATTGCTTAATTGCAGCAAATGCTACCATGTGCATGTGACTCTACCATTGAAGATCAAGTACACAGCCAGGGACAATGAATGCAAAAAGTACCAAACCAAAAGAGAATGAGGCCCTCTACTGTCATCTGAAATAGAAAATGCTTAGATATAATGGAGAATCAAAAATTATCTAAGGCAACAAAGCATGAGCTATAAGACAATTCAGAACCACTTTGATTATACATTATGCATGTAGATATATTTCATTTAATTGCATATTTTTAAGAATACTATTATATTCGCAGCATAGAAGTAAAGAATATGAAGTTGTAATGTTTTAACTTCACAGTAATTTTTTTTCCAGTAAATATTATTGCAAGGATAAATAAAAGTTTAGCTAATGTTACCTGTACAGTAAAGGCATAGGAGATGGCTTTGAAAAATACAGTTCAAGTAACAGCCTTTTCCCCGTGATTCACCCTCCCCACCTCATCTCAGTGGCACCTGTTTCCAAGTTTTATGATGCACTGAAACAGATATTCCAAAGACAGAGATGGAATTATGTCCCTGGTTACTCATTTGGTAAGAATATGAGAGTGAACAAATGAACTTTATATGTGGTCTTATGTGTCCTGGGTTTCACTGACATCAGAAATATAAGAGAACGTTTTCTACTCTATCAAATATCTGGCAAAAAGATTAAAGACATACAGATATGATGCATCATCTGAATCTCAGGATAAATTCTGAATTGAGAAGAAGAAGACATACATTAGAGTTGGTGAGATTAGGCATTCATTGAAATATTTCTGTCCAGACCCTGGAATATGATTTCTAAGCATGTGATTACTAAGGCAAAAATGTCTCCCTACAAACTCAAAGCAAACCACCAACTTAAATATGTAATGAATAAAAGGAAAACTGTGTTTTTGAGAATTGTTATACATAGTCATGAGGTTACATAATACTAAAAACCTTTGTATTGTAAAAACTTAGTATTAATTATTTTTGTAAATTGATAAATCATATTGGAAAAGTAGAAAATAACAATAATGATGATCATTATAGTAATAAATAAATAAAATTAGTTTTTCTTTAACACCACCCAGAGAAGAGATGTTTTTAATCTTGACAGGCGGTATATATACAGAAATATTTTGAGAAGAGAAGGGCAATACAACAACTTGCAATGACTTGATAGTTACAGCCCATAGGGAAGTCCACTCTCTTTGTTCTAGCTCTGTGCTCAGAAGCCACCTACTTTCTAATTACTCATGTTTTCTACTGAGGGCATTATTTATTTCTATAGACAACCAGTTCTGGTTACTAGCAAATTATCACAGATTTTTCTGATTTATCAGAGTGACTTTGGTAGGACAACTCTATCATGCTAGAACCCATATATCACTTGTAAAAAATATGTTTCTGATATTTATACATACAGGAAGAGACACTACTGTATGAGGCCCTACCATGGTGAAGCCATCTTATGAGGTGCAGGCTAATAGAGCCACTTTTAATTTTACAGTCTGAATACCTATGCATATGTGGTCTCAGGCTTAGAATTTTCTGATATATTAGTTTATTCTTGATTTCTCTTGATAATATATAAATACCTGTTGTATTAATGAATGATTTAATTCAATCCATGAATGTTCACTTTGCACCAACTAAGTGGGAATGAATTTAAGAGACATTTATGGTGATTAAACAGGTGAAGATGAAACGGAAGGAAGAGTGAAAGATATGACTTTATACTCTGAGTGGCTGTCTCACCTCCAGTGGCAGTAAAAACTCCTCTTGTAGGTAAATGAGGGGGTAGGGTGTGGGAGATGTATTTGAGTTGGAGTTCTAGGAATCCAGCCTGGACCCACCAGGGTCTCGTTTGTGGAACGAGACTCTTAAAAGTGGTATGTTTCTTATTGATTCATTGTACTATGAATAAAGCCTACTTGTCATATGTTTATTTTTGTCATATCGATATTGTTTGAGCTAGGGGAGTATCAAAACTTGTCCACTAGATAAAGGAATTTAGAATGTTAGGATGTTTTCATATATAATTTTTAGAATGATTTGATACTAAATTGGTAATTTAGGTACTAAACATTGGTAAAATGCATGTGATTAGTATTTTATACTTTTAAAATTTTATATTTTTCATTTCAGCAACTCTGAAAATTTGAATGTGTCATGATCAAGTATGACTTACTAATACAATACACCTTCCTTTACACTTTCCTCTCCCTAACTTTAATAGCCAAGTAACCTACCTCAAACCCTGGACATCATCATTGACCTCCCTCAAACCTAAAAATCTCTCAAGTACAATTCTTTTTTTATTTATTTTATTTTTTTTAAATTTATTTATTTTTGGCTGCGTTGGGTCTTCGTTGCTGCACACAGTCTTTCTCTAGTTGCAGCACATGGGCTTCTCATTGCGGTGGCTTCTCTTGTGGAGCATGGGCTCTAGGCGCATGGGCTTCAGTAGTTGCAGCATGCAGACTCAGTAGTTGTGGCTCATGGACTCTAGAGTGCAGGCCCAGTAGTTGTGGCACACGCACATAGCTGCTCCCCGGCATGTGGGATCTTCCCAGATCAGGGATCGAACTGGTGTCCCCTGCATTGGCAGGCAGATTCTTAACCACTGCACCACCAGGGAAGCCTCTACAATTCTTTTTCTCTATTTTATCTTCCTGAGGGAGATACTGATTCCTTATATCCTCTTTATGAATGTTAATGGCCAACCAATTTCTAATCCCTCAATCAACTTCCAGTGGAAGAGGTTATCCTATGAAACTCCAGGGAAATTCATCCAAAATAAAGCTGTTCGATGAGTCTAAAATAATCCAAGTAAAAAGCTCAGTCATTTTGGAATGATCTCTTGCTTTATGCTCTTCATGACTTATACTCTATACTAATATTCCTAATCACTGAGATACCTGAATGCATCTAGAAAAAGAGTTGCTATGATAAAAATGGAAATTACTCTCAGCAACTGAAAAGTGGTATGGTAAGTTGAGAGGAGCATTAGTTTTAAAATCAGAATACCTAGTTCTTCCTCTATAGCATGTTAGCTGTGAGGCCTGGTACAGGTATGCGGTTTTTTGGTAAGACAGATTAAGTGGTCCTAAGACAGCTCTGGAAAAGTTAGAAATATGATGCCTGTTACCTGTGACTCCAAATGTGAATAATAAATTGGTCTGGTGTCCCTAGAAATAGGTAACACTTCTGAGTGCAAAAGTAAATAAGTAAATAAAACACTCCCTTCCATACTTGGCACTATGGAAGAATGTTGAAAATATAAAGAGCATCAAATGATGAAGCAGCAGATAATTAGTCTGGCCAGCATGCCTACATGTCTTGGTCTAACCTTTCCCTGCAGAGTCTCATTTTCCCACCTACAAATTGATAACAGTCTATGTGATCTTTAAGGTTCTTTCAGCACCCATTTCCTTTGGGTACCATCTGAAATGAGGATGCATCCTTGGTTTCAACAATACTGAAGCAACCAGTAGCTCACAAGGGTAATTTTCTTGAATCCATAACGTACCACTTTCCTATGATATCTAAACATTTATTGATTCCTAGCCCCAGTGACTAACTCCTCTCCCCAGATCTTCCGTCAATCTAACGATTAAGTAATCTGATTTTGGTTTGATAGAAAAATACCCCACAACTCCAATTTATTTTTAATTCCTACAGCCCTTAGTGACTGGCAGTTCCAAATAAACAGTATTAATAAATCATCAGTCTGTAACTAAAGAGCCGGTTCTTTGAGGAACCTTTGCCAATTGCAGACTGTGGGAAGTCTCAGGGGAATATTTGTCATTCTCACAGTTACAATGGGCCATAAGAGCAGCCATATGAAACAGCTTGGCTAAGGACCAAGGAAAATGAAACATAAACTACATCAAAAATGACTTTATGAATTGATAACTGGTGCTTTTTATTTGCAATAAACATATAAAAAGAGAAAAAAATTACTTAATGTCCTGGTTCCCTAATAGGCGTTTGATGGAGTGTAACAAAAGATGATTTGTTAATGTTATCTGAAAGAGAGATAAGCAGGAACTAAAAAGGGCAGGAAATTGAATGTGTTCTTCCCTCCCACCTCACCACCAGGTTTCAGATGAGTCTGGAAAGGTCATTCACATAATTATTACAGTAACTTGTTCAAGGCCTTTTGAGCACAGCTGATCTGATTTTGTGTTAATGGCTGCAAAAGCAAGATAAGGAACAGGTAAAGTAAAGGAAAAAAATCTGCCTGTAAGATTGTCATAGTAGATAAACTGATGTTGTTTTATAGCATATGGCTTTTTTATTACAGAACAACCCGAAGTTTGCCCTTGTGTAAGGGGTCATTTAAGCATCAGTGACAAAATTTTACTTCTTTGTTGTTGGTGGCCATGTGACGTATCTAGTGATCTTTCTGGGGTCTGCAAAAGGTCATATGGTGAAATGAAACCTGCCAGAAAACTGTAGCTAATATAAAGTGGTCTGAATTTTCAGGGCCAAGACATGTGAAAGGCATCTGGAGACTTCTGTCTGACCAAACCAAGGCAATAATATACATCCTGTTACAAATAATTGACCATATTTCTCATATCTGAATTCAATTCAGTAAACATATTCAATACTTGCTGCATATAAGAATACTCTAGGGATCCAAAAATTTAGCACAGTAGACAGATACACACAGCTGGTCCAGTGGGGCAGGCTAACTAGTGAAATATGTGTGCTCATATGGTTCCAAAGAAAAGATATTGAATCTCGAGTAAAACAGGTGGGAATTAATAGAGAAGTGGCATTTGACCTAAACCTAAACCCTGAAGACTGAACAAGGATTGTGAGGGCAGGGTATTTTAGACTGAAGTATCCGAGTTGCAGGCCCACATAGGCAGGAAAGCATGTGGGCATAAGACGCAGGAAAGCATGTGGGCATAAGATACAGGAAGGGGTGTCTGTGGTTGATTAAAAGATGAGTTTGAGGGGCTTCCCTGGTGACGCAGTGGTTGAGAGTCCGCCTGCCAATGCAGGGGACACGGGTTCGTGCCCTGGTCTGGGAAGATCCAACATGCCATGGAGTAGCTAGGCCTGTGAGCCATGGTCACTGAGCCTGCGCATCCTGAGCCTGTGCTCCGCAACGGGAGAGGGAGAGGCCACAACAGTGAGAGGCCCGCGTACCGCAAAAAAAAAAAAAAAAAGATGAGTTTGAAAATGTAAAGTGGAACTTGTGCTGGTTATTAAATTACCATCTCTCAGCTTCACTCTTCTTACTCTGCTTTGTGATACAAGGGCTAGGATTCTGGAAACCACATTTCTGCCCTGCCAAGAGGGGGGCACTGGAGAGAGGCTGCAAGGATAGAGGAGGGAGAAGGGACGTACTCATTGTTGCTCACTGTCTGCTTGAGAGTCCTGTGAATGGCATCTCAGTGGGGCATTCTTCCCAAAGCAGCAAAGGAACCAATTTGAGTTTTTCCAACACTTGTAGTTTGAGCTGCATCACACCGCCACCTTGGAAAACTTAGCACCAGCCAGCTGGCTGGTGCTCACTCCTCAGAGGTCTGAGTCCCAGAGGAGTGCCTCCAAACTTCTAAATTTTAATGATTCCAAGTCTTCCTTTTTTTCCTTCTGCCTAAGAGATGGTAGCTACTTCTTGCACTTTTTAACTCTCCATATTTTAAAGTTCTTGTTTTGCTCTGTGTGACCTTGCTAACAATTTATATAGACTATTCTTAAACACCGAGTACCACCAGTTGAAAACATCACCAACTTTCTGGTTTTTCTTATTTACTGCATTTCTTTTTTAAAAAAATGTTTTATTTTATATTGGAGTTTAGTTGATTTACAATGTTGTGTTAGTTTCAGGTGTACAGCAAAGTGATTCAGTTATATATATACATATATCTATTCTTTATCAGATTCTTTTCTCATATAGGTTATTACAGAATATTGAGTAGAGTTCCCTGTGCTATACAGTAGGTCCTTGTTGATTATCTATTTTATATATAGTAGTGTGTATATGTTAATCCCAAACTCCTAATTTATCCCTCCCCCCAACTTTCCCCTTTAGTAACTCTAAGTTTATTTTCTAAGTCTGTGGATCTGTTTCTGTTTTGTAAATAAGTTCATTTGTATCACTTTTTTAGATTCCACATATAAGTAATATCATAGGGTATTTGTCTTTCTCTGTCTGACTTACTTCAGTTAGTATGATAATCTCTAGGCATACCACATTCAGAGAGAGCCACTGAAATGAAATATTTATTAGGGTCCTAAGAGATTCCTTACTTGCATTGTCCTTCGACCTCTTACCTCTCATTTCCTTTCAAGAATTTTGTGTCCAGTGTTTAAAAGCCAACCTGGGAAATATCAAAGACACACTTTCTTCCCAAACTAAAGTCACTGAGCTGAATGTTAAATAAAAAAAGGCAACACTCTTCCTTTCTGTTTCCTGCACATACCACCAACCACTTTAAAACGTTGCATAATAATGTAGTTGCAAAAAGGCAGCTAATTAAGTCTGCCTGACTCTAGCCTTCTACTCTTAATATTCAGCCCCAGTGGGTGGATGAGTGGCCAGCAAAAGAGAATGTTTAAAATGTTCATTTCCAACCTGACCCAGATCATTTCTCTCCTTTCAGAAAACATTACATCTAAATTATTAGAAGACAAATGGATCTTACTATATTATTACAGCAGTGTGGGGAGAAAAGCTTCTACTGCCTCTGTGGATAACCCATTTTCCCTCTAACAACTTTTTTCGAGAACTTCTACATTAAACCCAATCTAATTCTGCTAGTTTAATCCCATAACATTGGAATTTCACCCTCTTCCCACTTTGTTGAAACTGGAGAACAGCTTGTGGGTGATCTCTTGATAATAATATTTTATATGTCTAAAACAGCCTTTTCTTCCAAAGTAATTAATCCACCTCCCCTTTTTTACACTTTGCTGTATGTCCCTTGCCTTTACACACCTTTGTTTCCTGATGGATCCTCGTTAAGCATTTCCCATTTTTCTGGGGAAATTATACTAGGTTGGCCAAAGAGTTCATTCAGTTTTTTCTGTAAGATGGCACTAGTAGCACTTAGTTGTCTTTAACTTCATTTGAAACAATTTTGTTAGATTGTATTGACAGCTATTATATCAGCATGCATTTAAAAAAAAAAACATCAAAATTGGTGAATTTTAATATTGAAGATCGAAGAAAAAAGCAACATTTTAGGCATATTATGCTTCATTGTTTAAAGAAAGGTAAAAATGCAACTGAAAAGCAAAAATAAAAAATGTGCAGTGTATGCAGAAGGTGATGTGACTGATCGAACGTGTCAAAAGTGCTTTGCAAAGTTTTGTGCTGGAGATTTCTCGCTGGAGGATGCTCCACGGTCGGGTAGACAAGTTGAAGTTGATAGTGATCAAATTGAGACATTAATTGAGAACAATCAACATTATACCAATCAAACATTGAAAATCATTTGCACCATCCTGGTTACTTTAATTGCTTTGATGCTTGTGTTCCATATAAGTCAAGCAAAAAAACTTTCTTGATGGTATCTCCACATGTGATTTTCTACTTAAATGTAATGAAAACGCTTCGTTTTTAAAACAAATTGTGACGGGCGATGAAAAGTGGATACTGTACAATAATGCAGAATGGAAGAGATCGTGGTGCAAGTGAAATGCACCACCACCAACCACACCAAAAGCTGGTCTTCATTCCAAAGAAGGTGATGTTGTGTATATGGTGGAATTGGAAGGAAATCCTCTGTTATGAGCTCTGTCTGGAAAACCAAATAATTAATTTAATTCCAACAAATACTGCTCCCAATTAGACCAACTGAAAGCAGCCCTTGATGAAAAGTGTCCGGAATTAGTCAACAGAAAACCCATAATCTTCCATCAGGATAACGCGAGACCATATGTTTATTTGATGACCAGGCAAAAACTGTTATAGCTTGGCTAGGAAGTTCTGATTCATCCACCGTATTCACCAGACATTGCAGCTTCGGATTTCCATTTATTTCGGTCCTTAAAAAATTCTCTTCCAGGGAAATTTCAATTCCCTGGAAGACTGTAAAAGGCACCTGGAAGAGTTCTTTGCTCAAAAAGGTAAAAAGTTTTGGGAAGGTGGTATTATGAAATTGCCTGAAAAATGGCAGAAGGTAGTGGAACAAAAGGGTGAATATTGTGTTCAACAAAGTTCTTGGTAAAAATGAAAAATGTGTCTTTTATTTTTACTTAAAAACCGAAGACATTTTTTGGCCAACCTATACCTTTGCAGAATTGACCGATACTAAACATAGCATGTGACAGTCACTTTATGCATTCTTTCTGTACTCAGTGTTGTGTAATTCTATTTCCTGAGAGATTTCTCAGGGTGTAACCAGCACACTCCTGTTGTATTCTTCTGCAGTAGCTTAAAGAGAAACCATTTGAGTTTTTCTAAATTCAGATTTAATTTAGAGAGATTTATTTAGAAGAAAACTTTCAGCTTACAACTTTCCTGTTGACTTTTTATTTAACTTCAAATTTGGCAGGTTGCTGAACTTGTGTGATATTAAGACATAGTAAAATTTAATAACCTAAAATCACTTGCCTTCTGTTATTTTCCTTTAAGAATACAGAAAAAAATATCCATTCATATATTTTTAAATTATCTGTGAAACTATGACTGCATTAATTTACATCCTTTAAGTTACAAGAACTGAATGCCTTTAGGGACAGATTATATACAGAGGTAAATGTACTTTTCAAAAGGAGTAAAAAAAACAAACAAACATTTTGTGAGCAATGGAAGTATATTTTGACATGTGAAAATAAAGGCTATTATTTATTATCTGTTAATAAAGTGTTGATTGGATTAAGTAGACACAGTATTCTCTGAGTTCATTTATTCCTTCAACAAATATTTCCTGAGTGCTCTGTGCCAAGCACTGTGGTAGGCAATAGGAACATACAAGTAAAGAATGCAGTCATGACTCCTGCCCTCATGGAGCTTAAAACTTAACAATGGTGACTTGCTGGTTATTCTGTTTGCCTCCCTTGCCTGTCACGCTCCTCTTCCCCCAGACTCTCTGTCTTCTTTTCTGTACTGCCAACTGCATTCTCTGGGCTTGCAAGCTGGCTTCTGGTTGCCTTTAGCCATGAGAACCACCAGAGGCGATCAGAAGGCATGGGGAAAAAGTCAGGATATGAATTTCAATTTATGCCTTTACTAAACTCTTTTGAGCCATCGGAGTCTTTCCAACTGGATTCCTGACTGATACAGTGAATATATAAAATATATATTTTTTTAATTTTATGTAGAGAAACACATATGTAAATATTTTAGAACTGTCTTAAGGGCTATGAAGAAACAAATACAAGTATTGAGATACAGTGTAATGGGTGTGAATTAAACAAAGTATTACAGATGAACTCTTAGAGGGTGATATTTAAGTTGAGGCCAGAGAATAAGTGGGAGCCAGCATAGAAAGAATGGGAAAGATGGTCCTGATGGAGGAAACAGCAAGTGCAAGGCCCATAAGATAGAAAAGAGCTTGACGTGCTCTGTGCCAGAATTTGGTTATGATATTCTATGAGGAACATTCGGTTAAACCATTCCATGTGGACAGACTGAGGGGACAAATCAGCTTGAGTGGCAAGGTGTGGATCAATATCTAGTGACAGATACTGAAGATTATGGACAGACAAATGTCTGCCAGAGAACCATGTACTTGTTAAAGTGGAAAGCAGCTCAGGTGAGCTGTGGGAATGAAGCAGATGCTCAGGTATTTATTTGAAATTGTGACCATGTTGGGATGCAATGATGATCTACTCCACATGATAAAGTGCTGTAAAGAAATTAACACATATAAAGATGTTATTTCTTTGATCTTATTTACTTTCATCAGAGTGGTAAGTTAGCCTTTAGGTACAGATAAATCTCTTCGTAACATGATTTTTTTTTCATAATTGTGACACTTCACATAAAGAATATCAAATGGGCAGCAGAGACCTTCTTGAGAGGCTGTGTGTTTTGTTCATCTTCCTATTTATTTATTTATTTTCATGAAGGGAGAGGGAGTAGCAAAGAAGGAGTGGAGAAGTTGAAAAAAATAAAGTATTAAAAGAACTTAATTTGACAGTTGGATCCTACCTAGAATGAAAGGGACTTTAAGGATCAATTTAGTAAGCATATTTCAAGACTTACAAAAGCAAACACATCAAACTTATTAAATAAGCCCGCCTGGGGAAATTTTGCATATTGTTTTTTCTCCATGAATCTAGTTCTCTAATTTGTTTTATAGTATGCCCTCCTTTTGTTTGCGACTTTAGTGCAAATTCCGGCATTTAAGAATTATTTAACTGTAGGATATACTAAAACCTTTGACATCAAGCCAAATAATTATTTTTGCATTTTTCAGAATTGATCAGTTCACTTGGGACTTTTCAGGCATACTTGGTACCACAACATGGGCAAATGGTGAAAAACATTTCTTTTAAGATATTATTTAATCTCGTGCATTTATCTAATATATATGAGTCTGGAAATCTTCCTCAGATATCTGCCAAATAACTCCTGGATGAATTTTAAATTATTGAAATATGTTTCTACTTATAGGCATCTTTTGTTGGACCACTCAACACTTTTAATAGACCAGACAACAATTTATTTTGTTTTTAGTTTATTATGATCTTGCTCCTACTCAGATTTAAACAGAATTGCACATATATTATTTCAATCAATCCTAATATTAGAAAACATGGTGATTACTATTGTCATGCCCTAAACCTCCTCTTACTAGCTGAATTTTTCATATTTATTAATATTTTTCTCACCCATAGACTACACCTACTTCAAACACATTTATAGAGCATGTTTTATCTCCAAGTACTTTATAGTTATGCTGTGGGAGTTAGCTCACCACGACTGAGGTTGAATGATTAGTAACTCTGATAGAGATGCATTTATGCAAATTATAATTACAGAGTCTAGAAAGGACTCTGAGGTCTTATCACCCTAAAAAAACCCCAAAACTACAACACTCTATTTAAAATAAATCATAATACTCTAATCAAATATAATCAAAATCTCACTCCTGTTCCTATGCCCAATATTTATACTGTAAACATCATTGACAAGTGATTATATATTGTGAGATTTAAAACCTCAGAAGTAGAATCATTAATCACAGCAGGCATTAGCGTTTGATGTAAATCATCTTTCTGATTTGGGGAATGATTGCATGTTATACATATTGACAGCTGGTGCTATCATGTTATCATTATTTCAGGAGAGACTGAAGTAATCAATTGCATCAGTGTAATTATTTAAGATTTTTATACTCTTGTCTTATTATATCTTGTCAGGGATAGCACCTTATCCCCTTTTTATTTCATTTCATTTTATTTCATCATTGCTGAAGGAAATTTAAGAATGATACTGAAATTTTAAGACAAGTAAGCAAAGAGATGTAAAGCTCTTCTTTTATTTAAAGACTTTTCCTTTATGTTAAAATAGCAAAACTATACACATTATTGTTCATAGAAATAACCAGAAAGATGATAATTTGTTACTTCATCAATTCCCATTTGCCCTTCTTTTAAAAAATGAATAACCACCAAGGAGCTTCAAGGTTTCATTCAAGGAAAATAAAACCTAGCAAAATAAGTGATCCAAAAATAAGATATGTCACATCTTAATAAACAATTGTGTCTAATTTTAGAAGGATATGTACTTACTTGCCAAGTGCAAAGCATTCCATCTTAACAGTTGTTCCCTTGGCAGCTGTAACTGTGAAAGGGAAATGGACCTCAATTTTCGGCTCATATTCTCCCATCACACCTGGGAAATAAAGAATAGTCTTTAAACATTAAATGAATGTCACAATTTCTCTCCAGTCCTGTAGATTGGAAAGCACTGTGTTGTCCATATCTGTTTGAAGACTGCTAAACTTTCGATGTACTGAAATAAGAAGTACTCATAGACTGAATCATTATGATGAAATCTTAATCTTCCCTTAAGGATTGGATTGCATGTATATTCAATACCATTTAAAGTAATTATTGAAACTACTAATCAACATTGGTAGTTTAGCTACTGATTATATTTCAGAGGAAATAAATAACTATGAACAAATCCTATGGTAAATAATGGTGTTGATTTTTTTTTTTAATAAGTAAATGTCTCAGAACTTTCTTCGTCATTTTCAGATAAATCAATGCTTATTTGTTAAGTCAACATATATTTATTGAATATCTATAATATGCATGCAGTTTGCTAGGCATTGTGGGAGTTATAAAGATAAATCAGCCATGGATTGTGCCCTCAAGCACTCAACAAGTGAATTCTTAAAGAAACAGCATATACTCAAGGATGGGAGAAGAGCTATATATCAAAATCACTGTAATGTAAGATAGGAAGGGATGAGTGCTCTGCCCTGAATGAGGTATCCCTAAAGCATTATGTGCATTTGAGGGAATTATAAGAATAGTTAGAATTTGTATAAGTGAGAGAAAGGAGAAAGTAAATGGAACTGCAGGAACAAAGACAAAGAGATAGGAAACCACCAGAAATAGGAATATTAGTTTTTCTGGCTTCTTGGTATGTGAAGGGAAATCATACTAGGAAAATTTGGAAATATAAATGGACTCCAAAAAATAGAGGAACTTGGGCTTCCCTGGTGGCGCAGTGGTTGAGAGTCCGCTTGCCAATTCAGGGGACACGGGTTCGTGCCCCGGTCTGGGAAGATCCCACATGCCATGGAGCGGCTAGGCTCTTGAGCCATGGCCGCTGAGCCTGCGCATCCGGAGCCTGTGCTCCGCAACGGGAGAGGCCACAACAGTGAGAGGCCTGCGTACAGCAAAAAAAAAAAAAAGGACCTTGATTATCAGAGCAAGACATTCAAATTTTAATCTGTAAGTAATTTGGAGCATTTGGAATTTCAAATAGGAAACTGACATTTTGTTGAGATGTATATACTGGAATTGGAGCAGAGACCAGTAAATCAATTATATTATTTCAATAATGCAAGTTAGAAATAATGAAAACTTAGACTTGAATTATACATCAAAAAAAGAGAAGAGGCATTAGAATGAGAAAAAAAACAAGAAAGACTTGAACTTTGCACATAATAGGGGTACTGGAGATAAGGTTGTGGGCCTCATCAATAACAACAGTAAGATTTCCAGCTTGGGAGAGGGGTGGGTGATGTAAGTGAAAGAAAAGTGTGCAGCTATGGTGGGAAACTTGATAATTTCTATTTTGGGAGTATTGTCTTTGATACCTATAAGATATTTAGAATGCAGTGAGAGGATGAACCTGGAGATGAGTTCTGAACAGGTGATATATGCTTAATATCATCACTCACAGGTGGCAGTTAAAGCCATGAGATTGCAGAGGGCTTTCACCTATCAAAAAAAACAATACACTATAACTGAGTCATTTGGCTGTATGGCAGAAATTAGCAGAACATTGTAAATCAACTATACTTCAACTTAAAAAAATCATACACTAGTGATGCCTGGTGAATTCCAGTGCTTGTGTCCTCAGGCAGCCCTGGAGCTAATTTCCCCCAGAAAATAATTTTTAGCAGATCCCTATGTGTAAAGTACCACAGAGGACACAACTGTGATTGAGCACAGATGCTTCTCTGAGGACCTTGTATGTGTGTTTTGGGGGATGTCTCTGTATAGGGGTATATGTGCACATAGAGATCTGCGTATGTGTATAGCTCTATGTGTAATTCCTTGGTGTGTGTGTGTATGGTATCAGGAGGGAGAGAGGAGGAAGAAACCCAGACAGAGGAAGAAGTAAATGTCATAAGATATGAAGGCAAGATGCACTGGGCATGCAAAGGGAGAAATGGTTACCTTTGGCAAAGAAAACCCTTATGTGTTCATTTATTATTATTATTTTTATTTTAAATTTTGATTTGAGATGGTCTTTGAAGGAATAAAGAATGTAGACAACTTTAGATGGAAAATGTTTAAGTTCACTGAGGACAAGAATATTATCTTTGCTTTGTTGTTGTTGTTTTCTTTCCCTAGTTTTTTTGCGAAGCAATCATAAAGAAAATATTACTGATGTTTTCATCAGAGATTGGGCTTGTGTACACTGGCTCTGCTCATGACTAGCCTACAGCACCTCTGACAGGTCAGTGACCTCTGTGTCTCATTTTCTAATCTGAAAACTGAGGAAATAGAAGAAAACTACCATTAATGTAATACCCTGCTCTGTCAGGCTAACTCCCTTGATTCCTTCCAAGCCTAATGTTCGCTGAGCACCAAGTTCCTGATACACAGCAAGTGAATTGAGAGGTTAGTACTACAGTAATACTCAAAACAGATGTTTAAGCACTTCTCTATCTCTTTCTCAATATTGTTTTCCTCTTCTACTTCTTTTTTCCTATATCCTTCTGCCCCACCCATATATTTGCCAACTTCCTTTCTCTTTTATATATATATATTTTTCCTGTATATCTCCTGAATGACAGTATTTGTCCTGCTAGTGTTGCCTGGCTGAGTGTATCCAATGATGACGAGTTTATCTTTAATGCTGTCTTACTTGGAAGCCCTCATATAAGGACTTCTAGGCATCCTGTTCAGTGGCTACCTTGACTGCCCACCTGAAGCAGTCCCTGAAGTCAGCTTCTGATCGCCTCATCCACTCTTAACATTGATTCTGTAGTATTCGTGTTCCTGTCTGCCTGTTAACCTGATGATTTAATAATACATGATTTATTGTGATGCTTATTAAGCTTAAGCTTATTAAACTCAATGCCTTACTTGCATAGGTCCCTGTGAGTGCTGGCAGTTGTTGAGTTCTGTAGAATGTTGTAGAAAGGCAGTGAAAGTCAGGCTGAATTTAGAAAATATTTCTATATAATTATTTCTAGTAAATTGTTTAAAGACATCTCAGAAGAAAAGAATCAGAATCTTCAAACTCCAGTAATTTTTTTTTTGATTATTTTTTTCCTAACCTAACTAAAAATTCCCTTTAGAATCCACTTTTATATTAATACTTTTGTATTCTTTATATTAAAGAAAGTCCAATAATTGTACAAAATTTTAAGCCCTTCAAAACCTGGATCTGCCTCAAAAGAATACCAAGATATTACTGATATTAGGGGCCAATAGGAGTCAGACCCATGTCTTCTCTCAAATTCCCTTCCAGATAACATTTGTGAATTGCAAAGAAGACATTCTTTTATAGCTTTAATTCTTAAGGATGATTCAAAGGAAAGGCATTCCTGGTAGGGTTTTGGGAAGTAATTTTTGCCCATGTAGTGGCTTCTGGTGCTACTTAAATGATTCCTTTATATCCAAAGACACTGTTAAGCCTCACTCCAGGGCCAAAGAGGTTTGCTAATATCTGAACTGGATACTAAAAATAAAATTAAAAGGTTTAAGTACAAGGCTTCAAATTATATTACCTAATTTGAACTACACTGTAAGTAATAACTAGTTCTTTTAAATTTTACTCTCATAGTGGTGATATAAGGACAGATTAGAAAGCTCCTTAGGTATGTCTTGTTCTTTAAACACATGATTACATTCAGGGATTAAGTTTTGCTTTGTCTTTCATGGGATAATTATGTTACAGCTAAAGTTCAGTTTAGCTTAGAGAGGGCAGACAGCAAGCAGAAGAACTACAATCCTGCAGCCTGTGGAACAAAAACCACATTCACAGAAAGATAGACAACATGAAAAGGAAGAGGACTGTGTATCAGATGAAGGAACAAGATAAAACCACAGAAAAACAACTAAATGAAGTGGAGAGAGGCAACCATCCAGAAAAATAGTTCAGAATAATGACAGTCAATATGATCCAGGACCTCAGAAAAAGAATGGAGGCAAAGAGTGGGAAGATGCAATAAATGTTTAACAAAGACCTAGAAGAATTAAAGAACAAACACCTAGAAGAATTAAAGAAGAAACAAACAGAGAAGAACAATACAATAACTGAAATGAAAAATACACTAGAAGGAATCTTTAGCAGAATAATTGAGGCAGAAAAATGGATAAGTGACCTGGAAGACAGAATGGTGGAATTCAATGCTGTAGAACAGAATAAAGAAGGAAAAGAAATGAAGACAGCCTAAGAGACCTCTGGGACAACATTAAATGCACCAACATTCACATTATAGGGGTCCCAGAAGGAGAAGAGAAGAGAAAGGACCTGAGATAATATTTGAAGAGATTATAGATGAAAACTTCCCTAACATGTGAGGGGAAATAGCCACCCAAGTCCAGGAAACTCAGAGAGTCCAAGACAGGATAAACCCAAAGAGAAACATGCTGAGACACATAGTAATCAAATTGACAAAAATTAAAGGCAAAGAAAAATTATTAAAAGCATCAAGGGAAAACCAACAAATAATATACAAGGGAAATCTCATAAGGTTAACAGCTGATTTCTCAGCAGAAACTCTACAAGCCAGAAGGGAGTGGCACAATATATTTAAAGTGATGAAAGAGAATAACCTACAACCAAGATTACTCTACCCAGCAAGGATCTCATTCAGATTTGATGGAGAAATCAAAAGCTTTACAGACAAGCAAAAGCTAGGGAATTCAGCACCACCAAGCCAGCTCTAAAACAAATGCTAAAGGAATTTCTCTAAGTGGGAAACACAAGGGAAGAAAAGGACCTACAAAAACAAACCCAAAACAATTCAGAAAATGGTCATAGGAACATACATATCAATAATTACCTTAAACATGAATGGATTAAATACTCCAACCAAAAGACACAGGCTTGCTGAATGGATACAAAAACAAGACCCATGTATATGTTGTCTACAAGAGACCCACTTCAGACCTAGGGAAACATACAGACTGAAAGTAAGGGGATGGAAAAAGATATTCCATGTAAATGGAAATCAAAAGAAAGCCGGAGTAGCAATACTCATATCAGATAAAATAGACTTTAAAATAAAGAATGTTACAAGAGACAAAGAAGAACACTACATAATGATCAAGGGATCAAGCCAAGAAGAAGATATAACAATTATAAACATATATGCACCCAACATAGGAGCACCTCAATACATAAGGCAAATGCTAACAGCTATAAAAGAGGAAATACACAGTAACACAATAATAGTGGGGGAATTTAGCCCATCACTTATATGAATGGGCAGATCATCCAGACAGGATATTAATAAGGTAACACAAGCTTTAAGTGACGCAATAAACCAGATAGATTTAATTGTTATTTGTAGGACATTCCATCCAAAAACAGCAGATTACAGTGACTTCTCAAGTGCACATGGAATATTCTCCAGGATAGATCACACCTTGGGTCACAAATCAAGCCTCAGTAAATTTAAGAAAATTGAAATCATATCTAACATCTTTTCCAACAACAATGCTATGGGGTTAGAAATTAATTACAAGGAAAAAAAAGTAAAAAACACAAATACATGGAGGCTAAACTATACATTACTAAATAACAAAAAGATAACTGAAGAAATCAAAGAGGAAATAAAAAAAAATACCTAGAGACAAATAACAATGAAAACATGAAGATCCAAAACATATGGAATACAACAAAAGCAGTTCTAAGAGGGAAGTTTATAGCAATAAAATCCTACCTCAAGAAACAAGAAAAATCTCAAATAAACAATCTAACCTTACATCTAAAGGAACTAGAGAAAGAAGAAAAAAAAAAAACAAACCCAGATTTAGCAGAAGGAAAGAAATCATAAAGATCACAGCAGAAATAAATGAAACAGAAACAAAGAAAACAGTAGCAAAGATCAATAAAACTAATATCTCCTTCTTTGAGAAGATAAACAAAATTGATAAACCTTTAGCCAGACTCATCAAGAAAAAGAGAGATAGGACTCAAATCAATAAAATTAGAAACAAAAATGGAGAAGTTGCAGTGGAAACTGCAGAACTACAAAGCATCATAAGAGACTAATACAAGCAACTCTATGCCAATAAAATTGGCAACCTGGAAGAAATGGACAAATTCTTAGATAGGTATAACCTTCCAAGACTGAAAGAGGAAGAAATAGAAAATGTGAACAGACCGATCACAATTAATGAAATTGAAACTGTGATTAAAAATGTTCCAACAAACAAAAGTCTAGGACCAGATGGCTTTACAGGTGAATTCTATCAAACATTTAGAGAAGAGCTAAAACCTATCCTTCTCAAATTCTTCCAAAAAATTGCAGAGTAAGGAACACTCCCAAACTCATTCTACAAGGCCACCATTATCCTGATACCAAAACCAGACAAAGATACTACAAAAAAAGAAAATTGCCAACCACTATCACTGATGAACATAGATGCAAACATTCTGAACAAAATACTAGCAAACAGAATCCAACAACATATTAAAAGGATCATACACCATGATCAAGAGGGATTTATCTCAGAAAAGCAAGGATACTTCAATATATGCAAATCAATCAACATCATACACCATATTAACAAATTGAAGAATGAAAACCATATGATCATCTCAATAGAAGCAGGAAAAGCTTTGATAAAATTCAACACCCATTTATGATAAAAACTCTCCAGAAAATAGGCATAGAGAAACCTACCTCAAAATAATAAAGGCCATATATGACAAACCCACATTCAGCATCATTCTCAATGATGAAAAATTGAAAGCATTTCCTCTAAGATCAGGAAGAAGACAAGGATGTTCACTCTTGCCACTATAATTTGACATAGTCTTGGAAGTCATAGCCATGGCAATCAGAGAAGAAAAAGAAATAAAAGGAATCTAAATTGGAAAAGAAGTAAAACTGTTACTGTTTGCAGATGACATGGTACTCTACATAGAGAATCCTAAATATGCCACCAGAAAAATACTAGAGCTAATCAATGAATTTGGTAAATTAGCAGGATACAAAATTAATGCACAGAAATCACTTGCATTCCTATACACTAACAACAAATGATCAGAAAGAGAAATTAATGAAACAATCCCACTCACCACTGCAGAAAAAAGAATAAAATACCAAGGATTAAACCTACCTATGGAGGTAAAAGACCTGTACTCAGAAAACTATAACACATTGATGAAAGAAATCAAAGAAGACATAAACAGATGGAGAGATATAGCATGTTCTTGGATTGGAAGAATCAATATTGTGAAAATAACTGTACTACCCAAAGCAATCTACAGATTTAATGCAATCCCTATCAAATTACCAATGGCATTTTTTACAGAACAAGAACAAAAACTCTTAAAATTTGTATGGAGACATGAAAGACCCTGAATAGCCAAAGCAATCTTGAGGGGGAAAAATGGAGCTGGAGGAATCAGATTCCCTGACTTCAGACTATACTACAAAGCTACAGCAATCAAGACAATATGGTACTGGCACAAAAACAGAAATATTGATCAGTGGAACAGGGTAGAAAGCTCAGAAATAAACCCATGCACCTATGGTCACCTAATCTATGACAGAGAAGGCAAGAATATACAATGGAGAAAAGACAGTCTCTTCAGTAAGTGGTGCTGGGAAAACTGGACAGCTACATGTAAAAGAATGAAATTAGAATACTCCCTAACATCATGCATAAAAATAAACTCAAATTGATTAAAGACCTAAACTGAGGTCCAGACACTCTAAAACTCTTTGAGGAAAACATAGGAAGGACACTCTTTGACATAAAGCACAGGAAGATCTGTTTTGACCCACCTCCTAGAGTAATGGAAATAAAAACAAAAATAAACAAATGGGACCTAATGAAACTTCAAAGGTTTTGCACAGCAAAGGAAACTATAAACAATATGAAATGACATCCCTCAGAATGGGAGAAAATATTTGCAAATGAAGCAACGGACAAAGGATTAATCTCCAAAATATATAAACAGCTCAAGCAGCTCAATATTAAAGAAACAAACAACCCAATCCAAAAACTGGCAGAAGACCTAAATAGACATTTCTCCAAAGAAGATATATAGATGGCCAAGAGGCACAGAAAAAGCTGCTCAAAATCACTTATTATTATAGTAATGCAAATCAAAACTACAATGAGGTATCACCTCACACCTGTTAGAATGGGCATTATCAGAAAATCTACAAATAACAAATGCTGGAGAGGGTGTGGAGAAAAGGGAACCCTCTTGCACTGTTGGTGGGAATGTAAATTGATACAGCTACTATGGAGAGCAGTATGGAGGTTCCTTAAAAAAACTAAAAGTAGAATTACCATATGACCCAGCAATCCCACTACTGGGCATATCCCCAGAGAAAACCATATGCATCCCAATAGTCACTGCAGCACTATTTACAATAGCCAGGTCATGGAAGTAACCTAGATGCCCATCAACAGATGAATTAATAAAGAAGTTGTGGTACATATATACAATGGCATATTACTCAGCCATAAAAAGGAATGAAATTGGGTCATTTGTAGAGATATGGATGGACCTAGAGACTGTCATACACAGTGAAGTAAGTCAGAAAGAAAAAGAAATATTGTATATTAATGCATACATTGGAATCTAGAAAAATGGTACAGATGAACAGATTTGCAAGGCCTAAATATAGACACAGATGTAGAGAACAAATGTATGGACACCAAGCGGGGAAAGTGGAGGTGGGGGTGGTGGTGGTGGGATGAATTGGGAAATTGGCATCGACATTTATACTTAATATGTATAAAATAGATAAGTAAAAAAAAAAAAAAAAAGAGGCCCAACAGAGTCCGTTTGCCCCTTGTGCCATGTCTGCAATGCAGAAGAGGGCCTTCCCCAGACATGCTGATACCTTGATCCTGGACTCCATCTCCCACAACTATGAAAAATAAATTTCTGTTTATTAGGAAAAATGAATAAATAAATAAAACCTATCATTTGGATCTGTGATAAGATAAAAGAAAATTTAATAAAATGTGGTATGTAGAAAAAAATAATGTTTACTTTAGTTTATATAATTTACCTCTTTCTTTCAAAGATGAAAGGGCTGAGTCAAAGAGGTCAAGTAACTGGTTCAAAGTCCTATTGAAAGCTGTTAGTGGAAATAGGGCAAAATAGGTGTTTTCTCACCTTAAGTTTCCAGTTATTTTCTTGACATCACTCTGTTGAGGAATTTCAATCACAGAGTGTAAGAGTACAGGCATATCACATGTACTATTTCAATCATTAACTGCCTGCCATGGATATTTGGTTTATTTCAGCTGTAATTTTTAATATCTCAAGTCATATACAGCTTAGCTCATAATTTCTTTTTCTCTGGTATTATTTGATGGTGAAAGGAAAGGGAAATAGTCTTATAAGACACATAGGTAAAGATCAAAATATTAGGCTTATCTCTTCAATCAAGGTAGCTCTTTTATTTTTTGATCACTCCAGTATTAAGCTAAATATGCTCAACAGACACTATACTGTGTCTTCATCTCCTTCCCCACACCTGTTTCTTCTGGCTTAATTGGCTGCCCTACTTTGGAATTACATGCCAGTAGAAGATGACCTCAAATTACTCTAATTCCTAATAAAGAGAAGCCTTCCATCTGAGAGCACATTACTCTCCCATGTCTTCATGGTTGTTGCTTTTCTTATTTATTCAAATTACTTACAAAGAGCTAGGGTGCTTTTCCCTAAGTAGAATGCAATTTAGAGCAGTGTTTCTCCAAGTGCATTGGCAGAATAAAGAGCCAATGACTTCAGAATAATCTGGAAAATTTACTAAAATTTCAGGCTATCGGTTTCAATTCCAAGCCTAGTGATACATAATCTTTGTGTATACACAGAGATATTTCTCTTGATGATTTTATGTACATTAAAGAAATTCAAAGTTGGACCTACCTTGATTCTGATTTTTATCATGTTACTTGTCATGCGGGGATTAGAGTGTAGCAGACTAAAATGGCTAAAAAAATGGCATACGGAGGGTCTACAATCATATTGTATTCATTAATGGCTTGCCCTAACAGTAATACAAATTATATTTAACTTGTACTGGCACGCATACTAGAGCTGTTTTTCTCCCTGATTGTCTAGACATCAGTTCTGACTGGTCAGTGTCCAGGAGATAGCACTTGTTAAATAAATATTTCAAATGGCATTTCCATCTGACACTCACAGTAATGTCATGTCTAGGGTCAAGAATTCATGCTCAGTAGGTCTTAAAAATTTGACTTAGCTAATTATCTAAAAAGGTTTGGCTGGTAATCTTCTTATGTTCAAATAATGAGTATTTACATTTTTGTCTTCATTGCCTATGCCAATTGTACTCAACAACTGTTTCTTGTCTTCCAAGAATAGCAACTATTTTTTCAATGTTTTTTTGGGAAAGTGCTTCTTCCATCTTCTCTAACCATGAAAGTTAAATGGGAGCCACTATCTTCCTATAAGTTCTGCTGTTGTTATTAACTTGTTATGGGCATCTGACCAGTTAGACTACCTGTTTGTCCTGGACACAATATTTGATTCATGGACGGGCGGCTGAGGTTGGCATTTTTAAGCCAAGGACCAGGAGCCCAAGTCTCACTTTCTCCTTCATGGCAAAAAAGAGCCTGCATGTCTGAGAGCCACTGGAACCTCCACAAGTGGAAGGAGGTAATCTGTCATTGAAGAGAATTAAGCCAATTTAGATAGGATTAAGCCAAGGCAGATAGAGGAGAGATGAAAAAAAGAGTACTAGTAGCATGTCAGTTCTACTTGGGATTTAGCTTCTTTCCCTTCTCTCAGTTAAATAAAATGAATTCCCTATTTTGTTTAAGTTATTTCAAGTTGGGTTTCTCAGTTACAGCCAAAAAGAGTTCTGGCTGATACCTCATTGAGCTCAGCACAACCAGTGGTGACCCTTTGTCAGGTTCTATCTCATAATTTATCTTGATTCTGAGTCTATCATACTCTAGATTAGGCAAAGGCAAGATGGAGTGGTGGAGGGATAGGGGCCAAGACAAATCAATATATACAATGTGTCCTATTTTAAAACATTGTACCATTTAATTATGAATGTAAATTCTAATAGAGGATACAAATATTCTATATCTATATCTATATATCT
This sequence comes from Grampus griseus, assembly GCF_964374135.1. Taxonomy (NCBI): domain Eukaryota; kingdom Metazoa; phylum Chordata; class Mammalia; order Artiodactyla; family Delphinidae; genus Grampus; species Grampus griseus. The sequence goes on from NC_139002.1 coordinate 34,012,361, forward strand.
ACCTATCTCCTAGTAAAAGAGATAAATGAAATTAGAAAAGCACAAGATAAAGTATTATGGAAGTTGAGAGGAAGGAGAGATTATTGAGAAAAATGGGGAACTGCTTTAAGTGTATTGTGACAGTGGGATTGGAGTTGAAAATGTGGCTGTGGAGGTTTAGTGACTTTCAAGTGGAAGGGACTATTAGCAAAGACATGGAAGTGAGATTCTGTCTGGAATTTTATCAGAAATTTAATTTTATTGGATTGAGTACAAAGGAGTAAAAGAGTAAGATGTGAGAAGGAGTAAGAGTGAGAGAGAAATTTCAAACATAAGTAGGAGCTAGATGATAAATAATATCAAGGAATGTTGTATTTCATCATTTGTGTATTAGAATGACTCAGCAGAGTCTTGATAAATTTGCACAAGCACTTGTTTGGAAAAATAGTTGCAACAATTGATAGGCATTGGATTTTATTTAGAGATAGCACCTGGAGTTATTATTTTCCATACTCATTGTTATCAGTGATTACATGTTGGTAAATTGAACACAATAAGTGTAATGAAGGTGTACCTAGGATAAGTATCAAAAAGAAGGCCTTATGAACTAAAATATAGTTTTCACATTATATGGTTTGAACATTTAAATGCATTGAAATGACTTAATGAAATGTCTTGGGGATTTCCCTTTATTTCATCAGAAATATATGTGATGAGAGGGGGAGAAAGGAAATGACTAAATAGTTCTCATTATGCCTACAGATATTGTGTCACAATACTGTACTCATCTTTTCAGGAAATATTAAATATCAACCTGTGATTGTAGATAAATGATGAAAATCCCAACTCCATTCCTGACTCTATTGAAACACGGAGGCAATGACAGAGCCTCTGTGGGTCCATTTTCTCACGTATAATGAGAATCCTACCTGGTATTGTGGGTTTAGAAATCTAGTAGTGGTGTGTCAGGGAATATATGTTACACATTAACAGATCCCTTTTTACTTACTGTACTCAAATAAGTTAAAAATTATAATCTGTGGAAATTTTAATCATTTAAACACGTGTCCAGAAGCCTTTTCAATTCCCTGATGAGCCCCTAAGTAACAATTTCACAAGCCTAGATAGATAGACAACATATTGCTCTCTCACTTCAAAAATTTTATATTACCCTGAATCATACTTTCTCGAGGTGAGTCATTGTTAGGTAAATAAAGAGATTGAAGGATCTCTTGGCAAAAGGAAATAAATAACTTACGCTGTCTTCAAATACATGCACAATTATGGCATTATTTACCTGGGGACATTAAGAAGAATCAGAGAGGTTTATTATTAGAAGATGTTTTTCATCACAATTATGTATATTCTGAAAATCAGAGAACAGAATCAGTGAAAAAAATCTGGAATAGATTTTTTTCCCCTACCCAACCATCAAGAATATATCAATCAAGGTGTTGCCTCCTATTGTAATCGCTTTCCTCTGATTACTGAATTTTAAGGCATATTTTCTTCTGCAGCTTATGCCACAGTGACTTAAGGAAATATACCCATCTCTCACCATCACCATCTGAGGGCTCATTCCCTGTGCATCAATAACTTGGAAAAATAACATGAAAGTAAAGTCTAAAGAAACAACCATATATATATGAAAAAACATATGAGCTCCCTAGCATTAAAATAATAGGATAGAAAGAGCAAACTTAAAATTTTGATAACTAAAGGTTGAATATTCACTTTGAATCAGAAGTATGTTGAAAAGTTGTCCTTCCTTAAAAAAAATATTTTGGTTATTTTTATAAATTTGTATTCACAAATAAAATTGCAGAAACTTCTCTGTAAATATATCTACATAACAAATATATATATATATATATATAGCTTTATAATAAGTCCATTATTTAAAACTCATGGTTGTTTTTTTTTTTCTCAAGTTTTCTTTGACTTTGTGAAGCGTGTGTTACTTACTTACTAGCAAGTGAGTAAAATATGATAGATAGATTGGGGAGAAACAGATTTAAGAGCGTACAGGGAAAATGTTTATAATGGATGACTCTGTAATCTAAGCTAGAGAGGGAAGGCACCTGAGGCCACGAAGCTGTGGCAGACAGTGAAATAGTGGATTAATCAAAGGACTGGGGAGCCTGAGGGGTTGAAAAATTGTTTGCATGGAAAGTGATAAACAGAATTATTTGGACAGAAAGGAGGCTATGAGCAAAGAGCTGTTTACTTAAAATTGAAATTTTGATGAATGCAGAATGATTGGTAATGGAAAAATTCTGGCTATTACCTTCGTAATGGGTGGCTAAGGTGGGAAGGAGTACAAGTTCATGGGAAGCAAGGAGATTAAGACACTGAGAGATCAGGACGCTGAAAGGATCATTGATGTGAATACAGATGACACCAAGACAGAATATAAGATCTTCTGTAAACGAGCAAGACTGAACTAAAAAGATGAGAGATTATTGCATTAGAGTTGATTGCAACTCCTGAAAAGCATGCTTTGGATCCTTTCTCTTTATTTATTGTCAATATTTTGTAGTTTTCCACTCACAGACTTCAATGTTCTAGTCCTAAGTTATCTTTTCAAATTTACTCTCACTCTTCCCCTTCATGCATCCAATATTTTATATAACAGAAATGCTTTGTATTTTCAAAACATAATTCATCCTTAACTGATGTTGAACCTTCACACATGTTGTTGGTCCTTATCTAAATCTTAGTTTATCGATAAAGTTCACTTCAAATTCTATCTCATCAAAAGAAGAAGAAGAAGAAAAAGAAGAAGAAGAAGAAGGAGAAGGAGAAGGAGAAAGAGAAGAAGGAGAAGAAGGAGAAGTGGAAGAGGGAATGGGAGAGAGGGGAGAGGGGGAGTGCAGAAAATTTTATTTTAGTGTAGAAAACTTCTGTAATTCCTCCAGCAAGAAATTTTGTCCCGTACTTCTGGATTACCATAGTATTTTATTTCTTATGATACTAATTATGTTCTACCTTGTATTAAAGTTATTTGTGTACAGCTATTCCAATTATCTTATTGGTCAAAACCATCATCATTAAATCTGAATAAACTTTACTATCTAACCCAGTCCTACCCCTAATTCTCCTTTAGTCTGTCTTTCTTTCTGATGTCTTTGTAACTTGTCCTTTGAAATACCAGGTAATTATAAGCAAACATATTTTTGTACAGCTGTTTTAACTCCTCACTCTATCTCTTTGTCAAAAAGAAACCTGCATTTTTCCCCTACTGCATTCATTTGACTTTCATTAGTCAATGGAAGAATAGAGTTGGGGTATACTGTCAATACTTTCCTTTCTCCAAAAAGCTATTCAAGACCCTGATCAACATTTGAATGTGTTAGTCTGTCTTTTCTACTACTACTAGAGTTATGGCTACATTTCACTCTTTGGGTCAGCCTGGATTTCATGGCCCATAAGTTTCTCCTATTGAATACTAGGTTTCATTTTCCTATGAAAATTTTGATCTACTATCTTGGATTGGTTCTAAGAAACAGTTTCTTTACTTCTTATTTGAATATGAGAGTGCTTCAGGAGCAAAGTAAGGAATTTTGTAATATTCTTTCTAGTATCTCTTGCATCTTTCTAGTATCTCTTCCTGTTTTTTTCCACAGACATAATCTTAATTTTAATTCAAAGCTTCACTACCTTGATCTTGATCATTGGTATTCTTGGCCCCTGATTCTGCAGTCTTTTCCATCTAATTTATTCTGTACAATGACTCCAGCTTGATCTTTGTAAAACACCGTTATCATCATATTTTCCTTTCTTTAAAAAATCTCCTATTACCTTATGGGTAAAATTCAAACTCCTTTACATTTTGGCATGTAAAGCCCTAAAAATCTGCTCCAAAGCTAACTTTTCAATCTTAGTTGCCTCTTGACCATTATAAGTCCACTGCTTTGGTTAAACTGTTTCTGAAATGGGACATTAACTCATTTGTTATATTGAAGTTATCAACCCATATGTACACTCAAAGACTCTCCATTAACAAGGCTGGATTGAATTTCTTTTCCTCAAGAATATCTTCTATTCTCACAGTAGACCACAATGATGGATTCATCCTATAAATTCTTAAAGCATTCAAAATTATATAAATATACTATTTACACTTCCCATCTCTACTTAGTCATGTTTTATTTAAAGTTTTGTGTTTGCATGTCTTATTTCTCTATAATGAGATAGATAATTTATTGGTGGCTAGAGCCATGCCCTGCACTTAGTTTTGGGTCATACAGGTTTGGATCATGGGAGGTTCATGAACATTAATAGTCTTAGTCTACCACTAGCCAAGTGATAGGGGCTAGTGTTTGAGCACGAACTATATATGCAGGCATAGAATGACAACTAATCTTCAAATTCTTTCCAGAATTTATCATTTATCAGGACTGGAAAAATATCATAAAGCTTCCAGAATTTCCTCCAAATCCTCATAGGTAGTTTCAGATTTCAATGTCATTTGGGAAGAAAAATTTAATTTTTTCAGTTTTTGATTTTATATAGATGTATACATGTGTATATGACAAAAAAAGATATAATATTTTTAAATGAATTAACCCATTAATATATTATAGCACTGTTTATTCCTTGTTCACTAAAGAGATTTATCTTAGATCTTTAACACTGATGAAAAGAGACCCTGTCTTAATGATGAACTGTTAATGGTGATGAATAAATCACAATGTATTTGAGTTTTCATGCCTTTCTTTTCACAAAATAACCTATTTGACTAGACAACATACAACAGTAGAAAAATATTAATACATTTCCTTATTATCCTTTATGGTTGAACATATTAGCCAGTATTAAGCCAAAAAATATTAGCCAGTATTAAGCCAAAAAATATTTTGACCACAAGGTAACAATAATTATTGAATATAACTGTTCACATTAAAAAGCAACAGAAACTGGTATTCAATAGACTGTAAAAGATACACTTTTGCTCCCTTTGAAAAAGAAGGGAGTGAGTCAGAAGAGGATTCATAATACAAATGGGACCCTCTTTTGCAAATTGTCCTAGTTCTGTCCGGGTGTGAGTGAATGCTTTTAGAAGCGAACCTGAAGTAGGACTGTACCTATAGCTAAGTGTTCACTGCAAACACGCTGGTTACACAAATGTTGCATTTCTAACACTGAAAAGTCTTTGGAAATCTGCTTTTTTTTAAAGTTACATATCACCTTATCCCAGTTCAACAAATCTGCTTGTTCCACAGGCTTAAATATGTTTGGTAAGTCAAGGTTTGGGGAAGTAATCAATTATTGATAGATACAATTATGATTTGTAAAGTCTTTGTTTTTTTTTAATTCTAGTTGTATTATTTTTTCATATTGCCAATAACTGAATTTGTGAAAGATTTTTTTGTCACATTTTTAGAAGATTTCCAAAGTTGTAGAGATAAATTAAAACCTAAAACTACAATGAGAGACTTAGTATGGCACTCAGGTCATGCATTAATCACTGTTGAAAGTATAATGATAATATAGCAATGAAAATAATACCTAATCCATATATGGGATTTATTACATACGAGGTACCTTTCTAAGTCCTTTAGATGTATCAACTCTGATCCCTACAACCCCCTGAACTGGTCTAATAATTACCTTCTTTTTACCTCTGAGAAGACTGAATTAGAAAGGTTAAAAAATTGTCCAAAGTCATGGCTATTAAATGTTACATCCAGGATTTGAATTCATGACATCTGGCTGCAGAGTTTATGCTGTTCTCCATAATGCTAAGTAATTTGTGAATTGTATTCCATGTGTTTTGCCATAAATCAGCACTTTGGAGGCAAAGATATTTTTCCATAGAAAATTGTTAAGTAATGGTTTAGTTTAACTCACAAAATATTACCTAGTTCATAAAATGTGATCTAAATAAATTTAGATCATGATTGACATAACACAAGAAGATAAATTACTTCTCCTCCCTACACATGCTTTTTCATAGTTTCAGAGCCAGCCTCAGACAAAAAATTGAAAGATGTACTGTTTTTATATTCTACTTCTTTTTATTTACCTTTCTTCTCTTGTTCCTTTGGGTATGTTTTTCCCTCTGTCCATAATGCCAGCCCAGAATTGAGGCAATTGACAAACTCCTATTCTCTTTCAGCACTGCACTCGAATGTCAACTCCACACTGAAAATTCTCTGGTTGGCCCTGTGGAGTTAGTGCCTGTCCTCTTGGTGCCTTTGACATATGATGCTTCTTGATTTTACTTTTTGCACATTGTGATATCAGAACCATCACCTTGTCTATTTTCCCTATTAGACCAAGTGTTCTTTGAGGATCAGAGGGTGTGTTATTCTTGAATCCTCAGCACCAAAAATACTGTGAACTGTGCCAGAGACTTTAGGTTCATGATTATTTTAATCTTTACAACAATCTCAAGGCTGTTGTATGAATAAAGAAACTAAGGTTTAGAAAGGGTAGGTGGCATAGTTAAAAATGAGGCAGAATTGGGATTACAAAATAATTAAATCTGCCAGAATAGCTCTCTGTCTGACCCCATTCTTTTAAGTGATGCCAAATTCCTTCCTATTATCCTTCACATCCTATCCAACTCTTTTCCCAAATAACACTTATTCCTTTCTTCCTGGGAAATTATCACAGGTAGATGTTCAAAAGCAAAATGATATGATTTAACTGATATATACTAAAGTAAAAAGTACTGATCTCTGATTTTCTCTGTGGCATCTTATTTTTTAAAGCATGATGCTTATTCACTTAAATGACTGTTTAATTAGTGGAATTTATCTCACGTGGTATACGTTTTATGCCACAGGGGAGGAAGACATTGTAGACAATGGGTCTGCTGTGTTTGGCCAAATCTGTCTGAGAATCCATTTCTGAGGTTAGAGCCTCAAAATTGTTCCCACTGCTTTTTTCTTTTTGACTTGTTTTCTGCTTTCACTCACTTCTGAATTTCAAATTCTCTAAAAACTTCTTGAGGACATGTCTTTTGCTTAAACAAAGGCAAAAATCAGAAGGGCCTATGGCAGTGACCAACTTATGGTAGGACAGCTATTTATACATATGAATCATTTTCAAGTTGGTCATCTGTAAGGTTTGTACTACATGTATTTGATCATCAAGTTGTCAGGGTGACAGCAAAATATTTCTCTATGTTGGCTTTAATTTATTTATTAAGCCAGTGAGTAACACAAATATTCTTTAGGATCCTGGATTTGGTGAAGTCTTCATTTTCTTTTCCTTTATAGTTAAATTTTTAACATTCTGACATTAAAAAAAAACCCTACCTCTAATGAAAAAAGTGTGCTATAATATTAAGTAGAACCAACTAATTATTAAGAAAATTAGGCTACGTATTCTCTTGACAGCTATTTTGATAGATAATTAACATACAATATAGCAGGCAACCTTACATTCTCTATAGATGAATTCTGTCATTCCCAAAGATGAGCATAACCCCAATTTTACTGAAACGGGTTACTCCTTTCTTGCTATCTAATTTCATATATTTGATAGATACTCTCTTTCTTGATAAATTGAGAAAAAAATCCTCACATCATCTAGGGATGAAATTGGAAAGAAGCAAAGATTGCTTCTATGATAGGTGGGCTATTCATACAGAGGATCGTCTCTAACCATACCCTTTAAATTTTATTTTAGGTAATATTGATAAAGTAATCCAAGACCCCAATTTGGCATTGAAATCATAAGGAAGGCATAATGATACAGTGGAAAAAACACTATGACCTTGGGAGGGTCCCTTAACCAGTTGGTAACTGAGCAATAAAGTATAATATTTAGCAGGTTACTCTTTAGAGTCATAGACACATAGGTTAAGAGGACTTGCTACCTGTTTGTATGACAGATTGTTTAACTGTAATAGAAAGATAAACTCAAATGCTGTATTGTTGTGAAGATTAAATGAGAGGATGTATGAAATGCTTTCACCACTGCGCCTGTTGCATAGAAAGAATGTTAATCATTTTCAAACCTTCCACTTATGCAACAGCTATCTCCCTGACACAGCACTGTGATACAAGGGTTATAAAATAGTAAGATGAATCATTCAGTTTCAAAATATTTTAAATAATGGCAAGATTATATTGGTGTAAGTAAATTGCCTCCCAGTATGTCTACTCTGAAGAACATAACACTCAATTGAATATATGAGTTCCAGTACATTGGTTTAAAAAAAAAAAAGTCTTGTTATTTTATGATAAATTTGCAAAATATCTCATTGGAGTGAACTGTGGAAGAAACACTTCTAAATATTACAAATGACTTTCCAGAAGCAGTAGTTTTAGAGCCTACAATATCCTGGATGTGATTTTTAGCACTGGATGATAAAAGTGATCACAAAATAAGAATATAATTCAATAAAGAAAGATATAAATAAGGATATAAATTCAATAACCTTGAAGGATAAGGGGAATCTTAAAATATCCACCGTAGAGTTATTCAGTTTTAGACAAATTAACTGAGACAAAATGTGAGAATTAGTTCAGGAGAAAAAAAATGGAAGGAAATCATTTAAAATGATTCATAAAGAGACTTAAGGTTATTTTTAAATATCTTATTTGATGCTCAGAGAAAAATCAGGTAGATCATATTAAGAATAGCAGTGCAAAGTAAGATAAGGAGAAATGGTAACTGTGGGATAATAGGCATCTTATTAATAATAGGAAGATTGTCTAAATAAAGTGAAAAGACCTATGTCACCTATGACAGCTCAATTATGAGAACACTCCTACAAAAACAGCATATTAATCTAAATTTCAATAATTACCTTAAAGGTGATCTAAAACTATGAATGAAATACATTTCAAATTATTCCAGAAACAATCGACCAACTGCAAAAATACTGTGACTGACAATCACTATAAAGTCACAGCTGCTTATGGAGATAAAAGAAAATGCCAGATGTTCCCTCACCTGCCTGGACATAAAATTTCCTAGTGATGCAGTCAAAAATAAATACCTCCAATCTCCACTGCAGGCCTACTAAATCAGAGTATCTAAGGGAAAGACCCAGGAACCTGAATTTTTACCAAGATTTTTCCTAACATAATTCTGTATAGTCTTTCATCCACCTTTTGTCTGGAAATCCTGTCTGGTACAAAGAAGAGCTTAAAATATATGAAGAGGTATGTAACATTAAAAAATTATACTTAGCAAGTAATGATTAGTGCAACAGTTCTCAATTGTTCTTAATATATGAAATATCTGGGATATGTCATGAAAATGCAGATTCCTAGGATTTATAGGCTGAGGACAACTTGCATGTAGATCTTAAATTACATCTTTCACCTAATCCTGTCTCTGAAGGAATAGCAGGAATAGAACAACCCCACTAATGGAGTCCAGGTGGTACATTTGAAGACCCACGTTCTCCTGAGACCTCCCAAGGATGCAGCCTTAATTCTTAAAGACACTGCACAGTCCACACCTTACAACATTTAGTATAACATTAAAAATGCTGGTTTTTAGGACCACTCCAGAAATTCTGATTGTATAGATCTTGAGTATGGCCCAATATTTCCATTTTTTACAAGAACCCTAGATTATTCTCATTCAAGTGTTTGAGAATCACAGTATTAAATGCTGGCCTATTAGATGTAATTTTATAGATTTCCAAAAGCTTTTGATAATTTTATTAATAAATATTATTTAAAATTAAACAGACAGTGAATAGAAATAATATGAAGGAATATGTTTTGTCATGGCTGGTGAAATACCTTAGGTATGGGAAGCAACATGTTGGCAAAATGGAATAGTCCTCTGGGGTTGAGTTAGAGCTGGGATTTGCTGACTATTTTGTAAATTAATATTGGAATAATAAAATTCCAAAGTTTTAGATGGCACTGAGCTCTACTGGGTATTGAAATATCAAGCTGGCAAATATCATTTGCATGACGATATCATAAAGTTGTGGGTGGGTATTATGAAAGTGGCAGATGGATTTCAATATGGACAAACATAAGAAAATTCTTTTAGAATAAAATGTAAACCATACTTATTATCAGGTACATTTTATTCCTGTTTATTGTAACTAAAAAGTTGTGTGATTTTAGGCAAGTCATTCAAACATATGCAGTCAGAGCTAGGAATTAAAAGCGTATCTCAAAAAAAGAGAACAAAAAGAAAAGGAATTGAGTCAGAAAATTCTGGAGCAGTTTTTGATTGGAGATATGACTGAAGACAAGTGATAGAATATAAAACTTCTCCCAGTGCTACTACCCCTCACCCCAACCTCTATTAAAACCTCAGTTCTAGAATTGAGTTTGAATTTACACAGTAAACAACAGCAGCAACCACAAACAATACAGTAATCAAAACAGTCTAGGAAAGTAGTTCCTTACTGCAACTACCCACACACTAGTGAAATGCAGTGGCCCTTGTGTCATAAATACTGTGTGAATCACTAATTTTCACTAAAACTTACTATGTATTAGGCATTGTTCTAATAGCTTTGCATTTATTAATGCATTTAATCCTCACAATAACCCTATGAGAAAAGTATCCAGGCTATCCTCTGTTCAGATGAATAAACTGAAGCACAGGCAGGTTAAGTCTCTTGTCCAGGGATAAAGTAGGTGGTAAATCAAACCCAACTTTGTGACTGATTTACTTTAAACAAAATTAATAAAAATACATTCTAATTTAAATCTCTGTAATGATGCCACTCTCATGAACTTGCTTTCTGATAGCTTCCTTGATTGATGGTAAAGGAAATGGTGTTCCAGCTAGTTCACTGGCATTGCACCTAAAGCCTCTCTTGTGCTCTATAGCCTAGAATGTAGAAAAGCTCTTGAAAGTGAATTTTGGATAGTAACACTATTCACCTTCTGTGAATTGTAGGAAAAGTCATTTGAAAGCCACTGATCTAAGCAAGAGGCAAAAAGTGTTGTAATTAGAAGTATAAAGAAGGGGATAAATGAGAATGAAATTGCAGGTGTAGAATTCATAGGGCTTGCCAAGCCTATGGGTTATGTATGCAGTCACAAGATTAGGAGGATTCTAATTGATCCAGAAATATTTGTATTAGATGTTTAGAAGAAAAGTGATCTCACTAACAACAGATATCTGCTGAAGAAGTTAGTTTGTGGGAAATTCTAAATTGGAAACAGAAATAGAAGTGTCCACTAAAGACAAATATTTAGAAATATAGATGGGGCACAGGAGTAGAATTCTGGAGGAATACCTACATTTGGAAGGATAAGCTTTCTTAAGTCCTTTAGGGAAAAATGTTAAGTGTAAACAAACCAGACAAATGGGTGAATGGACACATCCAAACCAATAGCTAAGTGGAATGATTGATATAGGGGGCAGTTTTTTTGTGTTTTTTTTTCCTTTAACATATTTATTGGAGTATAATTACTTTACAATGTTGTGTTAGTTTCTGCTGTATAACAAAGTGAATCAGTTATACGTATACATATATCCCCATATCCCCTTCCTCTTGCATCTCCCTCCCACCCTCCTTATCCCACCCCTCTTATCCCACCCCTCTGCAAAGTACCGAGCTGATCTCCCTGTGCTATGTGGCTGCTTCCCATTAGCTATCTAATTTACATTTGGTAGTGTATATAAGTCAATGTTACTCCCTCAGTTTGCCCCAGCTTGCCCTTCTCCCTCCCCATGTCCTCAAGTCCATTCTCTACGTCTGTGTCTTTATCCCTGTCCTGTCCCTAGGTTCACCAGAACCATTTTTTTTTAGATTCCATATATATGTGTTGGCATACGGTATTTGTTTTTCTCTGTCTGACTTATTTCACTCTGTATGACCCACTCTAGGTCCATCCACCTCACTACAAACAACTCAGTTTTGTTTCTTTTTATGGCTGAGTAATATCTATTGTATCAACGTGCAACATCTTCTTTATCCATTCATCGATATAAGTGTCGATAGACACTTAGGTTTCTTCCATGTACTGGCTATTGTAAAGAGTGCTGCAATGAACGTTGGAGTACATGTGTCTTTTTGAATTATGCTTTTCGCAGGATATATGCCCAGTAGTAGTATTGCTGGGTCATATGGTAGTTCTATTTTCAGTTCTTTAAGGAACCTCCATACTGTTCTCCATAGTGGCTGTATCAATTTATATTCCCACAAACAGTGCAAGAGGGTTCCCTTTTCTCCACACCCTCTCCAGTATTTATTGTTTGTAGATTTTTTGATGATGGCCATTCTGACTGATGTGAGATGATACATCATTGTAGTTTTGATTTGCATTTCTCTAATGAGTAGTGATGTTGAGCATCTTTTCATGTATTTGTTGGCAATCTGTAGATCTTCTTTGGAGAAATGTCTATTTAGATTTTCTGCCCATTTTTGGATTGGGTTGTTTGTTTTTATGATATTGAGCTGCATAAGCTTCTTGTATATTTTGGAGATTAATCCTTTGTCATTTGCTTCATTTGTAAATATTTTCTTCCATTCTGAGGGTTGTCTTTTCATCTTGTTTATGGTTTCCTTTGCTGTGCAAAAGCTTTTAAGTTTCATTAGGTCCCATTTGTTTATTTTTGTTTTTATTTCCATTTCTCTAGGATGTGCTGTGATTTATGTTATAGAGTGTTCTGTCTACGTTTTCCTTTAAGCGTTTTATAGTGTCTGGCCTTACATATAGGTCTTTAATCCATTTTGAGTTTATTCTTTTGTATGGTATCAGGAAGTGTTCTGATTTCATTCTTTTAGATGTAGCTGTCCAGTTTTCCCAGCATCACTCTTGCTTCCTTTATCAAAGATAAGTTGATCATATGTGCGTAGGTTTACCTCTGGGTTTTCTACCCTGTTCCATTGATCTATATTTCTGTTTTTGTGCCAGTACCATACTGTCTTGATTACTGTAGCTTTGTAGTATAGTAGATTGAGGAGAGACAGTGAAAGGTACAGAGGAACCTATTCAGGGAAGTCTTCACCCAGGTAAATCAATAAAATAAAATATTTTCAGGTTTAAACAGATTTTCATAAGATGTCAAGAATGATGAATACTGAGAAAAAGCTGGTGAGTTTGATGAACAGATACTTGATGAATTTTGAGAAAACACCTTGAGTGGTGTGGTGAGGTTAAATGCCAGATTGCAGACCATGAGATGAAGAAAGGAAGTATAGCAATGGAGACAGTGTGTGTAGACTAGTCTGACAATAGGAAAGGAAGTCAGATTAAATTACTGAACATACATTTTCCACTCTTAAAAAGTAATTCAAAGTTCATGGTACCTTTCTTATGTTAAGAATGATATATTCACCATTACAATGTCAGTTATCAAAACTTTACATCCTTTGGGATTTTATTTCCTGAATGACAATAACAAGTTTTCATGTGGGAAACCAGAAAAAGCCTAAATTAGATTCATATTTAAGAAATTTATCTTATTATTTGTAAGCACTTATTAACTAATTCTTCAAAGTTTCTAAGACATATTAAGGGAGTTAATAAAATGATGCACATTGTTTTTCTTGATAAAAATTCTTATTTCCATAGATAGAAGTTCAAATTGTTTTCATAAGTCTGCTTGAGGAGAAATTGAATTGTGTGAAATGACTGATTGTCAAGGACATCTGAGAAAATTATTCATTTTATTCAGAAATCTTCCAATGATTTTTTGAAGTTTATATTTAATTTGTAGCATATCAAGATTACAAGATTTCCAGAGAGACGCATAGCAAAATAAATAAAAGATTAATAAAAGCCAAGTAAGTTTCTTATATTCCTGCAGAACTTGACAAAAAACCTTAATGCTATTCAGCTTCTTTCACATAGATAAATATATTCTAGTAGGAGTTTTCTTTCACAAGCTTTCCCAGTTCCTTTGGAACAATCCATAAATTGAAAATTCTGAACAAAGATTAAAAGAAGAAAAAGTCTCCTGGGTTTAGGGTATAACATTTAATACCCACTAAAAAATTTAGAGGAGAAAAGGGAAATCTAAGAATACTCAAGGCCATTCCAATTGCCATATTTCCTGTGATAAACTGATCAGGAAATAAGAATGACTTTGCTGCGTCTCACTGTTTGCTTGGCAAAACCAATTCAGGTACGAGAAATAGAGAGAATAGCACAGGATCCATTCAGTCTGTACTTTATCTGGAGCAAAGAAAACAGAGAGGATTGGAGTGAAGCAGGTATATGTTTTAATTGATGTTTATTCCATCAAACGTTGTTATTTCTGATTCAGTGACTGTGATCTTGGGTGCTGAATTACCAGCTGAATGCTGTTTAACAGCCAGTTCTCTGGGGTTGGAGGACAGTGAGAACTCTGATATGTAGCCTTTGCTACTTTTTATGTTGTAGATACTCCCATCATGGTTGATCTCAAGCTACCAAGATGTGAAGAGATGCACAACCAACTCCTGTAAGCAGGAACAAGCCAGTTCCAATACACTGCTAGAATAGCCATGAATATTCCAAAAGATAAGTAAGAAAACTGAATTGCTTCAGATTGCTCTTTGATGTTTGTATTAGTTTTCTGTGCCCTTGTATTAAGATCCTTAATCTCATCTGCAAAAATCCTTCTACTATATAAGGTAACATTCAAAATGTCCTGGAATTAGGATATGGACAACTTGGGGTCATTATTCAACCCACCACCATCTTCAAGGGTATACCATTTTTTATATTCTTCCATTGCTCTTAGGACCTGTCTTATTCAGTAGTGAATTAATGGGGTTGATTCATAAATTATGTAAGTATGCGATTCTGTGCATAATTCCCCCGACACAATTCTTAGTTTAAAAATAAACCTGTTGCCTACATATACATTCTTAGCTGATGACTTTGTCTGTAGTTCATTTAAAATAAATGCCATCAGACTTCCCACCACCAAATATTAGATTATCTGCATCTATAGTCTTTTTTACTTTTCTCCCCACTGTGACAACTGATGAATTCTCTAACAAAGGTCAATCTTTCTGCATACATTCTGAATCTATTCCCATTCATTATCCAAGTTACTTCCTCAATTCTTTTTCTCGCTCCTGCCCTATCCAACTCCAGGGGTGGCAAAGGGCCCCAAGGACTGTTTTTATTTTTCTTTCTTTTCTTTTTCTTTCATTTTTTTTTTTATTATCCCCTCTGTGTCACTTTGGAGTCACTATAACCCTAGAGAAGGGTCTGAAAAAATGCTGCCTTAGGAAGGAGTGAGATTTTACAGGAGAATATTCCATCTGGACCAGAAGGGGAGTGGGGAGCCTGGTGCTGTACACAGTGAATTGTGGGAAAATGCTTTGCTCTATCTCCTTGAAAAAGTGAACCTATTATCAGAATGTAATGTTCTTTTCTGTCCCTAGAGATGCATTTAATATCTTGTATGATATTCATAGACCAATTTAAACTTCTTTTGGTTTTTAGTTCATATTTGTTTCTATATGTTTTCATTCTTTTCACTTTAATACTTGTAAAGTTTTTAGAACAATGTCTCACATGTACTAATTCATTATAAATGTTTATTGACTAAAAATAAAATAAAATAAAAAAGCCTTCAGAATTGAGCTGAGAATTCTAATGAGAGCAGAAATGAAAGTATGAACTTGCTATGCATCAGACCGAGATAGTGAGACCTTGAAGGGAGACCAATACAGTAGTGTTGAAGAAGAGGCAGAGGTGTGTCGAGGGAGAGATATAGAGTTGTAGGAATAAAAACTTGGCAAAAGAGAGAAGTTGTTAAAGGCGGGTGTTTAATAAATTTTGCTGTTTTGCAGAATGCTGCCTCCACGTTCATTACCCTCCAAACCATTAGTAAAATTCTGTATTACCTATAATAGTTTTGGAGCTATATTTGTTTGTTTTGTTTACAATGCAATGACCTGTGAGATTGGCTCCATGGGGCACTGGACAAGCAGACAGATCCTAGGATGCTTGGTTACACTCAGTTTTTAGGGTAATATCTTCCCTCGTATTATATTGTAAGCTACCTAAGGACAATTATTGCATTTGTTTTGCCCTCCATTATATCCTCACTACTTAATGAATTATCTGACACATAAAGGTATGCAATATACATTTGTAAATGTGTGAAGATAGTTTTTCACAGTGCCAGCAGAGGAAAAGCCGATCATGTCACTCATGTACTTCCAATCTTCTAAAGCTCCCTGCTCTGTATTTTGGACAACTTTTGTGTGTTTGAATGATCTTGGCCAAAATTTTTACTCCTGCAACGACCGCTGCAACCAGGTCTGTGTAGGTGCAACCAGTTTCACTCAGCTGCAACTTGAGGGCATCCTGTAAATGCACGGGAGTTAACTGTCTGTGGAGTCACCTTCAGGGATGGAAGACCATTGATATGTCTGCCAAGGAGATTATTCTGAGCCTTATTTCATGAGGCTCTGGTCCTGTGCGACCAAGCTCCAGCTGCCTGTAGAAGTGGTCATCTCCATAATGCAACCTCCCTTTTCACTAGTTCATTCCTCAAACCCACCCCATTCCACACTCCTGCTCTCTGTGATAAATTTCAAATAAACTACCTACAAGCGAATTTAGTTTCAAGCTTTGCTTTAAAAGGATCCAAGCCAAGACATTTTTCCAATAGTTTATATAGTAAAATTTTATTTGTCCTTGAAGGGAAATAATTTGCCTATGTATATAACCTCTGTTATTTTTAGAAAGGCCTACTTTTTTTCAAAGAAGTGTAAAAACACAATATTCTGAAATGATTTTTATAGCTAACTCTATGGTCACAGCAGATTAAATGTAACTTTTATATTCAAACCCCTGCAGAGGTGTTTGTCAAGTTTGAAGGAATAACCATTATAATGCCTGTCTCTGCAATGAGAGGTTTGTAAAACCCAGCAGGAATTGTAGCTGACTGTGATGCAAATACTGGAATCATCCACAATCATATTCTATTTTTATTTTCAGACTAAGTGTTTAACATAAGCCACCTACTTGGGAAAGCATTCAAGAATATGTCCTTCCTATAAACATAGTCTTCAATTTTTTTTTTTTTTTGAAGAGAGATCAAATAGTAATATAGACTTTTTTGAATTAAGAACAATTCTAGTCTAATTGATGCCTTCCTAGAATAATTTAAATTTTTCTGCTTTTTGCATATTACCCTGATATGAATTCTATAACCATTCAGTAAGCTCAGTAATTTTTAATAGAAACTGCTAATTTAGCATTGCATATAAACGTTAAGTCTGAGAAGCTTGGACATTGCTGTGTTTCCCAGTTCTGTAGAATTGGTTTCCTTTTGAGGTGAGGGTGCGGGTGGCTGGGAGAGGTGGGTCGACAGTCAGCTCTGCTTTGATGTGAGGGCAAGGAACTGGCTGTCAGGCTGCGGACACTCATGTGCCAGAATGAGAAGGTTTTGCATTCTGTGCCACTATTCACATTAAGAACTTTAGCTTTCCAGGGAAAGTTCACTCATGTTGTTAAAAGAGTTGTTAAGAGCCTTTGGTCTTTTTGCACGTAAGGACAGGGAAGAGAACGGATTCCAATATTTCACTGAAACAGATGTTCAGCATATATACTTTCAGTCCCCCTTTGGCCCCATTTCTTATGCTCACCCTTAGCTAACTGTGATTTCAGAGCTTTTTCAGGCTTCCACTGGGCACATGGTTTTTAGCCCTTTCCTTAGATCCCTTAAACTTTATTCTAGGTTTTAGTTACTCTGCCTGTTTAATCCTTAAACTCACGTCCTTCCTTATTCTTCCAGAAATATATCAAAGTGTCTCATTTGTTAATGAAATGCTTCCTCTACTCATTGATGACATGAATTTCTTCTTACAGGGTCTCAGAAGGGAGACAGGAGACAAATACAGGCACCCAGTCCACCATCTTGAGCTGCATGCCCACTTCTCCTTGTTGAAACACTCATTTTTCTTGGCTTCCTTGATACTACACTATTGTTTTTCCTATTATCTCTCTGACTTTTCCTTCTCATTATCCTTTGTAGGGTTTTCATTTTTAACCTTTCCAAAGCGATTTGGACTACTCAAGGCTTGTTCCTAAGCTCAACTTCTCTTTCATATGCATTTTGTGGGCTTTCTTAACCACAATAATGGTTTAATTTATCATTTGCCTTGTGATGACTCATGTTCATATTTCAACACTATTAGTGAAACGATGAATTGTATTTATAGAGCAAAATTTTAAGAGAAATTACATCCAAACTGTATCACAATATTATTTTCTTGTTATATTCAAAGTTTCACTTATGAAAAGCATGTCTAGTAGAGCACACATATCTACAAATAGCTTAAAAATCTGTAACAATATGTATTGAAAGATAATTATATAGTAATAACTTGTTAACATCTATTTGTTTTAAGCTTTTACAGTTAGTCTATGGGAAAGTTTAGAACACTTGGTTGCATTTGCAGGAGAGAATGTCAGAGTAAATGTGGAAGACAAAAGGACATAAAAGTAGTATAGGAAAGGTAAAGGAAAAAGTAGGACTAAAACTATCACTTTATATAATAGAAAGTCAAGAATTATTTTCAAGAGTTAAAAGGATAATAGAGATTTAAGCACATTGTCAAGGTTAAAAAGGAAACAACAGAAAAATATTGTTTAACTATAAAAGAGGGGAGGATAGAAGAAGCAGATGTACATCATATGAGTTATTGTCTAAACTTGATTAAACAAGAAGCACAGATATTTCCTAGCATTATATGAGAAACTCATGAAGAAAAATAGGAGAAATTAAAAAGTTAGCTTTAGGGAGTAGGATTGGATGGAAGGGAGGTGTGTGGGTTTGCTTTTCCTTTCCCCTTCTTATCAGCACTTATAAACCACTATATTCCTTTGATAAGTGTGTATTACTATGATAAAAAGTAAAAATTAGTAGACAATCACCAAGAAAAAATAATCTCAGATAATTTACAGAAAGAAGAAATATGAATTTTCTAACCTCTCTCACAAAATCTTAAATAAGACTGTCATTGAATGATGTAATTGAAATTTAGCAGGTGTTTTCCACCTGTTTCTTTTTAACTTAAATGTTAACTTTAAAATAACAGTTTTATTTTACTTGTGTGCATTGCTTTATTGAACCTTTCATATAGTACTGCACAAATAATGATTTTTTGGAAATATAGATGTTTGTAAAATAAAAATAAGTCAACGGTTTCAACTGCTTCAGTAAATTCAATTAACATGACTAAAAATATTTATTAGTTTAGTGACACAGTATTGGTTACATAAGAAACAATGGCTAACAGTGTGATGTTCTGAAAAGGCCAGTGGGAATGAAAATCAGCAGTCAAGGATGGAGGGATTGGTTTTAATAGTAGGAGGGACAGTAGAGTATCTCTACTGAAATTACATAAGGGAAGAACAGTATGGATGAAGATGTATCAATAGTTAGATTTGAAATTCCATTAGTAGGAAAGTAAATTTGATACTTAAATAGGTTTTGTAAAGCAGTGGGGAAGGAGGGAGGCTGTCCAGTTTGAGAAATGCAGAGAAGATTCCAAAAATCTTTGGGACAGTTACAAATTAACCATCCACAGAAACTTACTAGGATTGAGTGGCAGTATTGAAGTTGTTGATCATGAATCCCTGGCAGGTGTAACTCTCTAGCAGCTTTCAGATTCCAAGGCAGTCACAAATTAAGGGTATAGTGAGTTCATTAGGAGTGGGGTTTTGCCCAGGAAGAGCAATAGAATCAGAAGGGCAAAGGAGTTTAAATAGCAGCAAACAAATTACTCTAATTATTCTTGAAATGTTTGACTATGGAAGGTATAAGGTAAAGTTAAGTGATACATTTGGGCCATGAAATCAAAGAAGTGCAAGAGACTGTTGAACATGGGTCCTGAGCTTTTAAATCACTGGTGAAGGTGGTGTCAATTTTTGTATTCTTACTTTACATGTGTTCCTCTCCCTTGTGAAGCTCAATGTAATGTTTAGTTTTGGTGCATGAAAAGAAGGCAGAATAGCCTACTCAACCTCAGGCACTATCTGAATGTATGGTATTATTACATAAATGGATGGTGTAAATGGAACTAGTCAGCAAAATGTTACAATTTTCCAACAAAGATGCTTCAAATTATTGTGTAATTAATGAGAAAATACTCAGAAACTTTATGAAAATGGCTTATAGAAAATCACCTCAATTCTAAACTATTAACTAGGTAAGTTTTCTAAATGCATATCTATTTTCCTTTATTCTTTTCACCCTATAGACATTCTTATATAATCTTGAAGTTGGCATAATATACACACAATCATAGCTTTAACTGTATTGATGGATACACAATGATAACACTTAAATCTCTTTCTCTAGCCCAGTCCTCTCTTGTGCATATTAGGAATATGTATCAGTAGCCTACTGCATATTTCCACATAGATTTCCCATGGATATCTTATCTCAACATAGCCAAAACTGAATTTGTCACATTCATCAATTTCTCAATCTATTTTTTCATCTGTCTTATCTCTTTTCATGAAAAGAATCATCATCCATTTGTTGAACTATGTGAAAGCTTTCTCCTACTCCAGAGCCTCATGTTTAATCATCACATTCTGATAATTCTACCTTCTTAATATCCCAGGCATGTTTTCGACCCTTCAGTGCTATTACCACTGCTTTCATTCTGTCTCTCCTCACCTCCTCACCTCTTGACTGGTTAGTTTCAGTAGCCTCTAAATTGGTTTCCCATTTTTCATCCCTGTTTCCCATCTATTCCTCCATGCCATTACCTAGCAGTGTGACATTTGGAGGTCCCTTCATCTCTTTCAAATTGGCTTCCTCATCTCTGAAATAGATATTGCATTTGTACTCTCTACCTGATAGGATTATAGGATTATTACTAATGTTATATATATATATATATATATATATATATATATATATATAAACTCTGGCTATACATTACTCCAGTATATATTCTAAAACTAAGCATATAAAAGACTAGTGTTGAAATAGATTATTTTTTAAGCTTCACAATCCATCAGGATTCTCGAGCTCACTTCTCAATAATACCTTCATAGCTTTTTTATTGCATGACAGAGCAAGCCATATATCATATATCAACTCTAATATAGTACTTGACTTCTTTAATGCAATGCTTAACTATAAATGTCTATAACTACAAATCGAGTTTTTAAATTTGAAGACACTTTGGATAGATGGCAATACCTATACTTATAGAATCATCATTTCTACCTGAATTGCACTTAAAAGTTAAAGTTCCAACTGCTCCTATTATTGGAAAGTAATAATAACAATTATAACTATGCCATGAAGTATTAAAAGCTGAATATTCAATTTGAAGGTATGTAAAATTAAAAAGTGATGAAAAATGAACCTGTAAAATACTTGCAATTCATACACATATGCTATATAGAGGCCCTAAAGAGCAAAAGAAGAACTGTGGAGTCTTTATTACAGTTCATCTTTTTGGAATCCCTCTCCCTTTTTGGCATTAGGGTAGTGTTAAGGTTAATATTTCTTAGCTATAGATCATCACTTTCCTATGTGAAAAATTTTATTCTAAGGTATGCATGATCTTAGACTAAAAGTGTAGAGTTTCTAAATATGCCAAATGCCTTTTTATTTTATTTGTGCTAGGTTTAAGTGCTTAGAAGAACACTAATACATCTTTTTTTTAGGTCTTTTTGTATTGAAGTACAGTTGATTTACAATATAGTATGAGTTTCAGATGCACAGCATAGTGATTCAGTATTTTTTCAGATTATACTCAATTTTGCACATTTGAGTTGGCTGACCATTTCAGTCCAGTCCATGGAACTTACCATCATTACGGAGAGTGAGTGGTGTTGGAGGACTAAGTACTCGAGCGTTCGTCACTGTGTTTTTCACCAGACAAATATAGCTGCCAACATCTGATGTTTGGACTTTAGAAATATAAAGGTTGCCTGTCTCCTGGGAAATGAACCGCCGGCTGTCTTCCGCCACAAAGGAAGGGAACTCGTTAAATACCCAGCTATAGACGATCTCTGAAAATACACAAAATTCAATTGTTGAAAGACAGATTATTTTACTAAAAAACTCAAACAACAAAGCTTTTACTAAGTATTAGATAGGTTGCAAGATCATCCGTATTTGATCCAGATGTCTATATCATTTTGTATTTTATGTTCAATGAACTGTTGCTCTTAATGACTACATGAAGATCTGAAATATTTTTTAAGGATGCTCAGCCTTTATCTATTCATCCATGTACTTATTCATTCAGTTCTAATGTGTGTTTAATGTATTTTAGATGCCTGGCACTATGATAGCACTGAAATTAAAAAGATGAGAGAGACAGTTTTGCATTCTCAAAGACTGGTCTGATGGGAAAGATTTACCCAAACCTATGAAACAATATGGAATAAAGAAATGGAGATGTATACTCTACTGTAAAGAAGACAATGGAAAAGGGCACTTAAGCCATCATGTTGATCAGCAAAAACTTCTTAAGTTAAGAGATGCCTGAGCTACATTCATTTATTCATTTGTTCAACAAATACTAGTTGTGGGTCTTGATGGGCCAGGAATGCTCTAAGTGGAAAAAAAAGTCTGTGTTCTCATAGAGCTTCCATTATAGTGGAAAGTACAAGAATACACAAACAAGTATTTGTCAAGTGGTAATAAGTGCTATGAAGAAAACTAAAGCATGTAAGACAGCTAGAGAGTGGCAGGGGTGAGAAAGATGCATGAATTTATATTTTAAAAACTCTCTCTGTCTACTGGTTACAGATGAGACAGCGTGAGGACAAAGCAGGGACCAGGGGAAGGGGAAGCAGGAAGAATAATGTCCCCTCGTCTAAATGGCTATTTTCAAAATAGCCATGAAATATATAAATGATTTGCACTATAATGGTAGTGGCAGTGACAGTAGTGGTGAAGTGATGAGAGGTGACTGGTTCTAGTAAAAATGTGATAGTGGAGTTGATCAGAATTGCTGATGGATTGATTATGAAATCTGAAAAGGAAAAAAAAATGAGTCAAGGAGTAAGGTTTTGGGCCACCACAGTTTTGTGTTATTAGAGTGAAAAATCCAAGAAAGGGAGTAGTAGGAGAAGAGGTTAGAGAAAGTGGAAATTAACCCAAATTACTAAACACAAATTAACATGGTCTGTATGTTGTATTAAGGAGCTTATGCTCTATCCTGGATGTTTTCTAGCAAAGGGTTGACATAATGATGTACATTAGTAGGGTATTCTGGTGATTCTGCAAAGGTTGGATTTAAGTAAGTGCAAGTTGAAAGAGGGAAAAATAGGACGATATTGCATACTGAAGGTAAGAGCTGGAGAAATCTGAATCAGAACCTAATCATAGCAATGAGAAGAAGGATATTGGCCCAAGAAATATATAGGGAGTAAGACAAATGAAGAGACAAATAGTCCAGGAACACTTTCATTATCTCCCTTGAATGACGGGGAAGAGGATGACACATGAAGTTCAGGATGAAAATAAATGAAGTCACACTGGTTTAAGAAGAAAGATCATTGGTTCACTTTCAGGACATTTTGAGTTTGAGGCAAATCTACATAAGTAGTTCCAGCAATTGGTAAATATGTGTTTGAAGTCCATGAGAGGAAATCTGTGGTTGAGAGTTGTTGGTATGTTGGTGTAACTGAATCATGTAAGTAGATGAGAATAAATACAATGAGAAGATAGTTTTCTGGAA
The DNA here is from genome assembly GCF_964374135.1 of Grampus griseus. NCBI lineage: Eukaryota > Metazoa > Chordata > Mammalia > Artiodactyla > Delphinidae > Grampus > Grampus griseus. The sequence goes on from NC_139002.1 coordinate 34,035,903, forward strand.
AGCACAAACATCTAAATAAAGGAAGGAAAATGTTCAAAAGATAAGAGAGAAGGAACCATTGGAAATATTCAAGGGGAATAAAGAAAATGCAGTGTCACAGAGACCAATGCCTTAACAATTTCAAGAGGGTTAAATAATGCCAAATAAGGCAAAAAGGACTTAATGGGAATGTTTATAAATATAATAAAGGAAAATGTTACTTAGGATTGACATGTGGTAATCACTGAATAGCAGATTCAGTAGATGAGTGAAAATCAAAACCAGCTTGCAATTGAGTTAATAGAATATGAGAAATTGAAGGAATTATGTGTAGGCCAATAGCATTAAAATCTCAATAGGCATTAGAATTACCTACGTTATGGCTAAAAGAGCAGATTCTAAGGTCCCCTTTCCACAGAGTCATTTGTTTAGTAACACTTATTACCTGAATTTTTATAAAGCTCAAATGTGATTCTAATCTACAGTGAGGCTTGGGAAGCCTTGTTTTATGCCTTTTTTTTCTTCCTGTCTCTCTTTCTTTCTCTCTCTCTCCTCCTCCTTCTCACCCTCCCTCCCTCCCTTCCTTCTTTTCTTCCCTTAAGTATATGAGTTATTCTAATTGTTATAATGAGAGTTTCATTTGTTGCTCAAACATCACTCAGGCATTTTTATATTTTTGCAATTTACTTTAGGTTAGGTTTTACTGGAGTTACCTCAATTTTTGTTTTGTATTATTAGAAATTTGGAGTAAAAGAAAGCAACAAACAATCACATTAAAGACTATCATTAATTGAAATACCAGTTTTGTTATACTGATAGTGTTTGTTGAGTCAATGTTTTGTAAAATATTTTAGAATAAGAAGAAAGTATTTACACAAAATTGGCATTTTCTCAAATTTTACAGGTAAGTATGTATTTGGGGGTTCAAAAATGCTTATTTAGCTTTTAAAATAAGTTTACATAGCAAAGCATTTCATAATTCTAAGAAGAATGAAAAAGTAGAAATAGTACAAAATAGAAAAGCTGACAGTCTGAACTTGGATTGGATTTTCTACCTCTGCCAAAAATGCATCTATTGAACAGGGCTAAATCCCTTTTAAAATCACTGTTTACTTTATCCTATATGGTTTTTCATTCTCTATCATCATTTATTTAAAATTCTTTTCAAATTTTACTCTCATAAAAAACAAGCATTCATTATATTTTTAGTATGTCAGAGTGTGAGGATTATAAAATGATTCAGGAAAGTAGTAAAACACAATTGGCTTTGGAGTCTAGTCTTTAGTCTCATATAACACTTTGTTTCATACCAATTGTGCTTGGCCTAAAAATATTTTAAGGTAAGCTGATATATTAAGTACTAAAATCTTAATATTATTATTCATTATCAGAAGCATACTGAGACTGTTTAGTCAACTGTGATTTTCCCATTCTTCTAAGGTTCTTTTTTAATAGCATGTTTAGCTAAGACAATTAAAAGTGTTTTAGAAGTTCTTGATATGATTCTTCAGTGAGTACTCCCCAAAGTTTCTATGTTAAATTTCTCTAGTACATTTTTATATTGTGTTGTAACATACATTTGGCCTACAAACGCATGTGCTGTATTGACTTGAGGTTTTGGTTTCTTTCTTTTTTTTTTTTTTTTAAGTTTTTTAGCTGCATGCATGGCATGTGGGATCCTAGTTCCCCGACCAGGGACCAAACCTGCTTTCCCTGCATTGGAAGCACGGGAGTCTTAACCACTGAACCGCCAGGAAAGTCCCCAAGGTTTTGGTTTCTTATGGGAGATTATTTTATCTTTCTCCCTGAGTCAGTGAGAGCCATTCAAGTTCACTGAAAGAATAGCCCATTAAGGTCCTGGCTGTTGCAGACATGCTATTCTAACTTCCCCTCTCAAGCAGACCCAAAGACTTGTCCTTTATACCAGCATAAATAGTCATCCTTAAGCTCCTAGACTCTACGGTCTGTTACCATGACATGTAAACAAATCTACCTTGCTTCCAAGATTTCCTCGGGATTAACAGTATTCCTAGATTTCAGTTAAGATTTTAGTTCTTTTTTGTTTCTGATACCTGGAATATTTTTTCTTTCCTGTGAGCTTGGCTGTATACTGAACTTAATTTATTTATTATTTCTAAATTTTGGGAAAGTCTCTGGGTTGGCTCTGTCTATTGTACTAATTGAATGTCTAGGTTTCATGACTTTATGCAGTGCAGACTTTCATCACAATTGCTGTAATTGATTTGGTGTCACAAAGCAGATTACCCTGCCTTTGCTCCCTTGACACATAAGATGATTACTTAAATGACATATTTCTACATCTATAGGGTATAAAAACAGTATTAACTGTATGGGCAATGATGTTCATTTCTTATAACTGTAGTGCCATTAATTTAAAAAAAGAAAAAGGGTGAGAAAGGGGAATGAAACTGGATACTGCAGTCTCTGAAGTCTTTGTAAACAATTTCAATGAGTAATCATATGCAATTCATTTCAACATTCTTTAGTATAACTACAAGTTAGAAAATAAACATTTTTCTTCCTAATAATGTGTGTTATTAGGAACACACATTATTCTGCTTCTGTTACAGAAGAAGCTTTGGGTCAAAAGATTTGGAGAGAACACGATGGATGTAGCAATTGATTTGTTCACCACCCAATTAATAATGCAACTCTCCCAGGGAACCTAGTTTCTTTACCCTTGTCAGCTATAAAAAGGAAAACCTAAAAATCAGAACCTTCCCTATTTTTAACATATGCTCAATTTCATGGTTTATAGTAAAATTTTCACCTAATGGGCTGTACTTACCAAAATCCCTGGTCTTTTCCATTTTTGGTTATTCCTGTAATGTGAGATTTAATGTTATATCTGTCAAATAGCTATAATTATGATTTATTATACAAGTGTAACTTTTTAGTTTGTTTTTTAAATAATTTAAGTTTTGTATGTAGTTTGATTTTTTTTTGTTAATTTTTACTGGATGCTGCTTTATAGAGTGTATGTCATAAGCATTTTAATATTTACTAATTGCTTTGTAATCATTTTTGTTTTTACAATTCCATTAACCGTTATGACTCCTTTGCCTCCTGTTTTGATGAATTAATTGATATGAAGATAATTAAATAGTGGAAATTAGTAAGTTACTGGCCGAAACAGTACTGCTTTAAAAATTGGTACTATGATTATTTTGTTTATATAAAACTTTTAGCTGATGGCTAGCTACCATTTTGAGTTTTGGAATTAAGGACATCATGAAGGAAATTTTAGAGAATTGTACTATTAATTATCCATTACTACTGAGCATAAGGGGATACACCTGAAATTAGAAGGCAATTTTTTTTTACATTGCTGATTTATATCTGCATTGTGATAGAAAATGTCACTATTAGCCACATTAAGTACTCTTGGCAGGGTAGAGACTAAATCTACTGTCTTCACCACCATATCCTTAGATCCCAGCTGGATGCCTGGTGTGTGGTTGCTTAATACATATTTGATGAAAAAATAAATAGAATAAAATATCTATATATGTATTTTTATAAATCTTTCTAAATTTAAGAATAAGAGTAGATATTTTTCATTTTAATGTTCTCATTGAAAATTTTCTCAGCTCTACATGAACTTATTTTGGTCTTTAGAATATGAATCTAAGATTATGTTTGTAGTTGATCTAAAAACAGGCATTGAGAAGTAATGCAGGCAGTTTTAAGAATCTGGAATGTACTGTCAATGGACAAGAGAGAAAGTCTTGCTTACAAAGTTACTATGAAGTATTTTTGTGATTTATTCTACTAGGTAAATTGGACAGAGATTGAGGGGAGCATTAAATTAAATGTGATCCAAACTCCCTCTCAGGTTAACTGCTTCCATGGTGGTCAGTCATTTAGCCTCTGCTTGAACATGTCACTGACACTGTTGAGGAAGCTGATTTGGCAGCTCAGGTTACTAAACAGATCATATATAAAGATTATTTTGGCTGCTGGCTTTAGGATGGGGACTAAGATCAAGACAACTGGGAGTATCAACAAGTAGGTAGTGATACATTTTTATATTCAAAGCACTGTTTAAGATATTATGGAGATGTAAGGTGGGGCTGGGAAAGGAACTAACTTGAGAGCTTACTATGAGTCACACACTTTGCACATTTTCCCACTTCTCCCAGCCACACACATACACAGAGATTAGAAGGCAACATTGTGAGTGAATAAGACCATGGACTTCAGAATCACAAAGACCAGAGTTACAGAGATGGCTGCATGATCCACTGACTTAGGTATCTTTGGGCAAACTATTTAAATTAGTCTACTCATCTGTAAAATGCAATTTAATGGAGGAAATTGTAGGTTAAATGAGATATTACATGTAAGGTTAGTATTACAGAACTTGATGTAGTTATTACCATTATTACAATCATCTTCAACATTAAAGGTCTGAGGCACAAACAGGTGAACCAGTGGAAAATTATAGCTAAAAACTTTCAGAGGAAAAATTCCAACTTGTCTGACTCACTCTAAGCCTATATTTTATCATTGTATTATTCTGCTTTGATTATTATATTCTAATCTTGCTGAACCTCAATTTTAATATCCTTAAAATGGAATAATAATATCTATATGATGTGATTGTGCTGGGGATTATATATGCCACTTAAATGAGAGTGTTCAACATGCAGAAACTGCTCAGTAAGGATAGCTATTGGCTTAAGATAAATTACCTAATATATTGCAGTAGTATTTGGTACAATTCAGATTCATCTTGAACCTTGTACAGTTTGGTTTAATTTCTACATGTGTCAAAAATTTCACCTCTAAAACATAGCCAGAAGCAAGGATCCTGAGAGTAACAAAAGAGTAAAGCTGTCTAACTGACACTTGGTTAGCACCGGGAGAATCAAGATATTTTAAAAGATGTGAAGAATGCAAGAGAGGACATTTGTATGTTTTAAAAATCAAATTACCTTAATACAAAGGCAGGCTGTATTATTACATTAAATTTCAGTTATCTTGGTTGAACAAAACAAAGTACTAATTCTTCTTTTTATAAGGTTTTGAGACATGTATTTTCATATGTTTATTACCTAGAGTCAGAAACAACAGAGTTCTGCTTAAAAATTATAACGTCACTGAGACAAAATAAAATTTTATGTGCCTATAATTCAAAACACCTTTAGTAAAACAAAAGATAAAGAAAATAATATTTATAATAGAAACAGTAGTAAACTGGTATTCTCTCATGATCCACAACTCAAATGACTCCAAGTAAGTGAATTCCAAGCTCTAGAGTTCAAGTGATTATACCAACTGAGTGACAGTATCTATTTTTATTTTCCTTTGGGAATGTTTCACACTACAGAGGACTTTTTTTTTAATCCCAGGAGTCCTGTGTCTAGATGTAAAGGTCATTGCTAACTCTTCTCAAAATGCAACCTAAATTTCTTGCTCTGCTAATTGGTTTTAAAATTATTTTTATTGAACTGCAAACTTCATCAAGTCAGAGACCAGCATTTTCTCAGCAGGGTGTGATGGTCCATGGCACAAGTTCACCTTAGGCTTCAAACTTTGCATTAAAAAGCATTCATGTTACACTTTTGACAATTCCTTGTTAAAATACACAGATCTCAGCGCTTAATGAGCAACAGAATATCTGCTTCCTAGAATCTTGCCAAGAAATATGACCTGGCATTCTGTGCCTATCAAAATTATGAAGAGCTTAGCTGAAAGAAAAGATGCATGGAGAATTACTGGAAGACTGTGTAGTTAATCAATTAGATATGACCAAGGTAATCTAAAAGTTTATCCTCATTAAATCAAAACATTAGACAGCTTAATGATAACAACAACAGTAACAGTGAACATTTTATGGTCTTAGGTCAGTTTCCTAGAAACAGAGTCTGAGAAGGGGATTCTTTTGAATGTGATTTATTGACAGTGTTCCCAGGAGAAGGAATAAGGGAAGCAGGATTGGGTAAGGAAAAAAAAGAAAAAAAAAAAAAAAACCTAAGCAAAGATGTGGTCCCTTCCAGAGATTGGTTTAAGACTAATCCTTCTTACGGCTCTGGAATACAAATTTCACTGTAGATTTGGTAAGTCAACAGAAGGTAAAGAGAACCAGTCTTTTATACTCACCTCCCCTGCATCAGTTGGTTATTGTCTACCAGGTGGGGAAGTGAGGTGCAATTAGGGCAGGGAGCATAATTTCCTAGGTAAGGAAAACTCTGGAGAAGGTGCAGCTGCCAGATGGGTGCATTAACCAGATGAGAGAGAACTGGGTGTAACACCAATAGGATCTAGTAAACCTCTATAGCACTTTAATGGGCTCCAGACAGTGTGTTCTATGTATATTAACTTATTTAATCTCTACAGGGATAAGTAACCCCATTTTATGAATGAGGGAACTAAGATACAAAGATCAAAAACTTGACCAAGAAGCCTTGCTGAGCACAGATCTCTATTTGAAAAAAGAAAAATCTGATTAATAGTTATTTCAAGTATTTATTAAATTGAGTTATGTATATTATGGGGTCTAATTTTGCCAATTAAAACTTTGATGCTTCAAATAGCAACTAATCAGAGCAGTGTCTAAATCCCACTCACCAGACAAAAGCAGGTTTCTAGATATCCCTATTAACTACTGAGTCACAATTTAATTAAACTGTGGTCAGAGCCTTAAGTATGTAAAAAGGTAAGAATGTGTCCTGCTAGCACAGAAACCTACTGTAAAATGGAAGAACAGTTTGCCTTACATGCAGATGTTCCTAGGGATAAAAGCAATATTATTGTACAACTGCCAACAAGGATATTTATTCCTGCTCCCCTCTTACATTAAGACTTAGAGTTTTCCAAATATTTAACCAAAAAAAAAAAAAAATCCCATACATAAATAATCCAATATTTTCTGGAATTAACAGGAGTCCACAAGATGGCAGTGCTTGATGAGTAGAAAGCATTAATCTTGGGCAATATTCCAAAGGGAGGAAAATGGAAATCTTGATTAGTAAAAAAAATGTTTACTCATTTTTCTGTGTTTTATTTAGTAAAATGTCTTTTATCCAAAAGGTATTTGTCATTTGTACATAAAATAAAATAAATAAAATTTAATTTAGCTGTAGGCATTGAAAGCAAAAGAAAATTCATAAAGTACATATTCAAAACACTCAACAGTTTTCATTGACAGTGAATTTTTTAAGAGATATCTTTACTTCTTTTAATTTCATGCTATGCAAATTTTATAGTTAAATTTGAAGATTTATTGCAGGATAAATAATAACAGGAAACAAATATGAGTTTAATAAATTATCCCTCCTTTAGGTAGATGAGTTCACAGAAGACAAAATCCTCTAGAGTTGTGATTAGCCTAAGCTTCACGTTAAATGTGGAACTTTGGTTGCTTTTGGTTACATTTATCATATAGGTGCAGGAGAGAATATTTAGATAAGATAAATTATTATAATGAGATTCTCTGATGCTCAACTTCTTCTTACATTCAATGTAATTTTTCATAAACATTTTTGTGCTTTAACTGCTTAACTAATGCTCATTAGTCCTTCATGCAAATCTTTAATGAAGGTAATTTATTTGTCACATTGCTATGCATCATATAGAAATAGTCGATATTATCTATTTATCAAGAGGCACTGAAATGGTATATTTTCTGCTCTGGGGGTTTGTCCCTATGGTTCACCTGCTTCAGAAAAAAAAAAATCCTAATCAAAAAATACATATTTATACCTGTTGATATGTAATCACTGTAATAAATCTTCAAATTCCTACTCATATGAATTCACATAGCATAGAACTCTGGCTAGAACTTTTTTAGTTGATTTCTTTGAAAAAAATAGAAAAGTTGGTATGAGCTATACTAATAATACAAATGGTATAAAAAAACTATTTAGAATTTATTCTTTTTCTAATTCTACAAGAGATTTTTCTGCAAAAATCAGATTGTTTTTGATTTTCATAAATATGTTTATATCTTTCCTATCTTATAATTATTATCAAAATAAACTTAATGAACTGGAAATTATGATAAAGTCCAGTAATGATTAATAGAGGTTTTTGAACAATGAAAGTACACATTAAGAAAGAAGAACTATGCCTTTAAAATTGATATATTTACAGTAATTAAGAGTGGCCATTATTTTGAGCCTAATATTCATGTTAAATATGAATGTTAGGTGTTCAGAGATATGTAGTACGTATCAACTATGAAAATAAAAGATTTCAGTGGAAAAAAATATGTTGGTTCTCCCTGAGTCAATTATTTTTTCATGTTTGCCTTGTTCTTTTTTTTAATTTGCCCAGAAGTTTTCCAGACTTCAGTTTCCTAAACTGACTATTCTTTGGTCAGTTCCTATATTGCCTGAATCTTTAACACTTTTCATAATTTCTGGATACAGAGGATTTTACTTCTTAAAAACCAAACTTATTCAGACTTCTTTATTGAGTATCAAGTACTTAGATGTATTCTGAGTATTCTCCACAAGTGTGGGCTCTGTGATGTATCTTTCCCGATAAGCCTCTATTCCTAGTTTGTTGGTCAATTAAGGTTTCTGATGATTGATTCAAGATATTTTCTAAAATCACAAGACTACTAGGAACTATAATAGCTAAAATAAAAACACTATAATAATTTTCTTGGAACCCGGGAGGATTAATCAATATTATAGTTTTAGAAATAGGAAAACTGTATGTTTGTAGGGATTACTGTAAATCTCAAGAATGTAAACCAGTTGTTAGATAGATAAATTTACTCAGAAACCACTGATTAAGGAGCTGATTGTTAAAGGTGAAAAATGAGAGATTCTGATTTATAGGGATCACCTAAAGAAACTGGATGCACACAAATTGCTTAAATGAAAATCAGGAAATATCAGGATATACCACATCAGAGACTGGGTAGAGCAGGAAATTTGATTTTTTAAAAAAATAAATATTAAGTACTTATTCTTAGTTGAAGGAAGTGCTTAAGACACCAGTGATACTAGCATGAATCCAAATATAGTAGAGTGACATGAGATGTGTACTAAGTACCCAGCTTCCTATTCCAGTTGGGACCTCTGTGCAAGAACTGAGCCACATGGGGTTGAACTCAGTGAATGCATGCATAGGTGTAAGGTAAGGTGGCACCATGAACAAAATCATGGAATTCATACCAATGCAAAACTGCGTTTGAACTTTTGCATCTAGCAGCTATGCTGTCTTCAGCTAATTACCTGACTTCTTCAGTTCTGTTTATTCATTTGTAAAATAATCAAAATAACACCAAGCTCTTAGGATTTGGGGGAAACATTTACAAAAATGTTAACATAATTTCAGGACTATATTGAGTGTTCACAAATTATCATTATCATTTAAAATACTAACATATGTATATATATATATATATATATATATATATACACACACATATATATACACACATGTATATAAATTTTTCTATGTTTACCATCTTTGTCAAATCAATCTAGCAGTCACTAAAATCCTCATAATGTGTCTCTTTACACACATGCATAAAAGAGTGGCTTGACTTTACATGTCAGTAACATACCCATATGCTATTCTTGTTCCAATTTATCATACAACAATATATAGATTATGCAGAATTAAAATATCTGTACATTTTATAATATATGTGGCTCCATAATATTCTCATCTGACATCAAATTGGAGTTTAGGAGTATTTTTACTCTATGCATGCCACATGCTTACCAATAGACCTTAAGTGATTCTCTTGTATGAGACTCTTTTTCATGGAACTTAAAATATATTATAGTCTGCTCTGCTTTTACACCTCAACACATCTCTTTCTTAAACCATCCAATATTATCTCCCACTCTTTATAATCATTAATGCTTCATCTTAGATAAAATGATTCTCATATCAGTATGCCTCATAATGTCGTTTCCCTGGACTAGAATGCATTCCCATCTTCCTTCTGCCCAGTCACATGCCTACATACAAGTCAAGTGCAGGTGCTATTTTCTTGAAGAAGGTGTCAGGAGTCACTTTTAACTCTTCTTTTCTGAAATTCTATGGACATATCATTAACTTGTGTCCTGATTTGCTTGAAACTGTGACAAATTACACTATTTTTTTCCCAGCAGGATTATTAATAGTCTCCCCTTTAACTTTAAAAAATGCTCCAGTTTATATATTAAATATATTATATGGTCTCCCACCTCCCCACACATCATCCACAAAAGAAACTCCTCTTGTATTGGTACTGACTATGCTCTCTCATTGTTCTCTGTTCTATGTGGATTATATATTCATCATAGAGCAGGGGCTGTGTCATATGCTTACTGAACAAATGTGGCATCAATTAAATTAATTTAAAAAATTAAATTAAAAATAAAATTATTTAAATTAATTTATATTTAGAGACTTTAAAAGAATGTCATGTTACCACTAAAGATACTTGGGGATATCTTGAGTGGCACCAGAGTATTCTTGCATGTCATTTTCCAGTTGTCTAAAATAGTGTCCAACTCACTATAGTGTCCAGTGAGTAGTTTATAAATCCTTTTCTGATGATGAATGTAGTGTTATGTCATTTCATCATTAGTAAAATAAGATGCTTTCTTATATTATTTATTTAACCCTTGATAATAGAGTTTTTTAATAAATCCTATAAGGCCCTACATGATTTTGCCCCTGGATATCGCTTTAGCCTTAACACTGTCTTTCCTTTCTTCACTTGACCCAAGCCACACTGGCCTTCTTGCTGTTAATTTTTAACCAAAGACATGCACATTAATTTTTACCTTAGCCTGAAACATTCTTCCTCCAGATGCTTGTGTGGCTCACTACTAAACTTCTTTCAGGTCTCTGCTCAAATAGCTTCCTCTGGGCAGTCCTCACTAACCAACTCACCTAAATGAGCCCTAACAATCCTCTCTCTCTCTCCATCCTCATATATATATATTTCTTATTGGTTGTCTTCTGCACCAAACTATGAGTTTTCTTACAGTGGGAACCTTACCTATTTTGTTCACCACCATACTCCTCAGTATTGTAAAAAGTGTGAGGTACACAATAAGTAATGACTGAATGAATAGAGAATGAATACAATAGTGAAAATGCTTTCTACTAAGTGTCATAACATAAATCTCTTGGAAATTAAGCTATTGGGTACAATTTTCCCTTTTATAAGATAATAAGCAAAATATTAAAACGATTTATGAGGAAATTTTTTAAGAACCCCTGGGAATGTATGTATTTTATTATACATGTAGACATGTTATGATAAGGACATGAGACTTGAATAAATACCAACATTCTAACCATTTGGCTGGATTTTTTTCCTTTATTTTATTATGTATTTATTTATTTATATTAAAGTATAGTTGCTTTACAATGCTGTGTTGGCTAGATTTTATAGGAGCAATTAGGTTGATACAAAGTAAATAAAATTTATAGAAGTAACAATATGATTATTAGTTGTTTTCACAAATGTTAGAAGTGGAAGAGAAAATGAAACTAAAATTTTAAATGATGAATTAAGAGAACCTGTAAGCACAACTCTGTTATATTTCTTTTGTGTTGTTTATTTCATTTGAGGCTACTGATTCAAAATTTGTGGTGAAGACTTGTTAATAAAAACCATGTCATCCTTTTTTTTAAAATTAGTTCTTTTGCTATCAGACCAACATTTTGCAATTTTTGCCACTTTGTACAGTTTTTGCATTATTACTTTTAACTCAGCCTGAGCTTTTACTTTAATGACAAAGAAATGTCACCAGAATGAATGTTTTAATCTATCTAGGGAAAAAGCACAGGCTTTCCAGTGATGGGTCTTTGCTATAGAAGGACAGCAACACAGCACTGATTTTATTAACTCTCTAATGAAGTCCTCAGATAGAATTGCCAAAATTTTAAAGCTCAGCCTGATAGTTATGCTTTACAAGTGGTCAAGCACTATCCTATACCAATATTTCCATCAATGATTGCAGCAGGGGAAAAAATGAAAATGCATATGTGGAAGGTGACCAAGGAAATTCTAATAATATTGACATTGTTGAAATACTATACCTAATAAATATTTATAATTAGATAGTGTCATAGTATCTTTATGAGAACACTAGGGTACTGGCCTATATGGGGCCATTCCAATTTTAATAACTTTGAAATACCATACTCTTTTTTTTACTTATCCCCTTTGGCTTTCTTTTCCAATTGTACTTTTGTCAAAGAGTAGTTCATTAGTTTATTCAATATCTTTATTTCTGAGAGTGAGTCCTCTTCAGTAATACTGATATTTTGAGGATCTTAAAAACTAAAGAGTATAAACTGTATAAACATATTACCAATGTAAAATATTATCTTGATGCAGTAAGTTTCCTGTTATCTGGATCTAGGCTTCTGCATCTCAGTACCATTGGTATTTGAGGCCAGATAATTTTTGTGAGAGACAGTCTTGTGCATTGTAGGATGCTCATTAGCATCCCTAGCCTCTACCTTGTACCCACTAGTTGCCAATAGCATCTTGTTCCTCTCCACTGCCTGTCCCCACTCCAGTTATGATGATGAAAAATGTTTCTAGATATTGCCAAATGTCCCTTGTGTGGGAAAGTATTCCTGTTTGTGAATCACTGCTCTAGATTAATCTAGAAGTGATATATTCTGATTAACCAACCATTTGAGTTATTTGGTAATTATTGTATTTAGTTCTATTTCATTTTATAAATTATTAGATAGATAGAGAGATAGATAGAGAGATAGAAAGATTAAAGCTAGCTCCTTTAATTTCAGTTTTATTTTTAAGGGCAGAGTACTATGCCTCCTTCATGATTTTAGTTCTATAATATATATATGTAGACTAGGTAATCAGCACAGTTTGCTGAATTGAATTAGAATTAGGAAACAATCATATCCATAGCACAGAACGATGAGAAACTATTGTTTACTTTTGATTGAATATATCAAAATACATCAAAAATTTTTATACTGTTCCAGGCTATTTTTTCCCTATTAACTGTCAAAATAATTGAAAAAAATGTCAAAGACTGGGTTGACTATATATTGACTCAATGACACAATATAGACACTATCAGATTGTCATTTTTCTATTCCTTATATAAAAGGTAGAAGGGTCTAGAAGGAAGTTCAGTTTCATAAGCAGTCCAGTTGTTTGATTCTGCATAAATAATTCACCTTGCAAGCATACAGACTTGTAAGTTGTGTGTGAAATCTGAAACAATGCATTTAATTTACTTCTTTTTACTCAGTCATTTGAGATTACTTTTTCCCCACATTCAAAAAATAATGAAATATGTATTTCCAGAACTTATTTGATTGTATTAAAAATGAAGCCCATATAAATTAATTCAAGATAATGGAAACAAAATGCAAATTTATAGTAGAAATAATATAAAAGGAGGAAAGAGTTTGCATGAATATTTAAGGTACATGGGGTCTGAACTAATCAGAGAAGAAAGAAATAGGTTTCTTATATTGTTAGAGAAATTTCCAGATCATTAAATCACTGTTTTAAGGCATATTATTGGCATGACTCATAAGATTCCATATTTTTTACATTTTTTTGAATACAGAAATTACTGTAGAAATTCTGGATGGCTGGTAAATCAGTTCAGTTGAAAGCAGTCTACTCAAGGCAAAGCTACACAAATGTCTGTGTTTACCTGAGGTAATAAATCCTAAGAACTCACAATCTAGAGTGAGTCAAATCAAGTACACACTAACTCAGAGACAAGACAGATCTTTTCTTTCACCTAGATTTCTAGTTTTTGATTGTTTAAGCCTTGCCTTCACCATTTATTCTCTGTGTAACCTTGGGCAAGTTACCAAATATTCCTCAGCCTTTATTGTCCTCTTTTGAAAATGGAGGTATACGTTGCTTCATATTATTTTGTAAAGATTAAATAGAAGTAACTTAAGCAAAGTACATAGCTTCATGCTTGGTGCCTAGAAAACATTTAGTAAATGAAATTATGTTATTAATTCAGAATGTCTTTTAGCTAAAGAAGATTTTTAAGACAGGACAAATCTATATACAAGGACAAAAATTACAAGGTTATCCTAACTCAATTGGTATTGAATTAATAACCTATTTTTTTCCCATTTGGCTTGGCTTAAAATAATTCAGGGATTATTCCCCAAGGAGACACAAGATCCTATTGTTGCAAAGAATGAAATTTTCTCTTAAATGTCACGTAGTAAGTGTTTTAGTACCTATAAATATATTAAGCACTTACTATGTGCCAGGCATTTTGCTAACCATTCTCTATTGTTTGTAATAATATTATTGGTTATCTCAGTTTTATAGAATTGAAACTGAGAATTGATAAAATTAGTTTGTTTGCTTGTTTGTTTGTTTTGTACAAGACAGACAGAAAGGGATATAGTTCCAACTAGAATCTTAGGAAGTAACTGAAACTGTGAAGACTTCTCTAATTTAGGGAGTCCCTCGGCCTACGTGAGAGCAGTTTTGCAAGCTTTAATTAGTAGCACAGAAACTATATTAGCACAAATCACACCCCCTCCTCCATAAAATCATTCAAAATCTGAGTTCTTTGTTGATTTCTTTTCAGTACCATCCTCCTCCATAAAATCATTCAAAATCTGAGTTCTTTGTTGATTTCTTTTCAATACTGTTCTTAGAAAAAGGTGACAATATTTATTTTAAAAGTTTTAGAGACCAATTGCATGATACCAGCTTACCCAAAACAGAAAGCAAAATTCTATATCTTTAACAATAGGTTTTTGGAAATTTTCATTTATTAAACACAAGGAAAGATATAAAATGAATGGTATGTATTTTCAGTGCAGGATAAACCTTCTGCAGTTTACTGCTGCCTGGTTCAATTTCTAGATTAAAGACATTCGATTAGTTAAACTTCAGATTGAAGCACTGTAACATTTAGGAGTATCAGTTTCCATTGAAAAAGCTGTGCTGCTATTATAGCATTTTCCTATCTTCCTGACCTGTTTGTCAAGCTTCAGACTGCAGCTGCACACAGGCTTAGAAAGAGCTCATTTCCTAAGGGAAAAGCAAAGTTCTCAAGTACATTAAAAATTTTAAAAAGTCCATAGTTTTCCTTTGTCTTTTCCCCTTCTTTCTCTTGTGTCCAATAGAGAGCCACTGAAATGGCACCCAGAATGATGTTGACATAACCTGGATCACAGACCAGGAACATACATCCCTGAAGCACAGCCCTGTCACTGCCGGCCTGTTCTGCCTGCATCGGTACTGTGTTAATTGGGCGAGGTCAGTCAGTTCTCTCTCTCTCCAGACTTTCATTCTCCCCAAGGGGAAGAACGGTTCCAATGAATGATCTGCCATGTCTAAGGGCACGCATTTTCGAGGCTTGTTAGCTTAATGCCTCTTTGCAATATGTAAGAACAGCGTAAGAGAAACCATTTATATCAGTAACCTCCAGACCAGCTTTACAGAACAATTTTGGGACTGCAGCTCTTAGCAGCTGACTTGTCCTCTCCCCAACATACATGGGCATATTCTAATTAGAGTCACACTGCTTATTATATTTTTATGGGTCTAAGGGAATTCTCCTTAATAAGATACTAAAAAAAAATTGAATAGTTTATCTTAAATACACAAATTTAGAAAAATCATAGAACTAGCTAAAGAATTATTTTACCCTTTTCTCCTCATCTACAAAATAAAATAATAATATAAAGACCTATTTTATAGGTATTGTTTTAATTTGATTAATCCATGCATGAGCTTAGACTCGTGCCTCTTATGCAGTAAGAATTCTATAAATATTGTTTTCTTTTGCTTGTTTTTA
Source organism: Grampus griseus (assembly GCF_964374135.1). Lineage (NCBI taxonomy): Eukaryota > Metazoa > Chordata > Mammalia > Artiodactyla > Delphinidae > Grampus > Grampus griseus. The sequence continues at coordinate 34,051,649 of NC_139002.1, forward strand.
ATGAAGGAATAGTTTTCTACATTTCCCCGCCTAACATGTGCTTAATGTTTAAGGAGAAGCCCACACTTAAGACAATGGACTTCTATCCCAGCCTAGGCTGTTTTGGTTATTTACATGGTGAGACAACAATGACAACAGTGCTTGAGATTTTACTTTCTTCATTTCCTTAGTCACATCTGGCTGCTGATCCATAGAGACTATCATCCTCCATATTCCCTGACCCTGGCTGGGATGCCAGCCTACCAGTGGGCTAGAGAGAAATAAGGCTGTGAGATCTGATATTGTTCGGACTTTTTAACAAGGTTCACATATAACCCTTTCACTGTTACAGGAGAGTCTGGATTTCTTCTCATCTAGTCCAAAAATGTTATTTGCAGCTAAGCACCTAGCAGCAGGCAGTGTCCTTTTGAAGAAAGGAAAAAGAAAAGTTGAAGGCATTCAAAGGACTAATTAGATAATGCTTGCCTAGCTCCTATTACTCTCTGAAGAAAAAAAAAAGGAAACTAGATATAGTCTTAGAACTTTACTAAATGGAAACTGACAATATGTTTGCTTAGGCAAAGTGCTAATTGTATTTTAAGTGAATCAGCCAATGGGCAGGAGAATGTTTATTTCCTCCCCCCCCCTGCTATTTCTCATCCTTGGTAAAGATTTTTTTTTAACCTCTGCAAATGTGTTCAGCAGGAGGTAAAAATAATGACGGTGCCTCTGAACAGTGAAGAGACTGGAGCTGTGAAGTTGGAGCCCTTCTGCTTTGTAAAGTATCTTTCTTGAAATGGGTTTGATGGAGGAATAGGAATCTTTATTCCTGTTAGAAGGACTAGAGAAAGGCAGTCAGAGCACATGTGAGGGAAAGGCAATGAATGCCCTTTACAAAACTAGGAGAGAACTGAGTTCCAGCCAGCCAGGATGAAAGAGGGGCCAGGGAATATAGCTGTACCTTCTGCTCCACACAGGACCTACTCTACAGAGGTCTAACAAAGACCAACAATTTGAAGTTCAGAGGTTTTGCAAAGAGTAATACTAAATAGAACTCAAGTGGACTAAGGAGAGAGCTTTACAACTAGTGCAGGGGTGACTAGATGAAGCTAATTTACATTGTTGCAGTATTTTTGGAGAGCATTTTGACGATACTTGTCAACCACCTTACTGCTGATTCTCTCACAAGGAAATTCCATCTCTTGGAATTTAGTATAAAGAAATAATTTAGAATATCTGCAGATATCTATAACTGTTAATGGCAAGGCTATTTACAGCAAAATAAATATTTTTATAAAGCTCAAATGTCAAACATCAGGGTAGAGGTTAAACAAATTATTTTTTGAAATACTGTGCAGCTATTAAAATAAAAATGGAGATTAGACATGCCATAATGTTTCCAATATATTGCTTATTAAAAAATCTAATCTCTAATGCCCTAAGTCATGTACTGTATATAAAGAATTAACTTCTATCCTATTCATTAGAATTATACTAGCTATGTACTATCCTTGAAAGAACTGAGAAAACAGCCATTCAAATCATCTTCTGCAGCGTTTAATTTCCTTGTGGAACTCTGATTGAAAAAGGCTAGCTTTAATACACTACTTCCAGGTCACATTTTTTTATAAACTCTAAAGAATATCAGGAAGTTGCTGATCTGTTAATCTCCTTATATCTTAAATAAATTATAAAGATACTGATATAGATATAAATATAGATATATATGAAGATAAATATGGGTTGGAGATGTAGTTTATCCTTCTTGATATTATGACTTTTGCAACATAAACATTTGTATGTTTTCAGGATTTACAAACTTTACATTATTTATCCTTAGTTTATTTTTCAATTTCATCATAGATTATGTCAGTTTTGTTTGAACCATTATTTCGTCTACTTCTTTGAAAGGAATGGAGGTAGGGAGGAAAGTGCTAATAATAATTTAGATAATGTTTACATGGGACGAATATAAATTCTGATGTTTTATGTCATGTATGCATGGTGCTCTAAGATAAATTGGGATTTTTACTAATTATCAGTTGGTATTCAAACTGAAAGATATACATATATCTGAAATATGTGCAGCTGGTTAAAATTTCAAATGATTCTGTCTGGAGACTGCATAGATATAGCTAAAACACTCTGTGTTCTTCAGATTCTTCAAAAGATTCTTCAAATAAAAGAAAGAAAAAGAAATACAACCACTGTTATTTTTATAATCATTTCAGTGACATCATCATTAGTGATCTATTTTTTTTACAGACATGGAAAGGAATCTTAACTCTGAAAGGAAGCAAATATGTGTGTTATAAAGACTCCATATTTACAGAAAAGACAAATGTATTTATCATTCCAAAAGGAAAGAAACAATAGATACTAGCATTAAAATTATGTACAAATTTTCATAGAATGATAGCAATATAACAAGAGTAGGAACAAGATTTTCATACAGCTACATATATATATATATATATATATATATATATATATATATATATATATATATATATATATATATACATGCTAAAAGCAAGCTACATTCCTGGAGAAAATGAAGATTATGTATGTACCTGTAATATGAAAATTTTAAAAATCACACGAGGACATATATTCTTCACTCAAAGATTTATACTCCAATGCTCACAGCAGATTCAGTCATAATAGCCTAAATTTGAGAACAGCCACCATCATCAACTAGCGAATGGATAAACAAACTGTGATACATTGAAACTATGCAATACTATTCAGCAATCAAAAGGAACTAGCTACTAACTCAGTAACATGTATGGACCTCAGAAACATTATGCTAAGTGAACGGAGCCAAGCTTATAGACAACACACTGCATGATTTCCTTTAAAAGAATTTCTGGAGAAGACGACACTTAGGTATATAAGGTAGACATTAGTGGATGCTAGGGATGGGCATTGGGGGAGGAAAGTGATTGGAAAGAGGTATTAGGGAACTTCCTGTGATAATGGAAATGTTCTATGGCATGATTATGACTGTGTTTATATGACTCTATTCTTTTGTCACAAAGCTCATTGAATTGTACACTTAAAAATGCTAATGTTCATTATATGTGAAGCTAATTTAAAATCATCCATATTTAATAAGTGATATAAAATAAAAAGTATTAATGATTAAAATGTTAATTTTCTAATTTAGAGCATATTTAAATTCCTAGGTGAAGATAACATTTTCTATTTATTTCTATTCCTCTACAGTAAGATTTATATTGTGTGATTAAATAACTATATCGCTACATTTAGTTCCTTGAAAATAAAATTATAAAGAATGATCTTTTATCTTCTGAAAAATACAGAAATGAGCTATTTAAGATGGGTTTGTTGGACAACCTTATAAGTTATTTTAATAAGATTAATTAGTAGTATTTATTGAGCAGCTGATACATTCAGGACTGCGTTAGCAGATTATAAAAGATACAAAGATGCAAGGACTACCTCCATCAAGTAGAAAAGTTAAAATGTCAGAAATCACTGTCACACAGTGGAATATGTGATAAGAATTAGACTAGAGAAGGAAACTTGTTTGTAGGCACTTAGGAAATCTGATAAGAGAGTGGGAGTAGAGAAGGATGAATCGTTTCTTAGATGATCCGAAGAAGATAAAGTGAGGGAGGTATCATCATCAGAATCACTATTATGGAATATTTACTATTTATCAGTTACCAGGTTAAGCACTTTACTTGCATTATCTCATTGCATCTTTTCACCTACCATATACATGTAGAATTTTGAAAATAGGAATTAGAATAAGAGCAAGTTGTATTACTTTGCCAAAGTCACACCGTTGGTAAATGACAGAGTTGAGCCTTTCTGACCCCAGAGTGCAAAAGTTAAAAAAAAAAAAAAAAAGGTGCAGGAAGGGAATTTTGGGTTAGATCAGGGATTGGCATACTCCAGCCCACAGGCCATATCTGATTTGTCACCTGATTCTTTTCTTTTTTTTCTTTTTTTCTTTTCTTTTTTTTTTTTTTTTTTTTGCGGTACGCGGGCCTCTCGATATTGTGGACTCTCCCATTGTGGAGCACAGGCTCCGGATGCGCAGGCTCAGCGGCCATGGCTCACAGGGCCAGCTGCTCCGTGGCACGTGGGATCTTCCCGGACTGGGGCACGAACCCATGTCCCCTGCATCGGCAGGCGGACTCTCAACCACTGTGCCACCAGGGAAGCCCTGTCACCTGATTCTTTATGGACTGTGAGCTAGAAATGGATTTTATGTATTTAAATAGCTGAAAAAAATTGAAAAGATCAATGAAAAGCATATAGAAATCAAATGCTAGTGTCCATAAATAAAGCTATATTACAACAGAGCTACCCTCATTCGTTTTTTGCATGGTCAATGGGTACTTTTATGCTACGGGGCAGAATTTAGTGGCTGTGACATAGGCTATACGACCCACAAAGACAAAAATATTTACTATTTGGCTATTTACAGGAAAAGTTTGCTGAACTTAGATTGAGAGGAATTTAAGTTTGGTGGGATAATGCTTAGGTAAGTAAGCTAAATTCAATGCAAGTAGGAAGATTTCTCAGAGTAGGAAGCAAAGAACTGGACTATGGCATTGTTGACCCTATTATTTTCTGTGATGATCAATTTTCATTTTAAAGCCAGCACCTGCTATTTACTTTCCTTGGCTTTTCTGTTTTGAATTACTGTGATTGCTGTCTGTTTCTCTCAAAGATCTATGGTACTATTTAATTACTTGAGAAGAAGTTTGGGAAAAGTAGTACCAAAATATTACTTTAAAGTATTATATTAGATCAGAGCTCTTTGTATTCCTATTTTTAAGGGTTGAAACTGAGGCTAAGATAAGTTGTATTTCTTGCCCTGTAAATCAACATTCTAGTTATGGTATAGTTAGGATCCACACTCAACTACATGACTCCATTATGTGTGTTTTTCTTTTTATCATCTTCTTTATTGGATCAGAGTCAATGAGAAAATATTGTTTCTTTGGTATATCAAAGCACACGAGAGGAAAGAAGTATTAAATTTTTCAAAAAATATGAGGACTTTTAATTTGTAAGCTCATCAATTCAGTCTACCTTGGCTGCATTTTACCACATTAATTTGACTCGTTCAACTGCCTTGCCCAAATCAAAGTGGGAATTTATATCAGCACAACATGAAAACACGAGTTATTTCCAGTAAAGTAATAACCAAAGGAGTGAGCAGCTTGATTTCCTGGCCCACTATTTCCCACACTCTTCCGTGTAGAGTAACTTATAAAAAGGGGGAAAAATAGACTATTTTAAAGGAGCTGGAAATACATGGTGAAATATGATTAACAACCAAAAACAAATAAACTTGAGCTGCTATATGTAGAAACCAAAATCAATATAATAAGAGAAAAAGAGGGTCATTGCAATGTTCTACATTTTTTTCTCTTCTACTGTGTCTAAATATTCTAAAACAAACTCCAGGTTGAGGTGTTTGCTTTGTGATATTTAGCTTTCTATGTATAAATTTTGTCAGATGGAGTTTAAAAAAAAAATATTCCAAAACACGTTGAGCTTACCTTTCCAGTGACATCTAGAGAACACAGTACAACAGAGTGCATGATAAGAACATATATTTTAAAACTGATTTGTAAAGATTTTAAAAGAATGTCAAAGTTTATCTGTTGATAAGAGCCAAGTTCAGAAACTATTAAGCAACCAGGTAAAGCTCTTATTATAAATGTTTTACTGGCTATCAGTGTTTGGGTGGAAACAGACTTTTTCTGTATAAATTTAAGGGTATAAAATATGTATTGTTATTTATTTGACTCACATAGGAAAGCATGCATAGTAAAAAATACATGATTCCTTTATTTCTCTATCGTTTCATTCAATATGATTCTATTATCACGTATCCGGTCTGGCTTCTAAATAATTGTTGAGATACAAACTTGAGCATTGTATTATTCTGTTTGGTAAAAATATTAAAATTTCTATATTCATACTATTTACTTTCATATATTGTTTATACAGTTGATTTTGGCAGTGCTGAATGTTCAATTCAGTTAACAGTTTGGTCAAGTCGGTAAAAATAATTGATGAAACTACTTATTCATTTAAATTGGTGTAACAAACAGGTTGAACAGTGACCAATGTATACACAAAATAGAATTTTTCAATGAAATTTCAGAATGAAGCTGTGGAAAGCCCATATTATGTAAACAAAAGGACACTGGGCTTGGGATTACACATGGGTGAATCTCTGTCATGTTGTTTGTTAGACATGGACTTTAGAGAAATTTCTATCTGAGTTTCAACATCCCCATTTATAAAGAGGAGGTAACAATAATAAACATACAAAGCAGTGATAAAGAAGAAATAAGATACTATATAGAAAGTGTAAAATATTGGTTTCCTTTCCTTCTCTTTATTCTAAAGAAGTGGATGACCCTCATGAGAACTTGACAATGTAGTTCTCTGTGTCTGTGTCCAAATAATGTAAGTCATGCCCCCTTGATAACAAGAGATTTTAGGGAAGAAAAATCATAATCACATAACAATAATGACAAATTAATTCATCACTTTAAAAATTAGTCCCAACAATACTCTTTCCTTCTTAGTACTAAAATCTACCTTTTTCCATCTTGCCAATCTCTTTTTTTTGTCAGTTGTTTATAACAAATGAGGATACAGCGTTCATATATTGCAAAGTTAAACTGCAAATCTTGAAAAAGTTGTAGATTTCAAGGCAAATTTGAAAAATGGCTTTGATCATTAGAGCATAGTTACTAACAAATGAAGATGTGATGAAGTGCCCAGAAACTCTGCAAGAATGTGGACGTTACATGATTGAACATATAGTGATTTGAAATTGAATATTGATAGAGGCCTTGGGAAGATTGCTGAATTCCTCAAGTATTTGGGGAACAATTATTTTTTGTGATCTTTGTAGGTACAAAAGTTAAATATGGAGCATGGGGTGTCATGCTATCTTACAATTTTGTAGGAAAAAGATGCTAAAAAATACCTTTTTGAGTAATTTTTTTTCTCAGAGTTGTAGTTATTGCAGAATTTTTAAGTTATGAGATTCAGATTTTAAAATGTAAAATTTCATTTTTTAAAGAATAAATATCAACCAAAATATTTTGTTTTCAACTCTGTGAAATTGTGTTCCTATTTTATATAGAGTTGCTTTAAGTGAGTGATTTCTGGTACCAACTAAAGATGAAGAGTCCCCCTGAATGGGGTTCAAAATCAATATACAAAATGATGTTACATTTCTATATACTAATAATGAACTATAAGAAAAATAAATTAATCAAACTATCTCATTTATAATTTCATTAAAATAAAATACCTAGTAAAAATTTAACCAAGAAGGTGAAAGATCTATACAATGAAAACTGTAAGATACTGATGAAAAAAAAAAGAAAAAACAAAGAAGTGAAAAGATATTCTGTGTTCATAGATTGGAAAACTAATATTGTTAAAATGTCCATAATATCCAAAAAACCTACAGATTCAAAGAAATCCCTGTCAAAACTCCTATGGCACTTTTCAAAGAAATGGAACAAACAATCCTAAAATTTGTATGAAACCACAAAACACCCTGAATAGCCAAAGCAATTTTGAGAAAGAAGAACAAAGCTGGAGGCATCACAGTCCCTGATTTCAAACTAAAAAACAAAACTATAGTAATCAAAACAAAATGATAAAAGCATAAAAGCCAACTCATAGAACAATGGAATAGAAAAGAGAGCCCAGAAATAAACCCAGGTATATATAATCAATTCATTTATGACACAGGAGCCAAAAATATACAATGGGGAAAGGCAGCCTTTTCAATAAGTGATGTTGGGAAAATTGGACAACTATATGCAAAAGAATGAAACCGAAACACTATCTTAAACCTCACACAAAAGGTAACCAAAAATGGATTAAAGACTTGAGTATAACTGAAACTGTAAAACTCCTAGAAGAAAACATAGGGGGGTAAGCCCCCTGACATAGGTCTTGGAGATGATTATTTTTTTGGATCTGACTCCAAAAGCAAAGGGAACAAAAGCAAAAATAAACACATGGGATGACATCAAACTAAAAAACTTCTGCATAGCAAAAGAAACCATCAACAAAATTAAATGCAACCTACTGAATGGGGGAAAATATTTGCAAATCATATATCTGATAAGGGGTTAATACCTAAAATATATAAAGAGCTCATAAAACTCAATAGCAAAAAAAAAAAATCTGATTAAAAAATGGGCAGAGGATCTGAATATTTTATTTCCAAGAAGCCATACAGATGGACAAAAGGTACATGAAAATCTGTTCAAAATCACTAATCATCAGGGAAATATAAATCAAAACTGCAGTGAGATGTCTCTTCACACCTATGAGAATGGCTATTATAAAAAGACAAGAAAGAACGTTGGCAAGATGTAGAGAAAATGGGGGCTTCCCTGGTGGTGCAGTGGTTGAGAGTCTGCTTGCCGATGCAGGGGACATGGGTTTGTGCCCCAGTCCAGGAAGATCCCACATGACACGGAGCAGCTGGGCCTGTGAGCCATGGCCGCTGAGCCTGCGCTTCCAGAGCCTGTGCTCCGCAACGGGAGAGGCCACAACAGTGAGAGGCCCATGAACCACAAAAAAAACACAAAAAAACAAAACAAAACAACAAAAAAAAAGAGGTAGAGGAAAGGAAACCCTTGTGCATTTTTGATAGGAATGTAAATTGGTGCAGCCACTATAAAAAAACAGTATGGAGGTGCCTCAAAAAATTTAAAAATAGATCTACCACATGATCTAGCAATTCCATTCCTGGGTATTTATCTGAACAAAATGAAAACACTAATTCAAAAAGATATATGCACCTCCATGTTCATTGCAGCATTATTTACAATAGGTAAGACATAGAAACAGCCTAAGTGTCCATTGATGGATAAATGGATAAAGAAAGTATGGTACATATACACAAAGGAATATTACTCAGCCATAAAAAGAATGAATCTTGCCATTTGCAACAACATGGTAGGACCTTGAGGGCATTATGCTAAGTGAAATAAGTCAGACAGAAAGAAAATAAATACCATATGATCTCACACCTGGAATCTAAAAACAAACAAAAGCAAGCTCATGGATATAGAGAACAGATTAGTGGTAGGCTGAGGCGGGGGGTGGGTGGTGAAATGGGTGATGGTGGTCTAAAGGTAAAAAATTTCTAGTAATAAAATGAAGTCATGGGGATGTAATGAACACCCTGATAACTATAGTTATTAACACTGTGTTGCATATTTGAAAGTAGCTAGGAGAGTGGATCTTGAAAGTTCTCATCACAAGAAAAAAATTTGTAACTATATATGGTGACAGATGTTAATTGGACTATTGTGATGATCATTTTGCAATATATACAAATATCAAATCATTATATTGTACACTTGAAGCTAATATAGTGTTATTTGTCAATTATAACTCAATTAAAAAAAAGAGACAGAGGTCCTTTAAAGATAGAGGTCCTGGTGACCTTTTGCTTCATTGACAGAGTTCATTTTTCCATTCATTGATTCCTCTCCCATTTCAAACCCTCAGATTCACATTTCCAAGTGCCACTCATCTTCCAGTTACCTTGTTGTCAGTTTGATGTCAATAAATCCCTGCAAACTGGTACTTAATGTTAGTACATAATGATTTGAGGTGTTATCTCTCTCACAGGCATTTTCATTCTGAAGAGGATTCTTGAGGACAGATCCACAGGACAAAACTGAATTTAACGCTTACTATCAACCAAGCATTGGGCTAATTGCTTTACATAAACTATCTCTTAATTCTCACAATGATCCTGTGACGTAGTTTTTATTACCCCTCTTTACAGGTAAGATAAGACTTACTTTAACAAAGTCAACAGTAAGTGTCAGAGCCAGGCTGGGAATCCCTGGCTGTCTGAGTTTAAATCCTAGGTGAAATATTCTGCTATAGTATAGTTATTTGGAAGTAGAGACTACCTAGTAATTCCTTTATCATACTAGATGGCCACCTAGTTGCATTCTCTGGATTTGTTAACTTATACATCATCCAGTTCCACAGTGGATTTGAGGCTGGTGACCTTGTCTACTCATCTTAAATTAAGTTGAGATCAAAATATTTTCTATCTAAAGAAAATAAAAACAAAATTTTTTTTTCTTTAATACTAAGTGTCTCTGCTGGAGTTTTACAGCTCAGACTTAAGTACTAAAGGCCTCCTTTGCTCTATCCTAATTAAAACTTCACAGAGGAGTCACAGAGCTAGAGGAAATGCAGGGTTGCTTTAGCAACCTAGTTGCTAAGTTGACTTAGCATCTGGAATAGGACCAGGGCCCTTAGTCATTCAGCGTCCATTGCTGTTTGAGTATTTTTCTGAAATGAGTAACTTATTTACTAGAGAGTGTACAAAGAGAGTGTTTAAGGGACAATGAAGTATATTACTCTCTTGTGTTTGCTGTGTGCAGGTCATTAGCTTTGTTATAGTTCATTAATTATAAATTCACCTATATTCTATGATGATTCAAAACACACATGCAGACATAAAATATTAGTCTGTAAATCTTCATGTAATGCCTCTAATCCAGTTTCCTTGGCACTTCCTATATAACCAATTATTATATTTTATTCTCCTTCACTTTAAGACTCAGGATACATTCAGCACTAGTATTCCCCATTTCCCCATGAGTGTCATGGAGTCACCACAATTCTGCGATTGAAGGAGGGACAGTAGAGGGATGGGTAGGTTTGGAGAACATGTTTGGGGGAACTGGACCTGTGTCTATGGTTTTGAATTTGTAGGGAGCCAGATATATCAGATCAGGCATTTATTTTGCCTGGGACTCAATCACACATAATTTTACAAGATTACCAAGGCAAAATGATACTAGGCTAGTAGAATTGAGAATAAGCTAAGGGTCTAGGCAGTAGAATAAGGAAAATGATAAAATGTTTTTGGCAAATAAATTTCTTAATTATTATGCTTTTTATCTAGATGCAGGTGACTTTATATACTGTGGTGTTTCTCTTATTTTAAGTCAAGTTTGTTGGGACTGGGCTTGCATCTTTTAAGCTCTTCTTACACCTGTCTCAGGACTTAGTAGAGATTTTTGCAAGTAATAGAGATGCCAAATAATGATTCTGGTTCTCTTCTCTTGAGGATGTAAGTTCTTCTCTTTTTCAACAATTGAGTCTCTGGTGTTCCTGGACATATAGAAGGTGCATTAAACATTGAGTATTCTAGATCTTATATGTTTGAAAACTACAGCAATGCAGTCTTTAAATAGTCAATGAATCTTCTGCATCTAAGCAGTTAACTTAATCCTAACAAACATTTGGAGGTAAAAAGTGTGAACTGTAGATATTTTTAATTTCAAGTTAATCTGTTGAAATTGTGCCAGTAAAATCACAAATTCTGTCAGTAATTCACAGCTATTTAAACTGGTTGGTATCATAGAAACAGAACAACTATTTTTTTGTTTGTTTTATTAGTTTTTTCCCCATATTGTTTACTATAGCAAGAGAAATCATGCTGTTCACGCTGTAAACAATCTCCCTGAGAGATCCCAACCAATCTCATAATCAATCCTGAGACAACTATGCTGATTATGCCTAAAATTATAGTCTCCTGCCCAGACCCCTTTCCTAGATTTCAGACTTATATATGAAGTTTTCTGTAATATCTATACGTACCTAACACTTCATATATCCACGACTCAGTTAAACGTATTCTATTATAAAACAATTTTATATCTCAGCCATACACTTGCATTCAGATTCTGTTTGACTAGTGAATGAATGAGTGAATCAATTAATCAGCAAAACAATCATATATAAAGTGATCAAAATAATTTTAAATAGGCATATTAACATTTTACAAATAATTTCGGAAATAACAGAAATAAAATTGTAATTTTGAAATGAGTAGAAGGAAATATGCATTTAAAAACCTTCCATTAATTAAAAAAAAAAAACCCATGAAAGTGAAATGAGGGCAAATAAATCATAGAAAAAGCAGGGTAACTAGTATAAAATAAGATAGTAGAAATAAATATAAATAGGCTAAATTCATTAGTTAAAAGATAGTGATGCATCTCCTAGAGTAAAGAAAATAAAAACAAAAATAAACAAATGGGACTGAATTAAACTTAAAAGCTTTTGCACAGCAAAGAAAACCATAAACAAGACAAAAAGACAACCCTCAGAATGGGAGAAAATATTTGCAAATGAAGCAACTGACAAGGGATTAACCTCCAAAACATAAGGATAGCTCATGCAGCTCAATATAAAAAAAAAATCAAATAAACAACCCAATCTAAAAAGGGTTGGAAGACCTAAATAGACATTTCTCCAAAGAAGACATACAAATGGCCAAGAAGCACATGAAAAGATGCTCAACATCACTAATTATTAGAGAAATGCAAATAAAAACTACAGTGAAGTATCACCTCGCACCAGTTAGAATGGCCATCATCAAAAAATCTACAAACAATAAATGCTAGAGAGGGTGTGGAGAAAAGGTAACCCTCCTACACTGTTGGTGGGAATGTAAATTGGTAGAGCCACTATGGAGAACAGTATGGAGTTTCCTTAAAAAATTAAAAATAGAGCTATCATTTGATTTGATTCAGCAATCCTATTCCTGGGCATATATCTGGAGAAAACCGTAATTCAAAAAGACACATGTACCCCAATGTTCATTGTAGCACTATTTACAATAGCCAGGTCTTGGAAACAACCTAAATGTCCATCAACAGATGAATGGATAAAGAAGATGTAGTACATATACACAGTGGAATATTGCTCAGCCATAAAAAAGAACGAAATTGGGTCATTTGTAGAGATATGGATGGACCTAGAGTCTGACATACAGAGTGAAGTAAGTCAGAAAGAGAAAAACAAGTATCGTATATTAATGCACATATGTGAAATCTAGAAAAATGGTACAAAGGAACCTATTTTCAGGGCAGGAATTGAGACACAAACGTAGAGAACGGATGTGTGGACATGGTAGGGTAGGGGGGTGGGATGAATTGGGAGATTGGGATTGACATATATACATTACCATGTGTAAAACAGATAGCTAGTGGGAACCTGCTGTATAGCACAAGGAGCTCAGCTCAGTGCCCTGTGGTGGGATGGGGGAAGTGGGGGGAGGGAGGTCCAAGAGGGAGAGGATATATGTATACCTATAGCTGATTCACTTAATTGTACAGCAGAAACTAACATAACATTGTAAAGCAACTATACCCCAATTTAAAAAAAAAAAAACATAGTAGGCACTCAGTAAGCATTCACTGAATGAAAAACTAAGTAGAATATTTGATATAATAAAATAAGCATTTTTTGAAAGGCTGATAAATCCATTGTTTAAAAAAAACCTCTTGTTTGTGTTCATGGTATAAAAGTTTTAGTATAGCTTTATCCAAAATATATATTATATGGTATAAAATATAACAAAGACTGAAATCCTGGTTCCATGATTTATTAAAGATGAGAGCTTAAGGGTTTCACTTAATCTTTCTAAAGGGTAGATTCCTCATCAATACAACAGGGATGATAAATAATTGCTAACTCTCAGATATTTTGCAAAGATTACATGGTATAGTAAATGTGAAAATGTGATTGTTATATTGCAAAATGCTATATTCATATATATTTTTAACTACAACCTAACACTTTGTACAAGAATTTTAAGTTCCACTTTGGTGTAAACTTCTGAGATAATGCTTATGGACAAAATAGAATAAAAAATATTTAAAGTAAAATAGTAATTACTGATTTTTTATTTAAAAGTATCTATGGTGATAACCTCTAAACCTTAAAGTATTTCTGTATTTGGTTACAGGTTTTATAAGGCTTATTTTTACATTTTCACAGAGCTTTTTTTTTATAGTATAACCCTGAATTTCAAAATTTCTAAACTGACAGAGGTGATTTTTTGGCAACCAGAATCACTTTCAGCAGATGTGCTTAACAGTCTAGAAATATATATCTATTTCCTGGTAAATGAATAACTACTTCAGTATCCAATCAAGATGTTTTTATTCACAGATGTTACTGACAGGAATTAATATTGCTCTCTTGGGAAGTAAACAGGGGAATTTAGCAAATGAGTCAATCCTAGCTCTTGCTTTTATTCACAGAAAAAAAAATGTGCATGTATGTCCATTTGAGATAATGAGTAAATGGATTTTGGGGCTATTTCTGAATATTATTTAATCTTCTTTGATGTATAAACTATTTACAATTTCATATAGTTGCTACTAAATCTTAGTAACTGTTATACTTTGTAATAATATTTGAATATGATATTATGTGACCCAAATATCTGTCATAAATGTGAGTTGGTTATGATAAACTAATCACAGGAGGCTAATAGAAACTGTCTAAAGCCTTATAAAACTCTTGTTAGAATCAGCACATTTATTCAGTTATTGAACATGCATTTACTGAATACTTACTAAATGTCAGGTAGTGCACTAAATATTAGAGATACAAATATGAGGTGGAAAGTTTCATACTCTTAAGGAACATATAATCTACTAGCGGAGATAAAAATATTAGGAAACTTTTACTTCCAACACTTTACTTCACTTAATAAAGCTCTGATAAAATAAAATAATAAACTAATTATGATTTGAAAGAAGGAAGTAAAATAAGAGTGGGGAACAAAGCAGAATCAAGCATCAGTTAACCAGGTATGCTGTGCTGATCTACATGGCTATTTGGACTTGACAGAAATTTGGGTCTCAGATTCTAGTACATCTCAGGGTATTTACTCATTTCACAGTGCACAGTTGCATCCCACCAAAACAAAGGCAGTTGTAGAGGCTGTTGCTAACTGGCGCCAGACCAGGGATGCAATCACAAGGCCTCTCTCACTGAGTAGACCTGGCTTATTCTTTCTACACTCACCCTGCCTCTTCAGCAAGAATTTTTGACTTGACTTCCCCAAGACATTTTCAAAGTTCTCCTTTTAATTGATTAAGCAAAGCATTAAGATTAATTCACTATTTCACAGTGTGATTGTGATCTCAACTAATAAATCCAATCATTCAGGTTACAGTTTGTTCTTTTGACAAAAATATAAAATGTTCCATTTTATTCTTCCATACTGATGATGTGAATCATGTTTCATTTATCTGTTCTACAATTCACAGCATCTATCGAGAAAAAGATGAATGGTAAGAAAAGTTTTCTTACTATTGAATACATGGCTGATCTATATTTACTTCTTCTTGTTTATGATTTCTTTCTCAAGGTTTCTGAGAGTTATGTATGGGTTAAAATCCTTGGCTAACTTATTTATGAATGTTATGCATATATTTACTCAACAAATAATTTTTGAGCTCCTACTCTGTGTGAGGCACTGTTCTAGGTATGGAGTTCAACTCTGAACAAAAACTACAAAAATTCTGTCCTCATGGAATTTACATTCTAAATCAAGGAGACAGTGAATAAATGAGTAAGTAAAATTGTGCAGTATATTGAAAGTGATGAGCATTATGGAGAGAAAGAAAGTGGAGGAAGAGGAAAGGAATTGTGGAGGTGCAATATCAAAAGAGGAAAATCAGGAAACTGTTTTACCAAGAATGTAAAATTTGAAGGAAGATATGAATGTGAGGGAGACATTCATATGCCAAGCATAAGAGGGATCAGGCACAGGGAATAGCAACTGAAAAGGCTTTGAGGCAAGACCATGTGTAGTTACTTGTGGAGCATCAGGGAGACCACGACTACATGTGAAAAAATAGGAGGGAGAATAGTAGATAAGGTCAGAGAGATTACATGGAGTCAAATGGTAAGGACTCTCTAACCCACTGTAAAGACTTTGGCTTTGACTCTGAATAAAATGGTGTATTAGACACTTTGGGGTGCCATAACAAAATACCACAGACTGGGTGTCTTAAACAACAGAAATTTGTTTTCTCACGATGCTGGAGGCTAGAAGTCTGAGATCAGGGTGTCAGCATAGTTGGTTTCTGGTGAGAGCTTGCTTCCTGACTTGCACATGGCCATTGTCTCACTATGTTGTCATAATGAGGAGAGAAAGAGTGAGCTCTCTAATATCTCTTCTTATAAGGGCACTAATCCCATTATGAGGATCCCACCCTCAGGGCCTTCTATACACCTAGTTACTTCCCAAATACCATCACACTGCGAGTTGGGGCTTCATATGAATTTTGGGGTAACTCACTTCAGTCTTTAGCAGAAGTTTTTGGAGAGTTTTAGGCAGAGGGGTGACATGATACAAATTAGTTTTAAGGAATCACTCTTAGCTAGTATGTTGAGAATAGATTGAAAAAAGGTAAAGGCAAAATGAGGGAGCTTAGTTAAGAGGCTACTGCAAAAACCCAGGTAAGAAATGATGGTAGTTTATACTAGAGAACTATCAGTGGAGGGTATAAAAAATGGTCAGGTTTTGGATAAAATTTCAAGTAGGGCCAATAAAACTGATGGTTTCTATGTGAGGTGTGAGAGAAAGTGAGAAGTTAAGAATGACTCTAAGGCTGATGAATTGTAAGAAATGAAATTGCCATTAATTGAGGTGGAAAAGACCTCAGATTTGGGGAGGATATAACCAGGAGTTTAGTTTTAGTCATGGTTAAGCTTGAGGTGCCTGTTAGCCATCCAAATGGAAATTTTGAATAGACAGTTAAATATACAACCCAGATTCCTGGTTGGAAACATATGTTTGGGAGATGTCAGTACTTAAAGATCATTGTGAGGTGAAACCTAAGGGAGTGAGGGTATATTAAGGAAAGAAGTTCAAAGACAAGCACTTACTTGGGGGACTGCAAGATTAAGAGTTTGAGAAAATGGGGCAAAGTCAGCATAGGGGATTACGAAGTAAGGTAAGGGGAAAGCAAGAGTGTGTGGAATCTTGCAAGAAAGTATTTTATAAAGGAAAGAGTGACCAACATGAAAACTGAAAATAAGCCAAATGCCATCAACTGAGGAATGGATAAACAGAATGGGGCATATCTGCACAATGGAATACTGTTCAGCAATATAAAGTAACAAACTACTGATAAATGCCACAATACGGATGAAACGTAAAGAAACATTAAGCCAAATAAAAGAAGCCAAACTCACACACACACACGTGGCTGCACATTGTATGATTCCAGTAAAATAAAATTTTTAGAAAACGTAAAACTATAGAGACAGAAAATAGATCAGTTATTGGGGACATGGGCAGACATGCCTTTGTGAAATAATGGAAGTTCTAAGACTGGATTGTGGTGATAGTGACACAACTGTACTAAATATATGAAAACTCATTTACCTGTACACTTAAACTAGGTGAATTCCCTGGGATATAAATTGGATCTCAATAAATCTGTTAAAAATATAAAGAAAAAGACAGAGAAAGAGGGCAGAGAGACAGAAAGAGACAGAGAGACCGCACTGGAGTTAAATTGGATAGTGCATGTACAGACAGAGCTTTTGAAGAGTTCGCTATGGAGAGGAGCAGGAAAATGAGGTAGTAGCTGAAAGAGGACAGGAGTCAGGAGACGTTTGCTTTGCTTTGTTTTGTCTTTAGATGAAGTAGGGGACAGTATGGTTGCACCCTGTTGGGAATGACGCAGAAGAAAGTAAACAATCTCTGGTAAAAATGTAGAAGAGAGGAAAGAGAATTACTGAAGCGATTCTTTAAGTAGATAAAAAAGGATGAACTACAGTGCACAAGTTGAGGGATTGGCCTTAGAAGCACAGCAATGCATCTATACTAAAAAAGAGAAGTTAGAGTGTGAATACACATGTTAATGAGTGTGTGACTTGGTGATGAAGGCTTGTGGAAGTTATCTTCTAATCGCTTTCCTTTTACAATGAAATGGTTATCAGCTGAAAATGAGGATGGGAGAAAAATTGAATGATGGGAGACATTGAAAGTTTGACAAAATTACAGTGAAAGGACTAGGTTTGGTTTTTTTTCCCCCTTAATTCCTGGTCATCATAAGCGCACTTGAAATTCATAGTTTGTATTTTAGATTTAGACTAGTCTGCATAACTCTCTATTTTTTCTACAGTCATATTAAGCTGAGTAGTTTCAGGCATGCAGTAGGCTGAAAAGTGGATTTACATCGGGATCAGGGCTTTGCTGACTGTCGAGTCAGTGTGATGAAGCAAAGAGAGATGAAGAAAGCAAGCCTGTATGCAAGAAAATGATAATGATTGAAGGAGAAAAGTAAGGATCAAAGGAGGGGAAGAAGGGTGAAAAGGAGGTAGGATCAATGATTTGTAGATTTCAATGAGGTTAAAGGATTCCTGGAATCAGGGTACTATAAGCAGTGTGCAGAAGATAGTTCATGCTACTCAGAGAATAGATGCTTGCAAATGAGGTAATTATGAGATTGTAGCTGTTGGTAATAACGGATAAGTGGCTGAGATTGGTTGTAAAACAAGACCATGAGAATGAAGAAAAGAAGGTAAAATCTTCAGGAAATGAAGAAGAATGACAGCAACAAGAAAGTGTAGAGTTTGATGACCTGAAATTTTAAAACTTGAGGGGTCTTTTTTTGTAAGGAGGAAGAAAGGAGAATGGGCAATGAGGAGAAGGGAGGATATATGTTCCAATCTCACACTGAATGGCACATACAATTTGGTAGACTAAACAGTCATAACTTTAAAGAGCTGCAGTGGGAACCATGTCTTCAGGGATTTCAATTGGAACCAGAATGTAAATGCCATGTTCAACAAAAAAGCTAAAGATATGCTATAGGATTTGGCTGATCAGAGGATAATTACCCATCTGGTAAGTGTTAAACATTGGTCTAGATGCTGAGCTACTCCTGTTATTCTGTGTCATGCATGTGTCCCCCAAAACTTTGCTGTGCTAACACTGATGTTTGAGTAGGTCATTCGGCATAACACTTCAACATGAGTATCTGGTAGAATATAACCTCTCCTACAATTTTAAATTATATAATCAGTCTAATATTTCTTATGACATATACAATAGCAATCAGCTGGCTTTGCTCTTGCCGACTTTATTCTTGTTGATCTCAATCAGATATTGCATTTTTATTTATTTAATCAATTATTAATACATATTCTTATCTTATGCTTATCATGTATGCAATTCACTATACTATTTTTTCCCATTAGAAAGCTTCTGTATATAGTTTTCTCTGCCAATTGGATAATTTGTCTATGTGTAATCTTGCAGCTTTGTTTCTTATATTATCCTCTCTCATTTCATTTTTTAACACATGTTCCAACAGCCTTGCAATATAGATTGTACCTCAGAAAAATCTTACTTTTTCTCCACAGGGGTCACTGCATATTGTTAACCCCTGTAAGCCTGGTGATGAACAGCTTCATCCTCTGTAGAGCCTGTTGCTTTCTCATCCTCCTTCTTCTCCTCCTCCTTTCTTTCCTCCCCCTCCTCCATCTTCCCCTCTTTTTTTTTTTTAATCTCTAACACTTATTTATCTAATACTTCTCTTCAAACAAATCTAATGACCCAACATTA
Source organism: Grampus griseus (assembly GCF_964374135.1). Lineage (NCBI taxonomy): Eukaryota > Metazoa > Chordata > Mammalia > Artiodactyla > Delphinidae > Grampus > Grampus griseus. The sequence goes on from NC_139002.1 coordinate 34,071,090, forward strand.
GACATAACATGTATTAATTCTATAGGAGTCTCCTAAACCTACTAAAATCCTTTTTAAAAAGGTGAAACAGGGCTTCCCTGGTGGCGCAGTGGTTGAGAGTCCGCCTGCCGATGCAGGGGACACGGGTTTGTGCCCCGGTCCGGGAAGATCCCACATGCCGCGTAGCGGCTGGGCCCGTGAACCATGGCCACTGAGCCTGCGCGTCCGGAGCCTGTGCTCCGCAACGGGAGAGGCCACAACAGTGAGAGGCCCGCATACCGCAAAAAAAAAAAAAAAAAAAAAAAAAAAAAAGGTAAAACATATAGGTAAGACTAGATATGTTTTCTGAAACTGCTCACAAAAGGATTGGAGTGACTGAATTGACATATAAGAATTAGGTTGGTACAACTCAGAAATTATTCCTCATAGTGATTCCTCTGAGTTTCAAAGCAGAATGTTTTCAAAAATATTTTCCTGTTGAAACATAGTTTACTTTTCTTTCAATTAAAAAGAAAGTTAGGAGGGTAAGATAAAGATGAGAAATTTTAAGAAAACTGATTGAGGTCTAATCATAATTTATGATAAGGATTATCTATGGTAGAACAAAACTGAGCCCAAACACTACACTAATAATACAACCTAGAAACAAATATGGCTTGCTTTCACGCTAAACAAAGAAGAAAAATTGGTTGAGTTACCAGGATCCTGAATTCTGTTTACAGTTGTTAACTCTAAAATCTTCATAATTTCTCAGGTAGAAATAGATGTTTGATTCTCTCTCTCTCTCTCTCTCTCTCTAATTGATGCTGTCCTTTCTTAAATTGTATTATAGGAAAACTATACTGAGGTACAAAGAGGCACTCATCTCAAATTATAGGACTCAAACATAATGGGTATATTTTTCTGTGAGTTAGCAAAAGGTAAGATAATTAACCTGAGCACTGTTTACGATTCTGTTACTCCAAACCCCAAGAAGTACTTACCTATTACCATGACTTTTACAAAAAAAACTCAAGTAGCAAGAAAAGAACAAGTAAATTATAGTTTTGTATGAACAAAAAAATTTCTTAGCAGTTTTTGTTCCAGTGTGAAAAACTACACCATAAACAACCCAGTTTCCAGCTTATCTTCTGAAACAAGATGCACAGTGGTATTTAGTTAACTCAACTCTGACATTACAAATAATTTTGAATAGTTTTTACTCTTTCAGCTTATCACTTTCCTTGTACTCCAAGCAGTATATTCCTCACTGGTGGCAGGCAGAGACATAACCAGGACAGTCAACACTTAGAAAGACAATGAAACAATCTTATCACAGGAGCTAAGTCTCCTTCCCAATGGCATTTAGACTCTATGGTCTTTAATTACTCATCTGGTACTCTGATACATGTCACAAAAACCATGCACATTTCACCTGAATGTTCCCCAGTCAATACCCTGTCTAAAAGAATGAGCATATAGTAAAAGAGAGCAGCAGCAATATAGAATGGGATCCGACTGTACCTGGTGAATGAGGCGGAGGAGAGCACATCAGAACAACCCCCTGGCCTTCCCTCACAGAGACTGCACTTCTTGTCCGGCCACTAAAATTTCCCAGATCTGTCAACATAACACAGCATTTAGATGCAAGGCAAAAAGGAGCTTAAAGAATTACTATTTTGTAACTTGTACATACTTTTCTATCATTATTCAGTGAAGGTTTCTTTTTGTTTGTCAAGCAGTGATAGGAAGGCTTTGACAATAAATCTCTACCATCCAATTTTAAATACCACAATTTTCAGATTATATGTACACTCCTAATTTCTGTGTATAGTGCATACAAGTTGCCAGTGTAGGAATAAATTAAACAATACCTTTATAACTCATTAAGTAGTTATTTTACATCTTTATAATACTTTCTGCATATTAATTTTTCTACCACCAATTGAACCCACTGATACACAGTAAGAACAGAAATAGAAGTGGTTGGAGTGCCTGGCGTCCAACCTGCTGCTTCATTATCTGTCGTGCTAGGAACGGTGTGTAAAGCCAAGCATGAATTTGCCAAATTAGAAAGACTTGTGCACTCAAGCAAAACATAATGAAGATATAAGGTGTTCTTTTCTATAAATGTAAGTTTAAAAAATCATGTTACTTTTATTTTATGGAAGCCTAGTGTGTACAAATTAATTATACTCATCCATTTTGATTATTCTAGAAGTATTATAGTTATCAAAACACGCACTTGTATGTATGAAGGATTGGGGTTCAATTGTCTTCCCTTAAATTATGTTGCATTTGCACAATTTAAAATATTTTCCTAAAAATAAAGTGGCCTTAAAAAAAAAATGATAGGCATTATTTAGATTTCTTTTATCATTTATTAATCTATTCATAACTCAATACATATGTACCTTTCCTTTTTTATTGGGCTAGGCTGGTCAAAGAAATGATTTTTAGTTTCTTGGAAATGGTAGGAGTTCAATATTTTTATAAATAAACATTGTCCCAGAATTCCCAGTTTGTAAAACCATATTCTCCTGGTGAGAAATGCTTCTTGAAAATGTTCTGCCTTTCCTGTCATTATTTACCAATCATAAAGAGATTTTTTTCAAACTTTTCATCATTTCATGCTAAAATAGTATATTTCATAATAATACAATGTAGATCTTAAAATTTAATGTCTGTTAAACTGACGAATGATGAAAGTAAGCAGTTAAGAAAATATACTGAATGGATATGAAAGAGATAAATCATTAACTTTAATATTATAAGAGGGATCGTATAACTTATTTTTTTTGAGATATGGGTTACAATTTACTTATTTGCTAAATTTACAATCAAACCTTTTAAAATACATTCAAAGTCATTAAGGACTAATAAACAGTAAGGGCATAATGAATAAAAAGAGAGGAATTCATTATTGAAGAAAGTGTTTAGGAATTTACACACAATTCTGCATTTCACTGTAGTTAAATGTCTAATAGTTAATATAAATAATAGATAAAGTGACAATACAAAAGAGAAAGAATAATTCTATTTTTACTTTTTTTGGTGGCTTGAAAAACATACACACTAACTTCTAATAAAAGTCAAGTTCATTCGTTTTCAAATTTATATGATTCATGGCTTTAAACTAATGTGCATTGACCTTTAGAGATAGAGGCTGCCTTTTTTTCCAACAAATGACCTCAGTCTGATAACAAAGCATGACAAGGTTTCCCATTTGACTTCCTTTGACTACTCTTAGAAACACAGCACAGTGAGGCAGTGGTTGCAGTGGGGCTGTTATATCTCTTTAGAGATTATATGGTTTTATTGTCCTCTTTTCATCTTCATTGAATTTATAAATTCTGAAAAGCAATTTGGATATCAATTTATTTTAACTGAGTTTCTTAAATGTTTTCTGAAAAGTATATATATAGCTTCCAATACATTTACTACAAGTTTATATTGTGCTTATTATATTTCAAATCAACCTATGGTAGCTAAAAAATATTTTAATAGCAAACAGTCCTAAATGAAGGCCTATTTCTGATAAATTGAAGTACAAGCATGGCCTAGAAATTAGACACAAAAAAAGAAAAGAAGATTATACAATAATTATGACCTGAATTGTGTTTTGAGATCACAATGACCCAAAAGATAACACTCAGCTCTAATTGCTTTATTTTGTATCATCAGTTAATACAGGTACAATTAACATTTTCTCATGGAATTTTCTCTGTGTCATTATTTCCTAGGAGCTATAGCACCAGCAGTACAAAGGTAAATGGATTTTTTTCAACTGTGAATAGATTTTTTTTTTCATAAAGACATATAGAGAAATACTAAAAAGAAGCCTGCACTTTGAAGGAGAGTGTGTTTTCCTCATTTAAATCCTTCCTCTTAGGAAAAAGAAAAAGGGTAAAACACTATTATTTATAATGTAAAAGTGGTCCTCGTGTCAGGCAAGATTCTGGTTGATCTGAGACCAGACTGATGTGAAAAAATTCTTGGTTGGAGTGGGGATGGCAACTAGAGAGAATAGTCTGAGTAAAAATACAGCCAGTTATTTTGATCTCAGTGTGAACAGAAAGCAGTTGGTTTCTTTGGAGGTACTCATCATAGAACTTAATTTGAGTGCTTATCACATTATTTTAGTAAGCATTCTATTATATCTAGGAGAGAAATGAAAATAAAGAGAACAAGAGATTTTATGGATGTGACTTTGATTATTTTTTGTCACCTACAGAAGGGAAAAAATACCTGTTCCTATGTTCTATTTTTGATCTTTAAGGGAAAAAAATGAGTAAAAATAAAAATCTTAATACAAGGACTCTAAAATTCAGTTTCAAAGTATAAACTGAAGTAAACTTCTTTCTGGACTTAGTATAAAACACATGGACAAACGGACAAGTAATAATCTGGAGGAGAAAGTTTATGATCAAGAATCACAGGGCCTCAGGCCTTGTCTTTTCTCTGACCCTTTTTCCAAGTTCAGAAACTCATGCAGAGTTTGAGAGTGGAGCTTTAACTAGAACTGTGGCTTACAGAATTATTACACCTATTCATCCTAGGTAAACCATACAAAGAAAAAGAGGTATACAATTAATGATGTGACTGAGAGACTCACATGACAGAATATAGAGTTGGAATGTGTGATTGGAAGCATATTGACCATACATAAGACAAATCATTTCCTTTATTCATTTAACAAATATTTTTTTCAATGCAAACTATACACCAAATACTATGTTAGGTACTGATGATACAGAATAGCTGTAAAGGAAGGATGTATATAAATGAACTAATCATACTTACTTGGGCCAACTGTCCATAGACCCAGCTCAGATGAGTCTATGCCACCAAATAGATGCATGAGCCCAAACCATCACTGCTTCAGCTTGTCACAGCCATACTTATGGGTAACTAGTACATACCATGTGCATGTACCATATAGCACTACATGCCATTCCCCTAAATGTATGTTGCAAACATATGCACACCAACACATACACATACATACACTGCACATACACTTTGGGTTCCTTCCTTCCTTCCTTCCTTCCTCAAACCTTCTTGCCTACCTGCCTGCTTTTCTGTTTTCCATCTTTTCTTTTCTTTCCTTCATTATTCCACAAAGGGTTTGGGGTAGCTTAGATATATATGTATATAATACAAAATATAAAATTGGTAGTTGACAAATTCCAGGTGAAGGCAAAATAGGTATGGCAAAAATCCTGTAGCATAACATGAGGACTTAAGAAAATATGTCATAGACTTCTTTTGTAAATTATTGGAAGTTGGCCATAAAATTTGACTCATAAACTTAAGAGGGTCAAAACAAACATGCATATGTCCCCAGTCTTATAATTCATGATTATTTTAAGATCAAAACTTTCTAGTAACTCAGGAGAAGTACAGTGTCACTGGATATTAAGGTTCAAGAGGGATTTCTTCTGCAAGACTTCATAAAGATCACAGTGGGTGGTATAGTAGGCTGAGCAACTTTTCAAGTCAATTAGAAAGGTTCTTCACCCACTGAAACACTTTAAGTAGGTGTAGTGTGAGCTACACACACACACACACACACACACACACACACACACACACGTAAAAATATTTCAGAAATTATTCCCTAGAATGGTGAATTATTTTAAAGTGTTGGAGAGTGACAGGGGTTTTGGATACTAATTTTACGATTATGTATGCTAAATATAAGAGATTGGTTAATTATTGGGGAGAAGTGAGGGAAAATGGTCAAGGCAAGAAGATAAATCTTATATAATTAGGAATGAAGTGCTGAGGTTCACCTTTCTTCTGGTTTTTAATTTCCTAGTCTTAGATCTGTTCCAAATAAATGGCAATCCTTGGCTTATGGGAGTCATGCATTTGGCAGAAGGAATGGAAATGGGGTGATCATTTTGAATTGCACTCAGTTATACATTCACCCTATAGGTGGGGCCGTAAGTTTTAGACTGTCAATGCTCCAGGCATGCTCAATTGATTCTCTAATGTTAAAAGTGCTATGACTATAGAGATAATTCATTATGAATTCAAAAATTCTTAAAGTTGAGTTTGAATTTTTACAAAAAGTGAAACCATTGAAAAAGGCAAAACACTTTAGACCGGGTGTCAGACACAAGCTTTATTAAATATTACTAACTTTGGGGTATCAGATTCATATGTAAGATTGTTAAGATTGAGGAACTAAGATGAGTGATATATCTGAGGGGACTCATGGATTTAACTTCTACGATTTCTACAAAAATGACTGATAGATTGCATATTGAAGTCTTTCATCAGTTTTGTTCTTGTTCCTGTTATTATCATCAAGATAATTCAGATTATTGTCAGATTTTTTGTGTATCCAATGTAAATATCCTGTAATAAAAATTGGTCAGACCTCATTCAGAAACTATCTTTGACATTGTAAAATGTTAAAAATATAAGGGCAAATAAAAGAATGGATGGATAATAATTACACTAGCTACTAGCATACTACTATATGCCAAGTTTCCTGGAAATGAAATAGTAATTTCTCTGTTTTAAAGATTCCTAAATGTATGTGAAAAGCAAATAAACACTTGACTTTGGTCATACAGTTAATAAGTAGTGAGTTGGCAAATCAAACTCAATGTGGTTGTTTTTAAAAAATGTATTAGGAAATAAGCAATTCAATATTTGGAAGTTAAAACCAACCAATAGTTGGTTTTAGGAATTTAAAAATAATCTTTATAAGCACCTATTATTAAAAATCATTTTCTGACAGATATAGAGATGAGAAAATTAGTGAAAAATTGATAAAATAATTCATACATTTATTTTGAGAGATAATTAAATTAGCATTTTAATACATAGCTATTTGTTTGCACAAAAAGTCTTTCATAAGATACTCTACAACAAGCAAGATTCTTAATAATAGTTTAAAATTAAACTAAAATAAAATTTAAAATAAAAATTTGATTATTGAATGGTACCTTGACCAAAAGCCATAGAAACATGAAGCTTTGTGGGTTTTTATTGGCAAGTGTGAGTTCATGAGCTTGTGATCAATTTGTAAGCAGATTGGGCAGGGCTTATTATCCCCAGTTATTGATGAGGACACTGTCATTCACTAAGGTTAAGTAATAAGAATAAAAACTCACAGCCAATAAGGATTTGGGCATCCAAGATGACAAATTCATTTTGGGAACTAGCATGTTTTTAATCTAGAGTTGTTCTGATACTCTTAATTTAGAATATGTTGATCAATGTGATTTTTAAAAACATTTTCCTATTATATCACATGAAGTAATTCTTTAATATATTTGTTATAAGTCATCTGTAAATGGGACAGCATATCACCTTTTGAAAATGTATATTATTTAATAAAATTAGTCTTTTGAGAATCTCAATGGAGCTAATTAGAGGTATCTCAAAAAATACAGTCCCATCTATTACACGGAGATAAGAATTGAATTAAGATACAGTTGGAGACATGGTGAGGTAAATCTACAAGAGACCTGTAGATTTTATAATAATGAAATTTTCATCATTCCCATTCTTTCTTTGGTTATTTCTAACAGGTCAGTAATCTCTTGCTATGGATTACAATTTTCACTTTACATATTATCAAACCCAAATCATCCAGCCAAAGTGTTCACTGATTAAGAGGAAACCAAAGCACACCTGTGTATGTGTGCTTTGAAAAAGATGATTTTAACTACATTATAAGTGAAATAGTAAATTGCAAATGCTTTTGTAAAGAGATAAATTATCCAAAGAATGTGATAAAAATGTTTTTGATTTTAGGTCCTTTCTTTGGTATCTTGATGTACGTTATAAAAAGCTACTTCAACTGTGAATAATATAT